>NC_089791.1:3178250-3335750 GCF_040412425.1 Macrobrachium rosenbergii
CTGCGATGTTTCCTGTTATGAAGACATTGTCAGTGTAGAATATTTATTCTGTAAAGGATTCATTATTTTAGCAGGCTCTCATTATTACCTGCCCCGTAATTCGCCATTCTTCTGATCTGTGTTTGTTTTGTAAGTATAATTAGTTAAGAGAACCCTTGAGTTTACGTAACTTTCCCTCACATGAAAAGGCCCTAAGCCACCGATTTTCCCTTCTTTGTCTATGAATTGTCCTAATATTGAGTCAGATGTGTAATAAAAATAAGGAACTCCATGCGTTCATCCGTTGCCACCCAGAATCAAGTAAGTATCCCCTTGATATTCATAGCAACTGACATACCTTGCCAAGTATGCAATTGCTTTGCAATTATCAGCAAAATAGCAACTGCTAACTGGTGTGCATAATTAGAGATGACCCTGATATCATACCCCCTCCATTTTAAGCACATGAGAAGAGCCAATTCCACAGCATAAGCACATCGAAATATTTTGTTTAGGTTTATGCCAGGTGCGAAAAGTGACTGCAATTAGCGTTAGGTAATTGATAGACCACATGCATGCCAAATTAATTCATGAGAAGAGAGAGCATATTAACAATTCCACAAGATTTTTGTGCTATCACATGTTAGCTGCATGTTTTACGAATAGGAAGCTAGGAAGTAACTCAGTCGAAGAGTTAAATAAAAGGAATAGAGCCCCTGTTCCAGATAGGCACACTGTAGGCAACCACAAGGCCTTGACTCCAGCTCTTTTCGCATCGCTGGATTTATCTCTCTCTCTCTCTCTCTCTCTCTCTCTCTCTCTCTCTCTCTCTCTCTCTCGCTTGACCGATAGATGAGCTAAGAAGTATTTAGGAATCTAAATTTCCGCTCTCAAGACGAGAGAATAGTAAATTCCGACATGGAATCTTCAATTCCAGGCCACGTGGGCCCATTCCTAACCATCCGCCATCTTTGATTTGTGAGTTCCATCAGAAATTCCATTGTTATAAAAACCGCACACAGAGCTCATATAAATCCCTTACTTTCGCTCACTAATTTTTATCCATACGTCCGTGCACCTCGCCAGATTTTTTAAAGTAATAAATCTTTTATTCTGTAACTGAGTAGGATATTCCTCGGTGAGCCCATAGTATTCCTGTAAATTTATTTATTGATGAATATATCAGCGAGATTTCCTTGTTCATTCATTACTGCACGAGACCTGAGCATGGGAAAAAGGGTAGGCAGGTAAAAAGCCAGAAATGCGCCTTACTCATTCATTTGTCGGCAGATGTCACGAGACCAGAAGTAAGCACTTGAGTACTATTATTAGTCACATGCGAACTAAGGTTTGTTTTGATAAGGGAGAATAACAATTTCTTCCCTCCCCACGCACATGTTATAAGATTAAGTATTTTTGTCTTACCCTCATGCGCTGGAGATTTTAACATTCAATAGAATCGATGTACTGTTTTCATTACATCACATTTAAAATTATCTGGCAGTGCAAGGAAAATTTCTTTACACATCATAAGTGTATTACCCCGTAAGCCTTTTTTTTTTTTTCTTTATTAGTTCTGTAGCGTCTCTCTGCAACATAAAATATACATTAAGGCTTACATTAGCTTGGGGTAAATTTTCGTTCATACTGAACAATTGAATGTTTCAGGCCCCTGAAATTTGTCTTATTCAGCCATATTAAATTTTAACAGTCTTTCCAGACATTCTGAAATGTGTATTATTTAGACATATAAATTTTCGTTCATTCTGAACAATTGAGTGTTTCAGAGATCATAAAATTTGCCTGATTGGAACATTAATTTTTGTTCATTCTGCACAATTGAGTGATTCAGACACCCTGGATTTTGTCTTATTCAGACACGCTACCTCTGGTTCATTGTGAACAATTGTTTTTCAGACACCTGAAATTTAAGTCTTTCAGACAACTGAGCCTATTCAGACACCCTGAATCTGTTCATTTCGAACAATATTGAGTCTCGTCAGACATACTGAACCTGTTTACTCGAACAGCCCTGAATCTTTTTAGACATTAATTTTCTAATGGGTTATGCCCATATAACTGTTATCTCAAGATGTCTACGACATCCAGAGCCCAGCAAAATGAGGACTTCAAGTTCTACATGTCCGCTGGAAAGGACAAGGGTACTATCAGGACAAGCCCTGAGGGATTGGGTCCAAGAGAGAGTAGATGATGCCAAGGCAGAAAGAGAGGCAGAAAGGCAGGAGAAGGAGAAAGAAAGAACAGCCCAGGAGAAACGAGAAAAGGTAGAAAGGCAGGAGAAGGAGAAGGAAAGAATACCCCAGGAGAAACGAGAAGAGGCAGAAAGACAGGAGAAGGAGAAAGAAAGAATAGTCCAGGAGAAACGAGAAGAGGCAGAAAGACAGGAGAAGGAGAAGGAAAGAATAACCCAGGAGAAATGAGAAGAGGCAGAAAGACATGAGAAGGAGAAGGAAAGAATAGCCCAGGAGAAACGAGAAGAGGCAGAAAGACAGGAGAAGGAGAAAGAAAGAATAGTCCAGGAGAAACAGGAAGAGGCAGAAAGACAGGAAAGGGAGAAAGAAAGAGCTCATCAGCTTGCAATGGCAGTTCACGACAGGCGTGACACATCAACACCCTCTCCTCACTCAACCCTCAGCAATGTAGAAACCCCCATAAGAAAATGGGACAAAGCCAAGCCTGAAGCCAGGCTTGACCATATTGACAAAGTCCTGACGACATGTCAGCCCTCTACTGAAGAAGTTTCTCTGATCCTGGGAAAGCACCTTGAAGGAGAAAGGTGCCATTGCCTTCAGTGCTCTCTCCCCCTGAGGATCAAGGAAATCTTAACTTGTCTGCCAAGCCATTATAAAAAGCTTTTGAAATAACTCCTGGCCGTTGGAGGAAAAGGAGGAGAAATATGTCCAAGGAATCAGGCCAAACCTGGTCTGAGTGGATCTTCAAAAAGACCTAGACCCTAAAACGATGGCTAGAATCTCTGAAAGCCACTAGTGTGGAGGATGTCCTCGAACTTTTCCAGCTCAAGGACTTCTTATTTTATGCCCCGCCAGCTCGTGAGACTCATTTGTGTGATAAGGCGCCTAAGACAGTGGTCGAGTGCTGCCGCTGGGCTGACATATGGGATATGCATCATCCCCATCTTAGTTCACATGGACGGAAATTATATCCCTCCTCGCCTGCCTCAACCAACTCCCAGCAACCTTACGAGAATGGGCACCCCCATAAGAAACCCGTATGTGGGTATTGTAAGAGAATAGGGCACTCCAATGAACAGTGCCACTTGAAGGCTGAGATTCAGCAAGAAGCCCCTCTACTTCCTCAAACAGGACAACACCCCGAGCCACACCTGGGCCGTGGAGGAAGGGTAAAGGGCCTGCTCCCTCCTATGGGACAGTGCCAGGTAAAGATTACAGCCGGACTTATTGCCCAGCTTGCAAAGTCTATGGGGACTTCGCCCAATGGGCAAAGTGCCCTAACATTAATAAATCAAGTACGTCCGCCCTTGCCTTGTCAGTCACCAATCCAACATCCTTAGATCCTCCAGCCCAGGGTCCCATTTATGTGGCACTTCCCCAAGGTAGGTGCCCCACCAGCCAGGTCGAGGCATTTGATGATTCTGACACACAAATGTCCCTCATAAGTGAAGACAAAGTTCCCTGTGGAGCTACCATTAACAGACATAAACTCATCACGATTGAAGGTATCAGTCACTTTAAAATGATACTTCCTACTGTCAAGTTGAGGATCATGAGATCTCACAGATCTGAAATCTGCGACCTTGCAGTCGCCAGATACATTCCTGGAGGTTATGACATCCTCCTGGGGCAGGACTTTCAGTCCCCATATAAGTTACAGCAATCCAGGGGTCCAAGCCCCCCAAATCATTCATTAGCACAAGTAAGCATCAAACGCCTGCATTCATTCCACTGCCATTGCCACCTGAGTGCAATGTGCAGTGGGCCCCCCCCCCTCATCAGGATCGATTCCTGATCCCATTCTGGTGCCTGGCCCTGCCCCAGTGCCAGTGCCAGGCCCCCAAATAGATCCCACCCAGGAGATCCCACTCTTTATTCACAATCTCTGCCAGTGCCGCTTGGGAGCACTGACCAGTGTCAAGCTCTGTCCGTCCAGAACAACGAGCAAATTCCAAATCAATTATTAGTACCTGGCCTGGCTTAGTGCCTGTGCCAGAGCACGTCCCCGATCTCCATTCCAGAGATCCCAGTCCGGGCCCTCTCTCTTCTCCCGTCTTGGCTCCACTATCATTGCCGGTAAGAGAGACAGATCCTTCCAACCCCGGCGGAAGTTCACCCAAAGGTAAGGCCTTGCAACTTGTGCCTGAGCTGGTCATTCTTACCTGTGAGCCTCTCACGCGCCCCATGACCTCTTCCTCTCTGCCTCAGTCCGCCGCAGACACAACAGTGAGTAAGGATTCTGCCATGTTTCAATGGCTGATGAACTCAAGGAACCGCGACGGATCATGGTAGAGCTTGCAAAGAAGGTCCCTGCATTAGCCGTCAAAGAAGGCAACACAGGTGACACCCAAATACCCTCCCTTGGCTCGGTTCCACCGATTCCCCTACCAAGACAAACCATCAAGGTAAGAGAGGTCAGTGGAGGAAATACCACGGGCGTGGATAATTCCATGTAGCTTAAAGAAAGCACCCGAGCTCTCCTGGTACCTGTGCCAAAATAGCACAGTACCATCCCTTTTCCCTACAAAGACTTTGGTACCTCTATCCAGAAGAGGATGTCAGGGTCCTTCACCTATTTATTTCCCTTATAACTCTATCCCTTATTCTTTTCCTTTAACATTTCCCTTCCTTATTTTTGATTATTACTCACATTTATTTTATACCTTACAAAGGCCCCATTTTACTTTAATCCCCTCTGCTCATGCAGAGTGCCATCGACAGATATGCAAACTGTATAAGTCCTATGACTTCCCTTCCATGCCTACCGCAGCATGATGCATTTAAAATCCGATATGCCATCGTCATCAGTTATTATTATATGAGTGCCAACTTGGCACAGTGCCATTATTGCAGATGTTGGGAAATGATTATGCCAGAGGAGTCGCGCCCTCTAGCTACCTTTGTGGCCTTCTTGGGCTAAAGAATGAACCTAGCCATTTCCCATAGGCTACGGAAGGTAATTTTGGCATATTTAATCATCATACTTTATTAACAATCATTGATTACTCTGAATCTGTCACCTATTCTCTTAGTGAATCTCTGTAATAAGCCTCGGGTCTCAGATTCGCAACCTTGTGTTTATAGTTCCTGAGTGGCACTGAGCCATTGCTCAAGTATCATGGAAACACCTAACCAAACCCCCATTTACCTTACCTTAATGCCACTTCAAGGCAGACTAACTGCATGTGTGCAAAATTCGCAATTGATTATTATCAAGAGTGCATGAAGTATCTCTAGAATTAAGCTGGTATTAATTCATTGTTTTAATTATACCATTACATTGTGAAAATATTCTGATTAACGCTGCCTTAACGTAATAGGAAATTAATGATAAGAATATGTCATTTCTAGCAGCAAGTATTTATTCTGCACAGTGTTGTTTTACGTACTAAAATTAATTGCTAGGCAGAAGTTTAAGTTAAAAGTATAAGGCACCAAGGGAAATGAGAGATGAGTAAAATAAAGTATTTAAGCGAGTTTGCTTGCTGGTAATCATTCTCACCCAATCTAGGGTGTGAATGCTAAGTTGGTTGGGGAGGTGAAATGAATGGAGCCTCTCTCCAAACCACCTGTGTCTGTTTTTACATCTATAATATGATTGAGAAAGAAATCAAATTAATTCCAATTGTTTCAATTACTAGAACTATGGGTTTACACTCACCCCTTCATAAACTCTCTCCCTCATTCCACAAAATGGTTAAGCCTAACCCTTCTCTCTGTTCAAAATGACTGCCTTAAAGTTTTGTTCAAGGTGGCCTTGGAAGATGCTTTCCTCGACGGAGCCAGACAACGGGCAAGGGAGGGGCGAAAAAAAAAGAGAAAGGATAATTCTAGTGAAATGCTGTCAATTAGGTCATTGCTGAGTCGGGAAGTTGGGGAAAACACGCTGGTATGCAAGCAGTTAGCTTGCCCAGGTAATTCCTTGTGTGCAGTAGCACTCAGGTTCTAACTTCTTTTATGACTTATGTGGCCTAGTGGGCATCGCCCTTGCCTTTTAATTGAAAGACCTGTGTTAGATCCTGATGTGAGTCAGAAATTTATATATATGTACAGTATATGTTCATTAGCTGAAGCCACTGGGAAAGATAAAATTTAAATGACAGAGTGCCAAGTACTTTCATGTATTTTAACACATCTTCGAGGCACAATGTGTTAAATTACACTAAAGTACTTGGCACTGTATCATTTCCAATTGAACTTTCCCAGTGACTTCAGCTAATAAACAATATCATGCACTTACCTTTGCGATTTCTTAGTGTATATGTATATATAATATATATATATATATATATATATATATATATATATATATATATATATATATATATATATATATATATATATATATATATATATATATATATATATATATATACACACAGGGGAAACAGACCCGACAAACATCTCAGGTTGAAGAGGTAAAGGCATGCATGTCTCTTACAAGATCAAGTTTATTCTGCCAACGTTTCACATCACATGATGCATCTTCAAGGCTGGAAAATTGCATACAATAAATACTTAAAATGTCACTTATACAATGGGAAAAACTTCTTTAAAATTTTTGAAAATTAAAAACATTTACTAATACAAAAATTAAAACAAGAACTTGAAAGGAACACCTACCAAGGCCAGAGCTAAAAAGTGACTAAAAAGACAGGGAGAAAATAAACAAACGAAAGAAACCTATAATGAATGTGGAGAGTAAACAAACAGGCAGTTATGCTATAAACAGTTGTGTGGACAACGATTGGGTGTTTAGTGATGGTACATTAGTTTTTATAAAAAGTGACTCCAACCATCAACTCGCTGTCCTTATGGGCAGATCCAATAATTTTAAAATCATTTATATCCAATCGGGTACCACAGAACTTAGAATGGTTCCGAACATTGGATAGTTCGGGGTTGGACAATGTGCAACCCGTCCTGAAACTGACACCTTGGTGGGAGCATAAACGGACCTTGAGAAGCCTCCTCGTACATCCAACGCAGGTTCCCAGACTACATCTGGGACAGGTTTATTTATAGATAATGTTGGATGTCAAGGAAGGGCTCAGTCTGTCCTTCACTCTGAAAAAAGAACGGATATTTAGAGGATTTCATGGAATCAACTTCAGATTTGCAGCTGGCAATCCATGATGAATTAAATTCATACATTTCTTTGTAAAACTTTTGTCATGAAGGAAAGGGAACTTAGTAAAAATACATAATTTGGGAACGGTGTATGTGGGAATAGGTTGTTTCATTTTTGCGGTTAAGAGCTTATTAAGTACTTGATGGAAATAGTGGAAAACAATTGTTGCGAAAAAAATTAGCCAAGAACTCTACTTCTTTATGAAAGGCTGTCCAGCTGGAAGTCAGAGAATACACCCTGTGGAGAAGGGTAGAGAGAGAATTCAACTTGAAATTGAAATTACACGAGCTATAAAAATTGGTGCCCAAACCTGTAAAAGTATTTTTCTGTGAATGCTGGTTTGAAACCCATTATTTTCCCTGGTGATGCATAAGTCAAGAAATGATAAAGAATTACGAGTTTCGTTCTCAACTGTAAACCTAATATTGGGATGTTGGGCATTAATGAATTCTAAAAAGGAATCTGCATTAAAATCGCGTTTAAACAGGGCAAAGGTGTCGTCCAAATATCTTTTATAAAATAAAGGGTGGAAACTAAGGGGACAATTGTCAAATATTGTCTCCTCCAGGGAGTTCATAAAAATATTGGCGAAGGTGGGACTTAAAGGGCTTTCCATTGCCATCCCCTCCACCTGTCTGAAACAAGAATCATTAAAAATAAAGACCGTGTCCTGCACGGCCAATTCTAAAAGTTGTTTAAATAAGGTTCTATTAAAACTGTTAGAAAGAGAATTGGGAAATGGAAAAAGCTTTGTCAATATGATCTCTATCATCTCCTCAACAGGAATATTGGTAAACAGGGACTTAACGTCGAAACTGACCATAAAAAGGTCAGAGTCCTGCGTAAGAATATTGTCCTTGAAATCAGCAGCACTTTTTACATTAAAAGAATTCTTGGTGAGTGGTTCTAACAATGGAACTAAATAATTTGCAAGTTTATAGCTGGGCATATTTAACAAAGAAAGAATAGGTCTAAGTGGGACACCCTCCTTGTGGATCTTGGGAAGGCCGTACATGATCCTTTTTCAGAAAGGAGGATCTACAAATTTTTAAGGATTTGGTCAAAGACTTAGATATAATTATTGTGCATCCTGACAAAGGTAAGGGAACTGTAGTTTTAGATAAGCAGGACTATGTTCATAAAATGCACTCAATTCTCAGTGGCTCATCAAGATTCCAGAAATTGGGAACACCTAATTTACAAAATGTTACCAAAACAGAACACAGAATTAATAGGTTCCTCAGAGCACTCAAACGTGATGGCATCATAGATGAAAACACCTTCCAAAACCTTCTCGTTACTGGTTCAACATATGGGATCATGTACGGCCTTCCCTGTTTAGGGGTCCAATCTGGGGTCTAGCTCTTGAACGTGAGAACTTGAGGACATCTGACTTCAGTTTCTAGGTCAGGTAGGGATCGTAAAAGAAAAAAACAGTTGGGAGGACGGCCAACAGTCAACAAGGGCCTTACAGATAGACACTTGGGTTTACTTTTGATGGAATATATTTACAATTAATCACGTCAATCAGAGGACTGGGGAAAGACAGGCAGATACAACATGGATGCCACGTGGTTAGTTATCTTATCATTGGTTAAAATGGAATAGTCTATGATTACTCATCTTGAAAGGGATACTAAAGAATTGATTGCAGTAGCCTTTCCACTGCAAGGAGCTCAAGCAAAGTTGATGGTCGCACAGCCGATGCACCATCCACAAATTTGATAATGCCAGCTGTTACACAAGGGTAATTATATTAGTCTTGGTAGAACTGAGGGATGCACTGAACGTGCCAAGATAACTTGGTTCTGGTATGATATACTTGCATTAAAATCTACACTGATCTAAATGAGCCAGGTCTTTGCAATAACTCTCACTTCAGAAGAGAAAATGAAAGTGCAGTTGGAGATTAAAGATACATGACCATTGAAAAAACCTCTAGTCAGGACGTTATCTTATAACGGAGCGATGGAGGGGCCTCGTCGAATTTCACCAGTTCTGAAGGGGTGATTTTAATGGAAAAATGCACAGGTATGCTACTGTGTGGTCTGAGAGGTGGCCACGTGGATCGGGACAGCTCAATGAAGGAGCTATGCATGGGAAATGTGTGTGGGTCTGCTACTGGGGTGTTCTGAGACCGATCGCTGCAGTTTCTCCCTTATATAACCTCTGTGGCTTATTTTCTTGCTCCTCCCAGAGGTCACTGTTGTTGCAAGCATGGCAGTCATGCCCTCATTTTCTATGTTAGAATCTTTCCCAAATCCTGGTGACTTCTGGCAACACATGTTCGCCAGTTTTTATGGGGAACTCAACCTTTCTAGAGGATTTTTGGCAGGCTTTGTCCCCATTTGCCTTTTATCAGAAAAGAGGTAATTAAGCAGTCACCAGGCCTTTAGAAAAGTTAAACAGGTGCACCAAAAGGGGAGCATGGAGAGAAATTTACATAGGGGCTGAGTTTCACATGCCCTCCTCATTTTGGTAGTAATGCCAAATTACATTATTTTGGGAGGTTAAACACAGTTTGGAGGTTTGGGTTTGCTTTTGGAAGTGAATTCCTTGACAGCTCACCCGCAAAGTTGACAATTGCACTTTGAATTGGATGGAAATGTCAACAAATAAGTGAACTCAGCTGAGCAAACTGATAACTCGCTGCTTCCCTTTTGGTGGTGACATTATATTTCAGAGTGGAAATAAAAACAATTAATTTTGCAAGAAAATCAAAAGCAAAGGACATATCACTGATTTTTAAATTGGACTTGATGTATTTTACGTTCAGCTGCACGTTAAAGTCATATATCTCTCATGTTATTACGTTAAAGCAGCATTATGGAAAATACAAAATAAACGGTCTATGAATTACTAATTCAAGTAACTAGGTAATAACACGGAGAATAATAATAGGATTAGTACAGCATTAAAACTTCATGTTGAACATGCACTTAATTAGTAAGGTTACTTTGATAGTCCAAGGTCATACTCTTAGGGTACCTTGATGAGGCATTACAACAAAGTATTCATGAGCTTAGGTTAGGTGATGTCATGATACTTGTATGCGGCGGCATGGTGCCAGATGTGGCACTAACAACACGGGTGCCTTGCAGCACAAAACTAAGTACAATGGAGGACAGTCAAGTATGTGAAGTACATGGGCTCTGCAAGTCACAAGTAAAATAAATGACAGATGCAAGAGTAGGTAAAAGTTTCATTGATATGCCAGAAATACATTTCTTAGCCTATGAAGGCTGGCTAGGTTCATTCTTTAGCCCCATAGGGTGACAAAAGGGCAGCCAGAGGGCGCGACCCCTCTGGCACGAGCAACGACCAATGGCGATGGTAATGGCACTGTACCAGGTGTGGGTGGCACTCATGCGGTTTGGCCAAAAGGCTCTGCTATATTCAATTTAAAAGTTACCATGCCATGTAGGCATTAAATAGGAAGTCAAAGGACTTGCGGTACATAAAAAAAATCTGGCGATTGCACTCTGCATTGGCAGAGTGGGAAGCAAATTAAGATGAGGAGCCATTTATAGGCTTGTACAAAGGTTCATGAAGGGGCAAGATTGCCAGGAAAATATTAAATTAGAAGATTGGAAAGGAAGAGAGAGAGAGAGAGAGAGAGAGAGAGAGAGAGAAATGATCAGAGTGGTAGAAGGAAACATTTCAAGAAGAAATTAAGTCACACAGTTGTGAGAAGAATAAACAGAGGTGCCAAAGTTCTTCATAAGATAAAGGTGAGGCACTGTGCCAGAGGGCACTATTGCGAGGAGAGCTCAACAGATCTTATTGGGCTACCGGGATTTATCTATGCCCGTGACCTTCTTTGGTGGACCTTCTTGGTAGTGGAATCGGTGGAACCGAGGCCAAGGGAGACATAGAAGTGTCACCTGCCCTGGTTTCCTTGATAGCCGAAATAGGGGCATTCTTTGCAAGCTCCACTAGTAGTCATCGCAGTTCCTTGAATTCATCTGCCAGTTGTGATATGGCAGAATCCTTATTCATGGTTTTGTCTGCGGAGGACTAGGAAGGAGAAATCGTGGTGGGCATGAGAGGTTTGCAGGTTGCCATGAACAGCTCAGGCACGGGTTGCGAGGCCGCACGTTTGGGTGAGCTTCCGCTGCGGTCAGAGGAATCTGGAGGGCACCTGAGTATATTGGGGATTGTCTCTCGCACCGACACTGGTAGCGATGCCAAGCCAGAGGGGGAGAGGCGATCCGGACTGGGGTCCCTTGGAGGAGGATTCAGGGTGTGCCTTGGCACTGGCACTTGGGCAGGGTTTGGCACTGGAATGTGATTTGTCAGGGGCTCGACATTCGGAGCCTGGCACTGCTCAGGGCACTCAAGTGGCACTGGCAGCGGGTTTAGGGCAGGTCCTTGAGGACTCTTGGGTGGTGATTTATTTGTTGAGGGGTTAGGACCCCTGGGTTTCTGTAACTTAGAAGGGGACTGGAAGTCCTGTCCCAGGAGAAGGTCATAGCCTCCAGGAAGGTGGGTAGCTACTGCAAGAGTGCAGAATTTTGATCTTTGAGGTCTTGTGACCCTTAGCTTAATGGTGGAGAGAATCATTTTCATGTGATTGATACCCTCTATTGTAATGAGTTTACGTTTGTCAATGGTGGCCCCATAGGGGACCTTATCTTCTCTTATGAGGGAGATTTGCATGTCAGTGTCATCGAATGCTGTGACCTGGCTGGCGGGGTAGCTACCTCTGGTAGGTGCCACAGATATAGGGCCTTCAGCTGGAGGGCCAAAGGTTTTTGGATATGTCAATGCCACAGCAATGACAGTTGGTTTTGTTTTACTAGGGCCTTTTGCCCATAGAGCAGAGTGTCCCTGAACCTGACAAGCGGTGCAATAGTTCTTGCTGTAGTCCCTGCGTGGCATTGTCCCATTGGAAGGGGAGGGCCCTTTGTTGTTCAGTCCAGGGCCAGACATGCCTCGGTTTGGCGGGATCTCATTGGGGGACTTAGTGGGAGTTTCTGGCTGATTCTCAGCCTTTGAGCGGTGCTGTTCTGTGGAGTGCCTGGTTTTTCTACAATAGCCACACATGGGCTTCTTGTGATGGTGCCCATTCTTGGGAGGAGGCTGACCAGAGGTAAGGAAAGAGGGCCAAATCTTACAGCCCCAGGAACTAGCTGTAGGATGATGAGTGTCCCAATGATCTGCCAAATGACAGCACTCATCTGGCATAGGAGGGTTCTTACCACAGAGGTAGGTAGCGAGGGGCGTAGTGTAGGAAGTCCTTGAGCTGGAAAGTTTGTATGATTTCCTCCGCAGAGGTAGCATTGGGGGATCCTAGCCACCGCTTGAGAGTCGGGACTTATGGCATGCCCAGTTGGCCCACGTTTGACCTGCTTTCTTTAGGTGTCCTCTCCAACAGTGTCTCCATCTTTCGAGGGTGAGCTCGTAGGCCTTAATTATGGTCTTCTGGACCTCCGCAAGATTTCCAAGGTCTGCTAATGGGACGGAGCAGAATGCAGTTTAGCCCTTTCCCTCCAGATGTTTGGACAGCAGCATAGAGATTTCTGCTGGCTGGGGCTAGAAATTCCTGAGGATCTCTTCCACTTGGTCGAGCCAGGCCTCGGGCTCCGGGTCACTCCATTTTGGCATCAAGGAGCTGGTGGCAGTGACAGAGGATGGTGGAGGCATGGTTGCAGGGTTAAGGACCCCTTAGGCGGCCATGGCGAGCTCATGGGCTCGATCCCAGCCTTCCTTAGCTAACCTGTCTTGCCTCTGTCGTTCTTCCTGCTCTAACCTGTCTAGCCTGGCTTGCTGTCTTTTTTGCCTCTCCCTTTCTTCCTGCTCCAACCTGTCTAGCCTGGCATGCTCTCTTTCTTGCCTCTCCCTTCCTTTTTTTTTGTTTTTCTTTCTTTCTCCTTTTTATCGACCCAATCTGCCAGTTCTTGGCCCTTGAGCCCCATGGTTTTCCCAGCAGTGACAAAGACTGTGATGGCGTCGGGGTTAGAAGCCATATTGCTGAGGTGTCGAGGAAAGTTTCTTTTTACAGAGAGCAGGCTACATTATCCCAAGTAAACGTAATTCGCAGGTTCAAAGTACAGTTCCTTATGTAAGCTGGTTGGAGAATCTGCTCTTAAATGCAGTAACTAGTAGCTTGAAGAGCTTAACGAGTTCCTAGATGAACGTAATTAATGAATAGTTTGAAGAACGTGCTCTTAAATGAAGTACTAGTAGCTTGATGAGCTTAATGAGATCTTAGATGAATATAGTTAACAAACGGTTCGAAGAACATGCTCTTAAATTAAAGTAACTAGTAGCTTGAAGAGCATAACAGGTTCTTAGTTGAACTTAATGAATGAATGGTTTGAAGAACGGGCTCTTAAATGAAGTTAACTATTAGCTTGAAGAGCGTAATGGGTTCTTGAACGAAAGGTTCTTAATTGAACGGACTGAAGGGGTTCTCAGAACTCAAAAATGTAATATCTCTGCAAAAGATCTACATCAGGTAGAAACAAAACATCATGTATGACTTTTACTCTACTTTGCAGATTTAATATGCTGTGAACACCAGTAATAATTTTCTTTTCTAGGAAAGCGATATTAAATGGCATTTAGGAGTAGAAAATAAAGTAAGATGATTACTTAATTGAATAAGGTTTGTAAGTGAACAACTCTGGCTTGTTCTAGAACGTACATAAGGTTCGTAAGTGAACGACGCTGGCGTGTTCTAAGAACGTAAATAAGGTTCATAAGTGAACGACTCTGGCGTGTTCTAGAACGTTAATGAAAGAGTTTAAGATGCTCTGAGAACATAAATAAGGCTCGTAAGTGCACAATTCTGGTGTGTTCTTGAACGTAAATAAGGTTCGTAAGTGAACGACTCTAGCGTGTTCTAGAATGTAAATAAGGTTCGTAAGTGAATGACTGTGGCGTGTTCTAGAACATAAATAAGGTTCATAAGAGAACGACTCTGGCGTGCCCTAGAACGTTAATGAAAGAGTTTAAGATGTTCTGAGAACGTAAATAAGGTTCATAAGTGAACGACTCTGGCGTGTCCTAGAATGTTAATTAGAGAGTTTAAGATGTTCTGAGGACGTAAATAAGGTTCGTAAGTGAACGACTCTGAGGTGTTCATGGACAAAAGGAGAAAATTCTCAAAGGAATTAACATAGCGTGTCCATAGAACGTTGGCATTCATAACTGAACGGCTTTCTTATGCTGAGAAACACCTACGTGTATGGTTGTAGCAGGTGAGCGTATGCTGTGAATAAGCAGTGACACACATCCTTACTTGACAAAAGAAATGAGCTGAGCACAGTACGAAGGTAACCAAATGCAAAGAAGATGATGCTGTTATAAATAAATTTCAGCTCAGAGGCGAAGTAAATAAATCCTCCCTGATATGATGAGTAACACAGTGCTTATAACTACCATGCATGGGTTGAATATTTTCATACGGTCAAGTCCATAATGTATTTACTCTATTTAAGTATGGTACAATGGTCGCACTCGTGTGGTATTCAACGAAGGGGTTATGGTTATCAACACAATTGTCGCTCTCGCGTGGTATTTGACGAGGGTGGGGAGGGGGGGCAGCTGGGTGAAACGCGTGCTGTTCGTTGTGAGCAAAATCTCGAGTGAAAAGTTTTGGAAAGACGAACAGTATTGAAACAGTTTTTCCAGCTTGGTGCTTGGGATTTATGAATGTGTAGAGATTCGCTCGATCACTTATAGTTAAAATGGCGGTTAAAGGAGATGAATTTGGAATTTACAATGGCTCACGTGTTAGCAAATGAAATGATTTTTCTTTCTTGGATGCAACAAAATGATTATTTAAAATTTTAAACAGGGTTTTTACAGAAACCTAGCACTTTTGCTACGACGAGCGAGAGAGAGAGATATATACTCCAGGAAAACGAACAACTTCTGTTTGGGCTATGATTCGCTGCCACATGAAGGAAATAAGTGTACTATTTCCTTGTATTCGTATTTCACTGCTTAGCTAATCCTAGCGGTTAAGACGTAGAGACTACCATGTGTTTGTCACAATTCTTGTTTTTTTTTTTTTTTTGCAAGATACGCTCTCTCTTCGTTATGAAAAATCTTGTTAGCATGCACAGGACTATTGTTTCCTAACAATGTATACAGTCACGGTTTTATTCGCACCTATGATAAGCTAAAAAGAATAACATCATACTTACGCTGTGGGAACTTGCTTGCTTGTGCTTAAAGTGGAGTGGATATGATATCAGGGTCTCTCTAATTATGCAGACCAGCTAGCAGCTGCTATTCTGCTGATCAATTGCAAAGCAACTTGCATATCCGGCAAATGGGTCGCCACTTTTATGATCTTACCTGATCTACTTGCTGGTTTCCCTGTTCAGGGGTCCAATCTGGGGTCTAGCTCTTGAAAAGGGGAACTTGAGGACATCTGACTGCAATTTCTAGGTCAGGTAGGGATTGTAAAAGAAAAAAAAAACACTTGGGCTGAGAGCCAACAGTCAGTAAGTTCCTTTACAGATAAACACTTGGGTTTACTTTAGATGGAACACATCAATCAGAAGACTGGGGAAAGATAGGCAGAGCCAACATGGATGCCACGTGGTTAGTTATCTTATCATTGGTTAAAATTGAATAGTCTATGATTACTCGTCTCAAAAGGGATACTGAAGAATTGATTGCAGTGGCCTTTCCACTGCAAGAAGCGCAAGCAAAGTTGATGGTCCCACAGCCGATGTACCATCTGCAAATTTGATAATGCCAGCGGTCACACAAGGATAATTATATCAGTCTTGGGAGAACTGAGGGATGCACTGAAGGGGCCAAGATAACTCGATTCTGGTACGATTTACTTGCATTAAAATCTACACTGATCTAAATGAGCCAGGTCTTTGTGATAACTCACACTTCAGAAAAAAAAATGAAAGTGCAGTTGGAGATTAAAGATACGTGACCGTTGAAAAAGCGTCTAATCAGGACGTTACCTTATAACGGAGCGATGGAGGGGCCTCGTCGAATTTCGCCAGTTCTGAAGGGGTGATTTTAATGGGAAAATTCACAGGTAATGCTACTGTGTGGTCTGTAAGGTGACCACGTGGATCAGGACAGCCCAATAAAGGAGCTATTGCAAGGGAAATGTGTGTGGATCTGCTGCCGGGGTGTTCTGAGACCGATCGCTGCAGTTTTCTCCCTGAAATAACCTCTGTGGCTTATTTTCTTGCTCCTCCCAGAGGTCACTGTTGTCGCACACATGGTGGTCATGCCCTCGTTTTCTATGTTAGGATCTTTCCCAAATCCTGGTGACTTCTGGCAACCCATGTTTGCCAGATTTTATGGGGAACTCAACCTTTCTAGAGGATTTTTGGCAGGCTTTGTCCCCATTCGCCTTTTATCTGAAAAGAGGTAATTAAGCAGTCACCAGGCCTTTAGAAAAGTTAAACAGATGCACACAAAGGGGAGCATGGAGAGAAATTTACATAGGGGCTGAGTTTCTCACACCCTCCTCATTTAGATAGTCACAAATATATATACTACAGGAACAGTACTGTTCCTGTAGTATATATATTTGTGACTTCTTTTACTCTGTATCAGTCCTTCGTCAATGGCTTGGAAATAAAGTCGAAACCAGTCAGGACCTACACCCCGTCTCTTATTTTTCACCTGTGGTAATGTATAAGATATATATATATATATATATATATATATATATATATATATATATATATATATATATATATATATATATATATATATATATATATATATATATATATATATATCCAGGCATTTTCTTATTAAAATGGTGAAAAAGTAAGAGAGAGGGGATAATGTATGACTTGCAGTGGCAAATATCCTTTACCCCATTCCTACCACTGTAGACCGTACCGACGTTTCTCTGAGTGCAACAGCTACCGTTACTTAATATAATTCCTTTTTCCATCGTGCATTTACCCTCCATAAACATAGATTCTGTAAATGCCTTTCGGGAAAGATTTCCAAATGTAATGATCTGTATTCCGCTTTAACGAATTCCGCAGGTAAAAACGAAGAAGTAACTAACGAATTAATGACGATATATCGCATTTGAACAACTAAAAAAATGAAACAACGTAAATCATGCATGGCGAGTTTAGCCAGTAGCTAATACACATGCACGGATGGTGATGGATTTGTTTCGTCTCATCTTATGGAAAATCATCAGTATGGGTTGATTCAGTGTTGTTTTCATCGAGGTAATAACAATTACACTAATAATTTATATCATAAATTATGATCAAAATTCACATAAATTTTTATCAAAAAATTTATGTTATGGGAGACTTACCATTGTACGCTAAATAGGATGGACGGTAGTTCTGTGAGAGAGGTGCGAAATAATGAGCAGGAAGACAAGTACTGCTGGTTTATTGATGAAGCGACCCGCTTATAAAGTGTCGTGCGGACCTCTGCGTATATGCAGAGAATGTGGGTACAAAAAATTACAAGTGACCTGAGGTTAACTATTTCTCTACAAAAACAGGACAGGTACATACAGAAAACATGATGATTAGCAATAACTGGTTGGACATAAAAATACTGTCACATATACGTGGTACAAGGGCAAATGAACAGACAATAAATATACAATTCACAATAATGGTAATAAGACTGTGTTCATCAGACCTTAGGCCGCATGTGAAGGCACTGGAGAAAACAGAATGTTCACCATAAAGAACCCGTGGAGCAGGGACTTTACAATTCTTCCCCCACCCCCCGCCTCCCAAGATGTAGGTAACGTCTGATCAAAGCAGGTGTCTGCTGGGGCGGCGGAGTGGGGCCCACCATCTCGATGCCAGCTGGGGAGGGTTGTTGTCTTCTTCGGTGCCCTGTGGACGGGTGTGTTGGGTTGCCCTCCTGCCCGGTCCCGGGGCCTTCCAGGGGCGCCCACAAGGTTTTCTTGCAGATGGGGCGGGCTGTAGGGGCACCATCTCCTGCGGGGGCCTTTGGGAAGTGCCCCCGACATCTTCCTCCATAATGCGGGCTTGAGGCGGCCTATCGATACCCAGTCTTCCTTCCTGTGGACAGCTACCCGGAATGCCTTCTTTTTCCTCTCAAGCACGAGGAAAGGCCCCCTGTAGGGCCTGGTTAAGGGTGGATGTACAGCATCGTCCCTGGTGAAGACATGGGTGGCGGAGGATAGACTGGGAGGCATGAAGAGGGACGTCCTGTTGGTATATGTCTGCCGGCAGGGGGAGAACTTCCCAACCCTGTCACGGAACCTCTGCATTGTTAAGTCATCCCAGCCCTCTGTGATGAGTTCCCCCGGGACTACAAGGGTCTCTCCAAAGACCTTTTCTGCTGTGGACGGGTCGCCATTGGCTCTGGGGGCGGTCCTCAGCCTGAGGAGGACCCAGAGCAGCTGGTACTTCCAATTCTTGGAGGTGCAGCAAGCCATGAGGGACCCCTTCAGGGACCTGTGGAACCTTTCCACCATTCCATTGGCCGCAGGGTTGTAGGTGGTGGTGCTGTGGTGAGTGGTCCCCGAGGCGTGGTCCCCATCTCGGACTGGGTGCTCTCTGGTTATATGGTCCGGGACACCGAAGCGCTGACCAGCTGGAGAGGAGGGCCTGGCACTGGAGGTGGCTTCTTCCACAGGCGTAGCTCCGGGCCACCTGGTTGAGCGGTCGACGACTGTCAGAAGGTACCTTGCTTCTCTTGATGGGGAAGAGGACCCACTACATCGACGTGGATGTGCCCAAAACGTCTCCACGGCTGGGGAAAGTTGCCCACCCCCGATTCGGTGTGCCACCCTACTTTGCTGGCCTGGCACTGTATGCACTGCCTTGCCCAGGCCGTCGCATCCTTCTGTATGCCGTGCCAGACGAACTTCTCCACCAGCAGCCTGGCCGTCGTTCTTCCAGAGGCGTGGGACAGTCCGTGGATGACATCGAAGACCAGCCGATGACGAGAGGCGGGCACCAGTGGGTGGGGATGGCCAGTGCTTACGTCGCTCAGCAGTGTTGGTCCTCCAGGGCCGAGGGGCATGTCCTTCCACTTCAGCGACGTGATGGCAGTGTGGTAAGCTGGAGTCTCTGGGTCGGCACCTTGTTCACGGGTGAGGTCCTCATAGTCGATCCCGAGCTGCACTGCGTCGATTTCGATCCTCGAGAGGGCGTCGGCTGCTGGGTTCTTCTTGCTGGGGAGGTACTTGACGGTGCAGGTGAACTCCACGATGACCGCGAGGTGCTGCTGCTGCCTGGAGGACCATGTATCCCCAGCTTCGTGAAGGCATGGACCAGCGGCTGGTGGTCCGTCCAAACTGTGAAGGGTGTACCCTCCAGGAGGGTCTTGAAGTGGCGTACTGCCTGGTACACCGCGAAATGTTCCCTGTCGAAGGTGCTGTAGCGGGACTCGGTGGGGCTGAGTTTTCTGCTGAGGAAGGCGATGGGCTAAGGGGCTCCGTTGATGACTTGTTCCAGGACGGCCCTGCAGGCGACATTGCCGTATCAAATAATAGTGGTGACGTCATCTCTCTCTCTCTCAAGTGTTTCTTATGTTTTCTTATTACTTTTATTAGAAATAATTGATTATATATATATATATATATATATATATATATATATATATATATATATATATATATATATATATATAATCAATTATTTCTAATAAAAAAGGAAAAAAAAACATAAGAAACACTTGAATAAAATAATAAAAAACATAAGAAACAAAAAGAAGAGAGATGACGTCACTACTATTACTTGACACGATACTGACAACGGTATGTTTTAGCTTTTCACTAGTGAAGGCCAACTTCAACAAATTTAAATTTGCAGTTTATCTTTAGAACAACATCATTAACGAGAGAGAGAGAGAGAGAGAGAGAGAGAGAGAGAGAGAGAGAGAGAGAGATAACAGTACCACAGCATTCAGCTTTATAGCTTCCCCTATATTTGTAACAATACGGAGCATAGACTCACAAAAGGTTTACTTGCAAACACAAATGCAATCCAATTAAATCTATAATCCGAAGCGTGATAAAATACCAAGCCTACACTATATGCCTGCGGTCAATTAACTGCTTTATCCTTATCACAGTTACATCCACCACAGAATTAAAAAACGGTCATGATATTGTATTGGATGTTTTTAAACCATCATTCTTCCTTTCATTGATGTAACAGTGTCACATCTCTCTCTCTCTCTCTCTCTCTCTCTCTCTCTCTCTCTCTCTCTCTCTCTCTCTCTCTCTGATATATTCAGATCATTCCTTTCTTTTACATTGGATTTTGACACAATCAACATTATCGTCATGATAAACTCTACTTTGTGCTTTTTGCTGGCATGAGATACTCATCATTTTCCTGTTACCCAATTTACCCTGTTCTTTTTTGAGGGTCATCATCATCACTATTTTTCTAACCCTTTCGAATGTTATTTATTATGAGTCTGAAAGCATCTCTGGTTTAAATTCTAAGACAGCGTTCTAAACAAACACATGTGGTTTATACAAAATTTTCAAACACATGCTGGTTTACATACAGGTTTGAAATTTTCTAAATATATATATATATATATATATATATATATATATATATATATATATATATATATATATATAAAAAGAATATATATATAGATGATAACAAAATATATATATATATATATATATATATATATATATATATATATATATATATATATATATATATATATATATATATATATATATATATATATATATATATATATATATATATATATATATATATATATATATATATATATATATATATATAAAGTGAAAAGAGACCAATGCACAAAGGCAACAGCATCATTCTTCGTTTCGCAAATAGAAGCAGGCGTTCTTTTGAAAGTCTCTAAGGAAAGAAAAAGTTTGTAGACACTCCTTACAGTCGACAGAGAAATCTGATAACTAGCATTTTTTCCTGCTTAAAGACACTTTCGATGTAGCAGCAGCCTGAGTGGTATCACTGGTAATACTAGCGATAACGAGGAGACTGATAAAATTGAATGTATGAATGAATGAAGTAACTAATTAGTCAATAAACATTCAAGTAAATAATTAATTAAAGCGGAATCAATATTACTAATAACATGCCACGAACGATCAAAATAGTACAAACGTGACCAACTTTATTTATTTATTTATTTTTTACAAAACATAGCACCTAGAAACAGACCCCATCGAGTAATTCGCTGAGCAAACTCATGGGACTGTCAACAATATTACACTCCTATTAAAGGGAACTGCAGCAGATATATTTTTTCTCTACAACACGCCGTAACGACCGCAATATCGTCTGCTGTCCCAACGTTTTAATTAACGGTGCTGGTTGGTTTAAATGTCCATTAACTGAAAGCAAAGAAAATAATGAAGCTGTGATGGAACTATGCTGTAGATACCAGATACCAAATATGGAATATGGTACCTGCAATATCATTCCAGGGTCTTCTATTTGTTTTTTTGTTCCAAAAAATATGTTCTTGTTCCTGATAAGAGACCTTTGAAGGGTTTCATACAGTAATTTTATAAGCATCTTAAGGAAAGCGAGGCCTTTATATAATATTACAACCCTTCCAACAGGAGGATAAGAATAACTAAAGAGCCACGACAGTAACTGAAAATGACGATCATCCGAATAGACTCCCCCTAGCACACTAGCGACCCATACGCACGACACAAAGGAAGCGAAAAAGAAAAGAAGAGAAATGGAAATTTACTGTTATTGTCTTCAAAACTGACATTGCCCATCTATGGCCGGATGGCTCCCGGCTGCCAATTGAAATGACAGAGGGCTGGGCTGATGGAAGCGGACATTCCCAGAGACTGCCACCATGTCTGATGGATGAAACAAGAGGAAATTTTGGGTTTGCTTTGAAAGTGAAAAAAACGGCTCAGACATATTTTCTCTCGCACACTGTCTGTAAAGAAGTAAGTGAAGAACATTTGGAAAAGGAAACTATGTCAGAAATATGAAGAGCGAAAGCCCAATGATACCGACTTTTGAAGAAGGAGACGTGCAAAGTTGCGAGAACTACGGAGGAATTAGATTAATGGACAAAAAGATGAAAATATTTGAATTATAGACGGAAGCCAGAAAGGGAATGATGCCGACGGAGTATTTTACTGAGCCCAGGTCATGGGGAAGTACAGAGAGAAGCAGGGCCTTCATATTGTCTTTATCAATGTGAACAAAGCATATGATAGGAGTGCCTAGACAAGAAGTGTGGAAAGTATGAGGGAGAAGGGGATGTCAGAAAAGTATGAAAGAATGTTTTGTAAAATGTATAGAAATGAAATAACCAGCGTGAAAAGTACTGTAAGGATGACTGGTAGCTTCCAGGTCAAAATAAAACTGCACAAAAGGTCACTGCTGTGTCCCTTCTTGTTCAGTATTGCACTGGATGTAATGCCTGAGGATGTAATGGATGAGCCCCTTGGTGGATGCGCTGTGCTGATGGCAAAGTTTGATAGCATAAACTAGATAAGAGCTAGAAAAAAAGGTGTGTTATAGTATAGAGGGGTGAAGAAAATTCCAACAGTCTGATTATAGTACAAATGAGACAGACGACGATCAGCAAGCCGCGATTAAGCTGGGCGAAGTGAACACCAAGTATGATGTTATCTGGTCTCATTAACAGATGCAGTAGATAATAATAAATAGGTAAACCATCGAATTTAAGACCTGCTATGTTATATGGACTTGAAGCGCCACCGCTGAAGAAAATACTAGGGACACGAAAAAGAGGAAGGCCAAAGAGACGATGGAGAAACTGCATTTAAGAAAACATGAGCGACGAAGGAATAAACAAGAAGAGGACACAAGATAGAAAAGGCTGGAGGAGCTCGTTAAAAGCAGCGACCCTGATTAGAGATTAAGCTGAGAAAAGAAGTTCTCTCTGTACAAATTTCAAAACTCTCACCATGCATATTACTTTAGGGTCTTCAGTCGTTTTTGCCTCTTCTTTCAATAACCACTAGGAAACCAATGGGAATCATTTCCAGTCTCGTTAATGATGGCTTATGGAAGTGGATTCATTTTCCTCTTATTCTTGTGCTTTATTTAATCGACTCCATGTTATACTAACAACCTGTTCCCTCTTTGTACTTTCGCACATACATTTATATGAAGAAAGTCGACCATTCATCATAATCTCTCAAACAGACGACCCGATTAGACTTGCAACATCAAGTTCCTCAGATGACATATTACAAAAAGAACATGATGCAAAGAATGCATAGCATGTCAGTTGTTACAGAAGTTTGAATGAATAGCAGCAAAACAAAAGGAAACGAGTGAAAGAAAATCAGCAAAATAACATGGGCATGGGGCTCATCTTTAAATGTGATGTATAGACTGTATCAAAATGATACAATGATTTATTGTAATAAAGCACCCCGCCCCCAATCATGAAAATGAAAGAATGTGCAATGTTACCCAGACTTAAAAGACAATCGTAATTCGTCGTCACCGGCTGCTTTGTCAAGTAGGGAAATAGTTCTTTAAGCCAGAAAAAAAAATAATATGCACGAGAAGCCACTGGTTGAACGATCATTCTCGGTAATGTCACATGGGAAATCAGGTTTTAAGCTATACTGTAGTTTTTCCTTTAATTTTGTGGACATTTCATTCAAAAGTAAATTCACTGTGCGACAGACAAAACTACTTTCATTCACTCTAACTAGTTTCTAAAGGGGCTCATATATGAAAGAGACTACAAGGTTCAAAGTCCTTACTAAATCCATAAACTGTTATCTGAAGACATGATCGGCCTTTTCTCGACATCGCGGTCAATATGCCAATATGAACCAACATTGGCAACAACATTGATCACTTTTCTCAGAGAGGAATTACTCTTTTTAAATGTATAAGGTTATGTATTGCATTAGGTATATCTGTAAGCAAATATATTATCAAATATAGACTGAACTGAAGATAGAGAACTTCTTAATGAAGGAATCTTCATCTGGCTAACTTACATACTAATATTAAATGTATGCGTCACATATATCTGCATATATACAGTATATCCTCCAATGACATAATCTTTCAACTACCTTTTTACATCATCCGAGAACCAGAAGAATTTACAAGATGCTTCACAACTCCTGTTTTGAAGGGAGAGCATGTTTACTTCTCTGCAGAATGGAAAGTGATACAACCTCAGAATTCTAAAGCTATGAACAAGACACTTGACTTGCAAATATGCTCAAAAGATATTCGATAAAGGCAAATTGGTCTTTTATTTACTACAGTTTTCTTATATGCAAACGAATAAACAGCCCATTATACATGCATATGGAAGTTTACAGAAGTATTAATGTGTGAATAACCAACGCACTTTGACTCATGTCAGTCGATAAGGCACATTTGTCCCGTGACCAGCCTGATTGTGACCTTTCATTGCTACTAACAAAGAGGTACTTAGCTGACTGCTTAGGTCAACAAGCACATTATTGGATTGAACAGAACGCACACAAAGTGTTCTAGCACTCTTGTTTTTCCAACCAGGGATATTTTGCTGGTGGGATATATGAACATATAAGAGCTTAGCAATGGCATTACAACATATTTTGCCCATTGCTTTTAGCCATATGAAAAATAGTTTTGGCCCAAGTTCTTTTTCATATCCTAGGTTCTTAGCCAAGATTATTTGTTCCAAGTTATGTCCAGTTGTGGACAGATTAGGTCTTATCTTTGTCTAATGTTACTCTTACTAGGCCATAGACTTTGCCAAGAAAATCCCTTATGAGTATAGAGCCTTGGGCCAGATTATTCATGCTTGCACTTAGCCGTGGCATAGATTATTCATATCTGGCCACATCCTTATTCTAGATATTCAAATTGTAAAACTGATTTTTAGCTTAGGTAGTATGTATTAGAACAGATAATATCCTTAGCACAGTTTATGAAAGTTGTTTTAACATAGACAGCTTTTACAACCGTCTTTAATTTGTAATAGAATCTCATAGAATTTCACCTCCACTATTGTGAATTTAGTTTCAGCTATAGGTGAAATATCCAAACATTAATCATATAGGAAAAAATATCTTCACTTACAATAAAATGCTGATATTATGATGTATTCAGAAGTTTAAGAGCTATCAATGTCCTTAGGATGGGCTGAGCAAGTTCATGTTTCTTAGAAGAAAGATGACTGAAGGATTTGGCAATTAGGTGAAAATGACGTCATCGCAGTCTCTAAGGAATTCAGGAATATGAGCCTGATTGGATGCCTTGCCTAATCTTTGAGGATGCGGGAACGCTGGAAGCTTTATGAGCAGACAGCATTATGAGTACATAAACGTAAAAGCAAAGAGGAGTAAGAGGATCTGGAACATTGGAATCGATTGGAAATAGTGAAGTAATATCTTACACTAAGGATGATAACAGAATCAAAGATGGTCTGATTATTATCACCATCTTTTATACACAAAAATGAGAGGGGATTTGTACTTAGCCTATTTCTGTTTGTACAGGGGATGGATGTATTGAGTGAAGGGATTAGGAATGAAATTCTGTGAGAATTATTACATGTAGTTGATCTGGTGATTACAGCAGAGATGAAAAAGAATTAAAAAGATGGGTAAGAAAGTGATGGGAATCTCTTAATTTGGGTGGTATGAAGGTAAATGGGTAAAAGTGAGGCTATGATGTCCAGCAAGCAGGCAGGGATACGTTATTTATCCAAGATAGAAGCGGTCTAGATATTAAGCAGGTAGAAAATTTCATGTACTTAGGATCTACTTTGGGCCAAGAGGTAGGGTTTGAAGCTGAGGTCGTGGGCAGGATAAAAGAAGCCTTGGGTAAATGGAGGGAGGCGGCAGGGATAATGTGCAGTAAAGATTGACAAATAAACTAAAAATAAAAAATAAAGATCTGTTGAATTTTAATCAGACCAGGGACAGTGTGTGGTTCAGAAACAGAGGCATTAAAAAGGAAGGACAGAAGATGGAGCGAACAGAAATGAGGGTGCTGAGGAGATTTTAGGGATCTTGCTGTGTGACAAGCTAGAAAACAAAGAAATTAGGAGAAGTTCTAGAGTGATAAAAATGACTGATGTAATAAGAGAGTTGAGATCGAGATGTTTTGGGCATGTGGTAAAGAGTGAGGAAAAATGAGTTAATAGAGCTTGAGTAAAACTGTTAGGGGTAGAAGGTCGACAGCGAGGCAAAGGATTAGATTGTGTGAAAGAATGAGGATGTAATTGGAGAAGGGGGCTTTAGGAGAAAAAAATTCTTTTGGTGGTAGTATTTGGAGAAGATGCATTAAGGCAACAGAACCCTTAGCTTAGGGATAGCAGTTTGGATGAAGGGAAAGTGAAACGGATGACAAAGAATTATGCCTTTTCACTTTGAGTGCAAGATGTAGATCCAACAAGATAAAAGAGAGGAAGAAAGTGAAATTGCAATTGTCGAGAACTTTATTGGATATTACCATTTTTTTAACATGAAAAGAGATTGTATTATCAAGAACAGAAGTCTTCCTTCGAAGTGCATAAGTATCACTATTATAAAAGAAGCTGAGTAGCAGCACAAGGAAACACTAGGAATAACTAATGTGCCCTTTCTCGTCTTGACAGCTGAGGAGCATGAGAGGTGAAGCTATGGGCCACATTAATCTCACAGGATAAGAATTTTTTGGCATATGTTTTTCTCTGTTTTTTTCCAGTAGTACTCCTTTCTTTTTGCCTTACTTGAAACATTCAGCTGAAAACCCTTATGGACAGAGTCAACAGACAATAAACCAAAGGGGGCTCCAAAGGGAAATTAGCCTCCGGGGGGTTAGGGGTGGGGAGAGAGAGAGAGACAAGTTGTGGAAAAAGGTTATAATGAATAAATAAATGTAAGGGAATAGAAAAAAATTGATAAACCTGAATTCAGGAAATGTCAGAAGAAAGCAGGGATGAATTTGCTCATCACTTAAACATTTGGAGATCAGAAGATTCCACAACTGCACTATGCAAATTATTCCATATTACAGTTGTAGCAAAGATAAAACTCAGCAAACCTTATACTATAAAGTGGTCCACTGTTCGCAACAGCAGCTATCCTAGTGTTGTAAGCAAAATTAGCAAGGAGAGGATGTTTGTCACTGTAGCATATTTTATGCAACAAACATAATGAACTCGCTTTACATCTCTGCCACATGTCAACATTTAGAGTTGGAAAAATAAGTTGATTGATGACATAACTCTTTCCAACAGTTTGAGATGCAGCATCCTAAGACCACACTGTAGAACAGTATTCCAAACAAGAAAGAAGAAAACAGTTAAAACACTTAGATATAATAGCTTCATCACAAAACATTTGAAAACATTTCTACAAGATACCAACTTTTTGAGAAACAGAGGAAGCAGTATTACATGAATGCTTCTCAAAAGTCAATTTCTCATCAAAAGTTACACCTAAAATCTTAAAAGAGTTACTGACATTTCAAACAGTGCCATTTAAATGTAAATCAGGATGCAAAAGAAAGTGTTCTGAATTGACTAACCATCATACTTTGAGTTTTAGAAGGGTTAACCTTCATGCCCCAAAGCCTACTCCTCTTATGAATATGTGCCAGATATTCATTCAAGGATTCTTCTTGTAGAAAGAACAGCTAGAAGAGTAGCATCATTGACTTATGCAATCAAGTTGTTCTCCAGAACTTGCCACTTGTCACTAGTAGAGATGATAAATAGCAAAGTCCAAGAACACTGCTTTTACAAACACCTTAAATTACGTTATTAAAGCTACTATATTGGCCATCCACAATAACCTTAGCTTGTATTACATTACTAAAGTTACTATATTGACCATCCACAATAACCTTAGCTTGTAGATAAGTGCTTCATGATTCACATAGTCAAAGACTGCCCTAAAATCTATACCGACAATGCATGCTTCTGCACCCTCATTGAGAGGGTTTGGCAAGACGGTAAATAATGACGAGAGTGTATTACAAATACCAAGGCCTTTACTAAAACCAATTTTTAATGTTGGTATTAGATTATCTTCAACGAATGTACAAAGATGCTAAGAAAGCACCCTCTCAAAAGCTTTAGATAAAACAGGTGTAATTGAAATAGGCCTATATTCTAAAGGACATAATGACAGACTGAGTCTCAGATGTAATGTTTCCCTTCCTTCCTGCAAAATTTGCAAGTCCAACTAATCTTCTGAAAATAGCATTAATCTTAGGATCAATGAAATGAGCCTTTTTTTAAATAAGATGAGAAAGTTCCCATTAGGGTCTATGCCATCGTGACTGTCAATGCTCAGAAGCAAAGTTTTGAAGGCCTTTACAATAGAGCCGGCTCTGAAAAGCATAATTGAGGCAACACCAAGGACTTACCACTGTTTGCTTGCAAAGACTTGAGCTAAAAGTTCTTCCTTCTGTTTAGAGCAATATATAGCAGTTCTGTCAGCTCCTACAAGGGAAGGCATGCATGAATCAACTCCAGAGATTGATGAATTGAAGATAGACCAGCATTTATGGACTTCACCACTGGAGAGTAAGAACTTCACACCCTCATCATAAGCTCTTTCATTGACAACCTGAGATTGACTTCTAATCTCTGAAATTATGCCACAAATAGTGTGATTGATTGTTCCTCCACAAATGATAAACTTCTTGTTTTTCATGATAGGCAAGCTTACATGCCGCATTAAACTATGGTCCACCTTCAAGATGAAAGTTGAGGATTTTATAGGGAATTCTCATCTTGATAATAGCCTTATAGTGATCATTTTAACACTCAGTGTTCAGACTTGAATAAATACCACTCCACATGAGTTCATTAAGATCAAAGGGAATATCATCCCAACTGGCTTTGGATTTCAAGTATAACTTTCTTAAAAACTAATATCGGGAACAATCTAATCCATCTCCACTTTAACCATAATCAAACTGTGGTCAGATGAACCCATCAGCATACTCTCTTCACAAGATACACCCTCTGTAACATTTCTGAATACATGATTAAGACAGTTGCCAGATTGCTATGTGGGGCTGTTCATTAACTGCTCACAACCAGAAATAATGGAAAAATCTAAAGCAGCAACACCATGGTTATGTTTGGCAGTAATTGAACTCAGTAATTCAGTGTGAAGATCATTGTAATCATCTGTGAAAATGAAACAAGCTTCCTGGGCTAGCCTACTGCTATTTTGGTAAGCAGGCCACCAGAAATAGTCATACAAATCTGGGGTCCTATAGCTAATGAAAGCAAATTTATTAGTCTTCCACAGACTTTAATCACCTGTGTTTAACGACATACACACTCATAAAGTGGCCTTTGAGTTGCAGAGATACCCTCTCAAGCATACAGATCCATTCCACGGGCTACTGGAATGGCATTATGCTTGAGCAAAATGGGCGTCTTAAACCCTGGACTCAAAAGCTCTGTAATATGTCGCAAATCCAACACAAGAGTTTCAGAACAAAAGATGATATCAAACTTAACAGCAGTAGCATCCAATACAATATAAAATTTCCTTGAGCATTTCTGTGTACCAGGAATAAGTTCAGTATGGCCAAAAAGAAGCAAAAACATGTAGAAAAGCATAAAGAAATATTTGCATACTTAACAATAACAGTAATAGGAACAAAATATATATGTAAAAACAATATTGAAAATTTTATTCCCGTAAAAAGACAAAATGATCTCTAGAATTAAACTGGTCAACTGAGAGGAGCCAGCACACCCAGCAAGGACAAATAAATCTCCAGATTTGCTAAACTGCAGGAAGAACAGTACTGGTAGTTTTAAAGATTAAGTAAATAAAAACCACCAGGCATCCATGGGCATTCCACTATGCCTGCTCTACACACCACCTGAAAAACAAGTGGAAGGGGGAACTAACAGAAAAATATGCTCGTGTAACCTCAAACAAGGGAACTCCAATTCAAAACAGTGGAAGACAGCATTACAACGGCTATGGCACCATCCAGCACTAAAGACCAGTGGCTTATTTTTGAAGCCTACCACTGTAGTGAGTCTTTTTGTTCAATGTTGTCAAGTGTTTTAAATATAAAAGATATGTAATGAATATGCCAGATTATTCTGAGTTGGTGTAGGCATAGAAAAAAGTCCATAACCAGAGAGGGAACGAACAACAGACTTTACTGGCCAGCGTCAGATGAAACCTCAGTCTCTATAGAAGTTGTACTTAAACGGGCAGCTAGCGCCTTGGCCAACCCACTACTTGCTGTTTCTATAGAAACAAAGATCCTCAACATCACTTATATATTGCTCAGCGACTACCCTTTTTCTGAATTTTGCAATTGATACTTGATGCTCCTGGTGAATAGGCAATATACTGTAATAGTCATCACTGATGCTTCAGAAACTAACTTAATTTTATACTTCTAATGAAGAATTGGTAATTGCCTTGTACGATAGTAATAGTATTAATAGGAGGCAGTGGTTTTATTTATATTAAAAAAACTTTTCCTTTTATCAATTTCCCCTCTTCATATTTCAACCTTCTCTTTAAATAAGTGGTTTTAATTATAAGCAACTTTGCGTCTCCTTTTCATTTAGGTCCTCAATAACGTCTCTTAAAGAGTGACGACAAAATTTCATTAAAGCTTTTTCTTTCTGCGAAAAATTTTGCCCGAGCCTTCTCTTTAAGATGGCAACGTCAGTTCTTTTTTTTTGTCAAAGTTTCTCAGCATCTTACATTTTCAAGTACTTTATCTTGCTTTATTATACAATAATCAGTCAAGGATAATAATTTCCTAAAAGAGAACGATAATTCATACATAAGTGATTTTCTATTTTAATGTTCATTTATCTGTGAAACAATTATGTTTTCATTAATATTTGCCAAATTTTATGTACAGTCCACACCGTAGTCAGTGAAAATTCAGCGGATTTATTGATAATATTTAATCCTGGATCTCAAGTAGCCTATCTGTTATATGTTACTATTGAACATGTGAGGAGGAGAAATTTCTGTGATTGCTTTTTTTTTATCTTGCTTTTATCTGTGCATTATTTTACTATGAGTTCTTCTAAATAAAATATAAATGTAATAACAAAATATGCGTACCCTGTTTTATGGACATGTAATGTAACTCATGATAAGATTGTCACGAATATATATATATATATATATATATATATATATATATATATATATATATATATATATATATATATATATATATATATATATATATATATATATATATGTATATATATATATATATATATATATATATATATATATATATATATATATATATATATATATATATATATATATATATATATATATATATATATATATATATATATATATATATATATATATATATATTATATATATATATATATACATACATACCTACATACATACATTATTATGTGTGCATACATATACACATATATTAGCTGACCAACCCGGTATTACCCAGAAAAACTCTGAATGACATTTGATAAACTATCTGTCTGCCTGTCTGTCTGTCTCTCTTTCTCACTCTCTCCCAACACACCCATTCATTATCACAGAGTTCAACAACCTTTGGCTGTGTATTCATGATCAAGTTTACCTGTCATTTCTTCTATCAGTTCATTGAAACTGCCGTTAAAACTTACGTGTAGACACTAGTAGGAGACAGTCCATTCACTGGAATGGATGAACTGATTGTACATTATACCTAAATAATTTCCGACCGACTGACTGGTAATTCACGTGTGGACAGGTTATCATCAATTTCGTGACAGTTTGCCGTTGTATTTCATCTGGGAAGTGTCTCAGACTCTCTGATCAAATAATGAATAAATTATGTATAGACGTTATTCATTTCAAAGTTAGACCCTTCAACGTTATTTGTAGGCCATTATTGGTCCAAATCATAAAATAAAAATTTAAAACAATATTTCCATGTGATACGGACAATTTGTTATACGCCTAGGGCTATGATGTCTTTTTAGGATGTGTTACTATAATGAAAGTAAACTTTACTGTCTAATTTATAAAAAGCTGAACCATCCCTTCAGTTCTAATTTAAACTTAGACATGAGTATTGTATGAGAATAAACGTCTTTTTTTTTAATAAGAAATACATATTCTATACTCTGTTAAGCCTTTTTACTTCTTTCCTATTATCATGTGAATTGCTGCAGCAATTAACCTTCCACCCCTCATCATATATAGAAAAAAAAGTGGCAAAACATTTTCCTATACGGCTAACTTCAACTTGCGATACGTATTCTTAGCATGGGTTTCAGGGACGTTTTTAACATACCATAATAAATTACAACTCTCTACAATGACATTAAATTCCTTAACGTGGAATTAAGTATAAAGTTACACAGACTATCAGCGAAAAAAAATTACCACTAAGCATGTCCGTACGGCATCTATAAACTTAGTCAGTTAGTACGTTTGGTAATAACGTAAACATGAATCAAACAAAATCTTTCCCTTCTTGGAGGAATGTTAAGCAATCGGTTATTTATTTTTTGAGTAAACACGTGTTGATAAAAGACAGAAATGATATCATTCTAATATGTAACCATAAACAATTTTATTTTCCTAAATAAATTACGGGAATACTATTCCTTACTCTGTATGATTACATCAGCGAAAGGTATTAAATTGATGTGTTGTGTAAGCTGTGAGCACTTCGACGTTCCTCGAATTGCAGTAGTTCCATTTCTTAATTTAATCCCTATTTGCACAGTATACATTTACCCTCCATACACGTAAATTCTACAAGTGCCTTTCGGAAAAGATTTCCAGAATTAATGATATACATTCCTGAAAAGTTTTAATCTAGAATTTTCAGTCATTATCTTCCAGGTAATCGGTACCAAGCAAAGTGAAAAGAAACTCATCTTCTATGTGCAGTGAAGTGTTTTGCCAATTCGCATGATTATTAATTCCAACTGTCAACCGCTGGAGAGTGTCCTGCTTTAGGAAGGACAGTTCCTGTTTTTAAGCATTCTGTCCTCTGTCCTGCTTCACCTTAAGAAGGATGCTAATTTGTCCTGCTTTTTGGGTCTGTCTAAAAAAAAAAAAATATTAATACTAAAAATATAAATAAATATAGATACATATACTAAAACAGTGAGAACTGATGGTCAAAATAACCATTGATTTTTTTTTTATTAGGCCAATAATTTTATATAGTGGCTGTTGGCACAGTTAGGAACGCTAGGCATGGAGCCAGTGTCGTTTGCGGCGCTGCATAACTTATGAAAAAATTGGATATTAATTAATTTCAGTTCTTTATTCATACACTATTTGACATTTAAACACTCAAGTCAAGTTTTATACATACTGTATATATATATATATATATATATATATATATATATATATATATATATATATATATATATATATATATATATATATATATATATATATATATATATATGTATGTATGTATGTATGTATACATATACATTATACAACATTTTATATTTCATCTCCTCAATAATCATGTTTAATTTAGGATAAAAATTGGTGTTGGTAAAAAAATTTGTCCTTCTTTTTGGGAATTTGGAAATGGCCACCCTAGTCCAAGGTGATATTTTGATTATTCCAGACCTCATTTAAACCAAAATACATTACAGTAACGTCACGAAGCAGTCACTATAGTGAATTCCGAAGGTAAAATCGAAGAAGAAACTAACGAATTAATGAGGAAATTTTAATTTGTCAGGGTGCCATACGTCACAAGATTTGCATTGGGAGGAGTTTAATGATGTCATCAACAGAAAAGTTGGAGCTTTCCACCCAAGCTACTGGTGACTCCCATAATGTTACTGAAGAAAAGGTGGACTAAAAACGAAAATTTCATTTGTTTTGTTTGTGTTTGTATCTATGTCACGGGGCAGGGGTTTAATTTGAGCTATAAACCTTTCTGGGGTGACATAGAGGCCGTGTGCAAAATTTTGTCTGGGTGTGTCATGCAGTTCGGATTTCTATAGTAGACAAAAAAATTTACAAACATTCACTTTTATACACTAGTGGATCTGGGGGTGCACCTGGGCAAGTGCCCCCTCATAAAAAATAATGACAAAATAATAATATTGAAAATAATTGATAGATATAAAAATGGGAAAAAACCTACTATAGAAATAATGAAATTTTTCATGAAAAAATAATAACAATAATAATAACAATAATCTTAACAATAATAATTTCCTGATAGAACAGGCGATTGCCGTCCATTTCATAATTTCTACTTAAATAGTATGTATAATTTATATATATATATATATATATATATATATATATATATATATATATATATATATATATATATATATATATATATATATATATATATATATATATATATATATATATATATATATATATATATATATATATATATATATATATATATATATATATATATATATATATATATATATATATATATATATATATATATATATATATATATATATATATATATATATATATATATATATATATATATATATATATATTATTCTTACGTGGGTCCTTGGGCTGATGAATTTTTTTATTAATAACTGTAATTTATGTATCCCTGTTCTACCTAAGACCCACGTAATCCTGCCAATTAAGACTAAAAGTTACCCAAAAAGACAGACAATTACTTAATTAGATTAGGCCGCCAGTCGGAACTTTGTTTTTGAATTATTTCTGAAACAAATTAATTACATCCAACCAATTCATTTCCCACCTAGTCCCAACAAAAGAAAGAATGCACTGTTATAAATGAGGGAATTTACATGAGCCAAGTAGTCCTCTTCGGACACAAAAACATTTCCCAACTTCAGTTGAAACGCAACGGATGATCATCTCGTAGCTCCCTCTTAAGCAATTCGAGCATTTTAAAAGGCTATTCTTCTTCCAAACAATGGTATGATCAGGTTCCAAGGCTTGCCTAAATTCTGCTTATGCTTGACCTCTCCCTAATTCATACTTACTGCAAGGGGGATATCTTATGCAATCTCAATAGGCAATAATACTTATTCATATACTATACCTCATACAGGGATTATGGTTCCACCAGGATTCCTAGTCAGTGGCTGAGGAAGGGGGAAAAATGGAAGTAGAAATACAGGGGAAGAAACACCAGTATATCGGTGAAATCTTGTCAATTCCAGACTTGACTTCGCGTAGGCTGCTCGCTCACTGCAACAGACACCTGGGAGTTGGAACAACGCGATACGTCTATTCACTTAGTAAATAAAAGGTGGGAGAAGGGACAAAAGACAGAATTATCAGGAGCACTGACACCTGTGTGTTCTCTAAGACGGTTGTGCTCTCTCTCTGACCCTAGGTCAGAAGCGGAGTCTTGGTGTTTTCGTGAACAGCACTCCCTCAATAGCATCTGGCAGTCTTAAAATTGACAGAAACATCGTCGAAACATAGTGCAGAGGAAAATGAAGGCTTAAAAACACCCTCACTAGAGGTGACCTGGTAAAAACCTCCCTGTTGATAGGCCTCCAGTACTAACTAATAAGCCGTTAGGAACTGTTAATTTTGAAAACACAACTTACTTCCTTCTCTCTGCTTTTCCCAGAATGTTCTTCTAGTCTTTGCCAGGAGTATATTAATACAAAAATTAATGCAGGGAGGTCAAACAGCAGAGTATTTATAAAATATATATATATATATATATATATATATATATATATATATATATATATATATATATATATATATATATATATATATATATATATATATATATATATATATATATATATATATATATATATATATATATATATATATATATATATATATATATATATATATATATATATATATATATATATATATATATATATATATAGGGTGTATTATATATATATATATATATATATATACAAAATTAGATCTTCCCCTCTACAGCATAAACTTAAATTGATATGGACAAAAACAAAAGTAATTCAGAACAGGTATTTATTTAAGTTTCTGAGTATTTAATTTTTTGTGTGGCCTCCATCTGCCTGTACCACAGCCTGCATTCTTAAGTGGTATGATTTCAGCAAATCACAAAAAGCTGAGACTCAAACTCCATTTCCCTAAGCACTTTGGTCACCTCTCTTCGCAGATCATCGAGGCTTGGTATACCATCATAGTTCACTGTCACGCTTCAACATGATCCTTTAAGATACTGCCAATGTTTTCACACACATTAAGGTTAGGGGAGTTACCTGGAAATTCACTTGACGAGAAGAAATCCATACCACTGTTTTGAAGCAGCTCCTGTGTATGAAGAGCCTTGAAACATGGTGCCTTATCATGCAAAAATGTTACTTCTTCAACTGACAACACATTTTCAGGATCTTTGAGGAAAGGCAATACTCCAATAGTAAGCAGAGTTTCTCTGAAGTATTCGCCATTCCATGACTGTCCTTTTTCTTTGATGATCCACATTAACTGTTTGGCTGTGAAACAGAGAAAAATTCCCAAACATTCAGGAAATTTCACAACTTGGCGACAGCGCACGTCATTGCTGATATCATCCAACTTTGCAGCCCAAATGATGTCATTTTTATGATTTGGCTTCCTGACTGTGTAAATGAAGAATTCATCTGATGTGGCAGCATGGAGAAAGTCAGCTTTATCGCAATCTTTAAGAAATGAACCACAAAACCATGCACAGTCTTCTCTCTGTTGCTGAGTGATGTTGGGCTTGCTGATAACATGAAAATGGCTTGATACCAGATTTTTTCAACTCACAATATACAGCACTATAACTTTTCTTCTTTCCCCTTTTTGTTTCTAGTTCAAGCTCCAATTTACATAAAGACTTTCTTGGTCTACCCACTGCCTCAGCTATGATATCTTTTGACTCCTGAGAAAGGACTTCAGGCCTTCCAAGATTCTCACTCTTTTTGTGATGACAGTCAGATGGATTTTTGTTCCAGTTTCTTTTAACAAAGGATTCATCTCTTTCAATGTATTTAGCTATCCAGGAACGTGAAATGAAGGATGCGCCAGCATCCCTGGCCTCTCTGAAGATTATAGCCCAGATTCGGTCAATCCATCTGATTTCCTCTGAGCCGTTAGCCATGGCTGTATCTGACTGCGTCACTCAGTCTGAAAATACAAGAAACGTAAAATGAAAAATAGCTTAATAGAAACTTAAAATAGTGTACTTGAAGATAGGCTATAGCAGAAAACTTCATAACTTTCCATTTGTTCTGTGGAGGGGGGCCTCTAATTTCGAAACACCTGGTATATATATAATGTGTGTGTGTGTGTATGTCTAATATGAAAGCTGGTGGCCCCCATGAAATTCTTCTGGATCCACTAGTGGTGCTTATATATATATGTATATATATATATATATATATATATATATATATATATATATATATATATATATATATATATATATATATATATATATATATATATATATATATATATATATATATATGTGTGTGTGTGTGTGTGTGTGTGTGTGTGTGTGTGTATTTATATATTTATGATTTAACCTTGGGAAATGTTTATCATGAGCAAGTTATAGACTGTAAATGAATGATTTCATTACTTACCTCTTTTTTTGTATAAAATCAGACCGCTGTTAGTTCATGAAATCGTAAAAAAACAAAGAAAAAGGGAAATTTATCCGAGTTGAGGGCTCTAATCACAAGGTATTTGTAAGTAAACACGTTTGGGTAAGTTTAAGATTGTGTGTATTTAAATGAAATGAACTATCAGAAGATGAAATGGATTAATTGGGCAGGCAAGGTGTGACGTTGCTGATGCAAGGCAGAGTCAAGAAAGATTTCCCCGGCTAACAAATGCTCTGGAAATGGAGAGATTTACAAATTAAAAGCCAGTAAGGACACAGTAAAATACTCATAGGACAAGTCGAGCACAAAGGGTGCCAAAGAAGTCTTGAACACATGATTTTATGTAATCATTTAAATGCAAGCATTTATGTAACACTGACCTAACAAGGCAAGTGGATATGGAAATTCTGGCACTTAGAAATGGAAATAGGAAGTCTAGTATGAGAATTAAGCAGTGTGACTGACTGGAAGAACCCTTGTAACAGATCACTTTACCTTGTAGAAGAGGTGGCTTCAACAAGGGTAATGGCAGTGGAGGGGGGCTAAAGGCTTCACTGGTAAGAATACTAAGAGTCCCTACAAGATAGGACCACGTGGTAGGGCATGGCTCTCTGAAGGAGGTCGGAATGGAAAGGGGGGATTGGTCTTGCTCGTATCCAGCTACGTCTCTAGCTGTTGTTCCTTCGGTGAGGCCCTTATATGGCTTCGGTCAGGGGTTAGGATGTCATCCACAGGTAGATGGGGTTAGTGTCGTTTCCCTATGCGCACGCATCATTTAAGACACAGTGGCAGGTGTTCATGCTAGGTGTTTTCTCTTAATCTTTATCACCGGCTCTATTCTGCTTCTGACCATACTTAATCTCCTCACAACATCGTGTCTGTAAACAAAGAGTCCGCAGCATCACATGTTCAAGAAGAGAGAGTTGAAGGGATATACAGAGTGCGATTAACAGATTAATGGAAGGGGTAATATTCCTTTTGCACTTCCTTGCCAGGCAGTGCCAAAATGCACTGTTGTATTTTCCACCTTTAAAGTAAGCTTTGGTGGCTGTGATGCTTGGGAAGATATAGCAACGTGTATTCACATGAAGTGAACTATCAGGAGACAAAATTGACTAATCAGGCAGGCAAGGCCTGAGAGGTTAATTATAACTGGAAACACTTGAAGGGATATCAGTCAGTGTGACGATGCAGATACAAGGCACAGTCAAGAGAGATTTCCACAGCTAACAAACCCTCTGTAAACGGAGAGATTTATGATTTAAAGGCCAGTTAGGACACAGTAAAATATGCATAGAGCAAGGTGAGCACAGATGGTGCCAAAGAAGCCTTGAACACACGATTTTATGTAATTATTTAAACATAGGCATTTACATAACACTGCCCTGACAAGGCAAGGTGGATATGGAGATACTGGCACTTAGAAATGGAAATAGGAAGTTTAGTACGAGAATTAAACAGTGTGACTGACTGGAAGAAGTTTTGCAACAGATCACTTTACCTTGTAGAAGAGGTGGCTTCAGCAAGGGTAATGGCAGTGGCACAGGGTAAGGGCTTCACTGGTAAGAATACTAAGGGTCCCTACAAGATAAGACTATGTGGTAGGGCATGGCTCTCTGAAGTAGGCGGGAATGGAAGAGGAAGATGTGCCTCACTTGCGTCCAGCTGTCTCTAACTCTTGTTCCTACGGTGAAGACCTTATATGACTTCGGTCAGGGGTTAGGAGGTCATCCACAGGTAGGTGGGGTTGGTGTCGTTTCCCTATGCGCATGCATCATTTATGACTCAGTGCCAGGTGTTCATGCCAAGTGTTTTCTCTTAATCTGCATTGCCGGCTCTATTCTGCCTCCAGCCATACTTAGTCTCCTCACAACCTCGTGTCTGTAAACAAAGGGTTCTGCAGTGTCACATGTTTAAAAAGAGAAAATTGAAGGAATATACAAAATGCAATTAATAGATTAGGGGAGGGGCTAATATTCCATTTGCCCTTCCTTGTCAGGCAGTTCCGAAATATACTGTTGAATTTTATTTTCCAGCTTTAAACTAAGCGTTTGGTGGCTGGGATGCTTGGGAAGATATAGCCATATACATACACATACATACACACACACACACACACACATACATATATATATATATATATATATATATATATATATATATATATATATATATATATATATATATATATATATATATATATATATATATATTATCGGTAAATTGCATTATATTCAGCATTAAATTTGCTTTCACCTTGAATTTTTTTATTATATATTTTAAAGAGAAATTTCTTTTTAACCATACATATAAGTACATTTCACAGGAAACTAATTTGAATCCAGAATATTGTTATATTTAACCACGAAATATTATATAAAATTCCATTCCTCAGTGAAGTATTATTTGAGTCTAATGAAAATTTATATTTCACTGTAAATTTTCTTATGAACATAGTTTAACATATTTGTTACAAACAGTTAAAGTCTTTCTACTTGCTAAATAAAAATAAGAGAAATCCACAATTTCATATTATTTAAGAAAGCTGATACCTCTTAAAATGACTTCCAGACATATATCTCTAACAAAACAATGTAAGTGATTGATTTCCTGGAGTATTATTTTCTAACATAGTATCATGATTGATGACAACAAATAAAGGATTGCTTTTCTGAAAATGAGAAAATGTTACCCATCTTCATGAACATATGCAGCCAAAATAACAAATCAGCCAAAGTTTTGTGGCTTCCAGAGAATTCACTTGGAAGAGACTGATTTTCCTAAAAAGAAAAAAAAAATGAATGTATGTATGTATATGTATATATATATATATATATATATATATATATATATATATATATATATATATATATGTATATATATATATATATATATATATATATATATATATATATATATATATATATATATATATATATATATATATATATATATATATATATATATATATATATATATATATATATATATATATATATATATATATATATATATATATATATATATATATATATATATATATATATATATATATATATATATATATATATATATATATATATATATATATATATATATATATATAGTGTGTGTGTGTGTGTGTGTGTGTGTGTACGCAGGTGTCTGTGAATTTAGGCCTTTGCACGAAGGAAGAGTTTGTATCGAGTGAGAACACCTTTCATTTAGGATGCAAGAGGTATTCAATTCAGGTATAATAGAAAGGGAATCCTTCAGCACCCTACTCTTTGCCAGGAATGTACACAGCCCAACGTAATTTGTTTGCATGAACCCTTCAGCAGATTTATTCAGATCATTCTCTTGTAGGATCTGCCCATTCGCAATACTGCATTGGAAGCAGGTGTTTGCTTTGTCCTATTCGTTTTAGACACACTTTCACATGCACTCATATGGCCTACTGGTTGAACGCCCTGCCTCTCATGCAAGTTACCCTGGGGTCGATCTCAGCTTACGTAGTTTTCCCTCAACAGTCCATGGCACGTACCTCTGTCGACCTGAGTAGCCAGTAGATGGTCGTCTGTCGTAGGCTTCATCCAGGACTGGGAAAGGCATGATGCTAGCAGTCTATCTGTTTCTTACTACTTTTGCTCTAAAGTAAAAGGTTTGTGCGTGTGTGTGTGTGTGTGTGTTAGAGAGAGAGAGAGAGAGAGAGAGAGAGAGAGAGAGAGAGAGAGAGACAGAGGGGGATGGCCAAAGAAGACTCAGTCTGATATTCTTTCCAAACATCGACACCATAAGTTGGGTGACCAAATGTGGTAGAGAAAAGAATATTTTACGAACGATAGAGTATTCAAGTAGTTAAGTGTGAAGTGGCCTAAAGAGTCTTATTTTAATATTCTTCCCAAACATACATACAAAAATATGGCTGGCTCACAGAAACTTATATATGGAGAGCGAGAACACCAACCTTTTCTCCAGCAAGCAGTTGAGATTTCCCAAAGTTAAAGCCAAGCAGTGAAAGAAGTGGCGGCGGTGATTCAAGCTGTCACTTAAATATTCTCCAAACTTTTCTTCACGGTCTCCGACCCCTTCCCTCTTCCCCTTATGTGCTCCAGCTTTTTTTTTTTAAGAAAGCTAGAAATAACCTTTGAAGAGAGAAATGGATTTCGGTGGGGCATATTTGAGACTTCCTGCGCTCTTTCCTATTTGACATTTCAAAACCAATCCTGTGTTAGTTTCGAACTGTGATGTTTCGGATAGCTGGCTATATATCCTGAGAGAGAAGTAACAGACAGAAAGACGAGATTAATATCAGAAGTAATGGCTAGAGTGATTTAAATATGAAAGGTGCAGGTACAGTGTTTTGAAAATGAAATTGCAAGGAAAAAATATTTTTGAATGGTAAAAAATAATTTTCTTAAGATTTCCTTCGGACAGCTCCAGTGTAGTTTGGTGAATTCAGATTTGAAAAGCTACTGACAAAACGACTAATCCTTTAGACATGGCAGCCATATTTTTTAAAATCTTTTAAGTATGTCCCTTGATGTGAATAATATAATAAATACGTTAATGTATGCCGAAATAATGCCTATTGTAAATTAGGGGTTTAAAATTGCAAAATTTAAGTCAGAAGCATTAATTTTAGGGTGTAATATCGTGTTTTGTCAATATACAAGTATAAAGTGCAGGAACACTAGAAAGGACAGTCAAAGATTGCAAACCTCCGAAAAGGCGACTGCAGTTGATTCCACGCGAATTTGTACACATTTCTTATAATAATATTAGGTTTTCGCAAGAACGAGTAGACTGGTTTTGATGTATTTTAACATATTTGATTTGTTTCATTGGTTTACAGGTTTCTGTATCGCCAGATAACTAACAGTCATAGAATCAATCATCATTTTTCACGTACTTCTGTTAACAGGCGGACACAAAACAGAATAGAAAACAAATCCAAAAAAATAAATCCCTTTCGGTCTTAACAAATGCAGAAGAAAACAAAGGAAAGTTTGCTAGAGTTTTCCGTAAAGGAAGGCTACTCACGTCTCGGCAACAGCGTCACTGTTAACACTTGGAGTGGCAATTCCAAAGACACCGTGTGGACATCGACTTCTAAAGATAAAAATTTTGCAAACTGCCTTTAGTGTGTTTATATCCTTAGGTAATTTACGCTGTCCTTTAGAGACATTGTTTAGGATATCTACAGTTATTATTCTTATTTCTCTTTAATTTCAGTTATCCATTCATAAATGATCTTGATTTCTTTTCTCCAAATTAGTGTAGCTTGAAGGAATTACAAACTTACTGTTATAGAGAACGCACGAGTACACTAGTCTGTTTTGGAAAGTTCAGTGCAGATTTCCTTTAGTCAAAAGCTGGTGGTGAAAGAGTTGTTGGGAGTAGTTCTGACTGTCACTTAAATGCTCTCCAGACTTTCTCTCTCGTTTCCAACCCCTTCCTTCTTCCCCTCAAATAATCCTTTTTTTAAAGAAGAGAGATAACCTTTGGAGATAGAAATGGATTTGGATGTTGCAGCCTTTATATTTATTTTTCGAATTTCTAGAGAAATTTTAAGAGGTATACAAAACCTGCACTTTGTTTGTTTGGAAGTATATTGTGCTGGATAGTACATTTTGTTTCCATTCTTACTGAAGGAAATTTAACATACAAAAGGTCAGGTGAGATTAATCCCGAGGGGTTAGTGACTGGAATGGTACCTTTTCATAACTGTACAAGCGTGTTACGTAAAGATTCCAGGACGACGAGTCATTGCAAGCGTGGCTTAGTTTTTGCTTTCTCCTCATGTTGGAACAGTTATAAACAGAAAAGAGTAAGTGTAGTTAAGTCAAGCTTGTATAAGGGTTTAAAACGTCAAAATTCTAGATCTGAATGCTGGTTATTCCTGATTCCAATTTATAAAATTACTTGAAAATTAGTTGATAAGGGTTAAATCAAATTACCCGTATATGAATTCTCTTTGTAGTTAGATTATTGAGGGATGATACCATTATGTCACCTGAAAAGAAGAGCACTATCTTCAAATTTTAGAAGTATCTGATGTTCTCTTCTATGAGAACGAATGAATTTGCTATTTTCTTAATGCCCTTATTTTGTCTTCAATCTGCATAACACCGGGTATTTTATGGTAAACGAATGTCCAGAGGAAAGAAAAATATGTAAATAGCGATATAATTTTTTAATAACAGCATATATTGATGTTTTGAATTTAGTGTTTATAAGGAAAGATTTTAGCGGTGTTGTCTTTCAAAATTCTTTGTCTTTTGCCGCCCCCAACAGGTAAGAATAGAGCAACTTCCCGAGTGTAGAGACTTTTTAAAACTCGGTATGCAATGAAATTTCAGGAGGGCAATTAAGCACTTACCCTTGCGATTAAGTGCCATTGAAACCCGAGGAGCGATATTTTGTTAATATCTTGCCATTTCGATTATTTCTCCAGACCTGAACAGGTCTACGAATGGAGTCTTTCTTTTTACTGAGTTATAAGGCAGTGCCATTTCAGCATCGCGTTACTGTATTTTAATATGCAGTCAATAGAAAAATTATGGCTACATAATAATTATACCGGACACGTTATATCAACGCTTGAAATATGCTCAAGATCTTATTGCAAAATTTTTTCTCACTCACAAGGAAACGGAGCTTCATCCATCAGTTTATGTTGTCAAGAATATGTCTCATTTGCTATTAAAAACATGTTTATATAAAGTCTTTTCTGTAGTATCGGAAAATAGTTCATGTTTAATTTTTTGTTTTATTCTTTAGTACATTCTTGCAATGTTATAATTTAACAGGATTTGTTATATAAATCTGATTGTTGTAATAAACTTTCTCCAGTTATTTAATTTTTTGTCTAAAGTGAGTTGCACATTCAGTTTAATTATTCTGTTCTTTGACTTCCCCCTTTATTTAATTTTAATTTTTCCTTTGCTGTAATTTGTTTCAACATTTCTATGCAAAACACGAAAGATTTAACCCATTCTATTGCATGTTAGTTTATAACATTTTAGTTATTTCAGTTATTAGATATTACACACTTTAATCAATTCCTTTTCTTGGGCGTTGTTTTAAAGCTCTTTGTTCCTGCGTTTTGGTGCAGATTGCTAATTCTTCCTTTTTGATTAGATTTAGCTTCATTTCCTATCATTTTCGCTTACCTATGTGTGATGTCTTTCCATCTTCTTCCCTTGCTTCTTGCGTGTGTTTCACGAATTTCTTTTATATTTTTTTCTTATTCGTAGTAGCTTATTTTTATGTTGACTTTTTATGATATTTCACTCACTTTTGTAGCCTAATATAAATGAGTAACACCATTATTTGTAACTGAAAAGGCGTGAAATTTTACAATTATATATATATATATATATATATATATATATATATATATATATATATATATATATATATATATATATATATATATATATATATATATATATATATATATATATATATATATATATATATATATATATATATATATATATTTATTTATATATTATGTTCACACACAACACACACACACACACACACACACACATATATATATATATATATATATATATATATATATATATATATATATATATATATATATATATATATATATATACATGTGTGTGTGTGTGTGTGTGTGTAATCTCAAAGCTATTTTAAGTGCTAAAGTCACTGACGATATACAAATTCACGGAGACTGATTTTACGGTACACTCAAAAAGGGCTGCCTTACAGTTTCTTTTTTTACGAACTTGGTTTAAATTTGTTTACCTTACATAAAATATGATTTGGCGCTTTGTGGTATAATATTTTGTTGACAGACACAATGATATTATCAGAAACGACTAGGAAGTCCAACACTCAGTAATCGTGATAGTACTATTATCTGAAAGCTTTTGTTTTATTATTACATTTTTCTAGATGCTGTTTCGATGGGTTGATAATAATAGTAGTAATAATAATAAGAAATTTTAAACATCTGTTTTATGCTTTACTGAGATTCAGTTTTATGTACAAGAGTTTACCCTTCAACCCTTAAAGGATAAATGTGACATTGAAATCTTTCTTTTCTTTTCTTTATGAGAAACCTTATATTACCGAAATTGGCGCATCTCCTCCACTCAGATCTTAATCCTCATGTTTTATTTAACCCTTGCTGTGGCCTTGTGCCTCTATAACTAAAGAAAAGGTTACCGATAAAATGTTCATTCTACCTTATAGAAAGGGTTCCAACTAAAGCCCACTCAAGTACTTGAGCTCATTAGACATTTCCACTGCGCTGAATTCCCGCCGGGAAGGGAGAGTTGCTTGGGGAATTTTGCTTTCGGAGTCTCTCTCTCTCTCTCTCTCTCTCTCTCTCTCTCTCTCTCTCTCTCTCTCTCCTGAGAAATCCCACCCGACGGCGTAACTGAGCTCAAGTACAGTCATAACAAGGATGATATGAGATCCTTAGCTAGTATGCATGGACTCCGAACAGTATATAATACTTTTGAATATAAGATTAATTGTGTCATTCGACTGCATGCTATTTGGTCTTGGATGCTAAGGGTATGCTTAAAGCTCTATTATGTATTATGCCTAAGGAGTCTTTTATGTTCACTTTCACAAATCTGTAAGGAAAAATATAAAAGAGGAACCTTGTACTACTCTGTCTCTCTATCTCTTTACACACACACACACTCACACACACACACACACACACACACACACACACACACACACACACACACATATATATATATATATATATATATATATATATATATATATATATATATATATATATATATATATATATATTTCTGACTTCTGACTCACATCAGGATCGAACTCAGGTATTTCAATTGAAAGGCGAGGGCGCTGCCCACTAGGCCACACAAGTCATAAAAGAACCTGAGGGCAACTGCACCCAAGGAATTACCTGGGCAAGGTAACTGCTTGCATACCAGAATGTTTTCCCCAACTTCGCGACTCGGCAATGACCCAATTGCCAGCATTTCATTCTGATGTCAGTCAGAAATTTATTACTGTTACACACGTGAGTGTGTGTTGATTATTTCTATCTTATTCACTCAGAAGGGATAATTCGAATGAAATGCTGTCAATTGGGTCATTGCTGAGTCGGGAAGTTGGGGAAACCACGCTGGTATGCAAGCAGTTAGGTTGCCAAGGTAATTCCTGGGTTCAGTTGCCCTCAGGTTTCAACTTATTTTGTGACTTGTGGGGCCTAGGGCAGCGCCCTTGCCTTTTAATTGAAAGACTTGGGTTCGATCATGATGTCAGTCAGAAATTTATTATTGTTCCACACGTGATTGTGTGTTCATTATTTCTTTCTTATTCACTCAGAAGGGATAATTCGAATGAAATGCTGTCAAATGGGTCATTGTTGAATCGGGAAGTTGGGAAAACACGTTGGTATGCAAGCAGTTAGTTTGCCCAGGTAATTCCTTGGATGCAGTTGCCCTCAGGTTCCAACATCTATTATGACTTGTGTGGCCTAGTGGGCAGCGCCTTTGCCTTTCAATTGAAAGACCTTGGATCGATCCTGATGTGAGTCAGAAATTTATTTCTCTTCCACACGTGGTTGTGTGTTGATTATACATATATATATATATATATATATATATATATATATATATATATATATATATATATATATATATATATATATATATATATATATATATATATATATATATATATATATATCTGTCTGTCTGTCTATCACTTCATACACACACACACACACACACACACACACACACACACACACACACACACACACATATATATATATATATATATATATATATATATATATATATATATATATATATATATATATATATATATATATACATGTATATACACACACACCAAAATATATTTATATATATGTTTGTGTGTGTGTATTTCGCGGTACATTTCCCAAAAATTAATTTCAAAAGAGTTACAAATTTCGAAATGGACTTTCTAACAAGTGATGGATTTTCTTGCTAATGTTTCTGAATACAAATTAAAGGCGAGTTGAACACTTGTTGCAAAAAAAAAAAAAAAAACATGAAAGACAGATATCAATAATAACATTAAAACATGGGCTGTATTTCGAGTAATTCAGTGCCTGTTAGTTTTACCTTTATTTATAGAAGACTTAGAAGAATGTGATTTTGTGACATTGAGAACAAATAAGGTATACTTCTATGGAAGAACTTTACTGAGAGTCATATTTTCGCTGTTTTTAGTCCATTTTACTGTTGGGTGTTAATTTTTGGAAAAGTAAAGTTACTTTACATTTAGGTAGGGAAATTGTTTTTTCGTGTTTGCTTGCATTTTTTTAAAATTAAGTTTGCCTTGTGTATGCTTGGGAATCTGTTCTTGAATAGCTAAAAAGATAGCGTAGGTTTTGTGCACTTGTAGAAATAAAAGTTTTAATCCATAACTATCTTTAGGATTCTGCAATGTTATTTTTTCCACTGAGAATTGCCTTGATCAATTTTCCAATGTCTCTTCGCTGCAAGGGACGGAGTCACCACTACCCTGTCAGTCCAAGATTTCACATTAGTAATGGAAGATATAGGAACCAGGTACCATTGCCTGGACAATTTTAGTCTCGCGAGGAGCGAGTTATTTCTTTTGGTTCATAAAACTGATGTGGCACAAGTTCTAGACCTTCATGTGACATATCTCACCAGCCGTAGGTTAGTGCTCAACACGAATATAAATGAGTGCAAGGAAACGGGTGGGGGTTAGGGTGAACGGATTATTTTGGGTTCGGGTGGAAAGGAGAGGAAGACAGTCAAATGGTTTAATTTTGTCCATACTGAGGCCATTGCGAATGATATCGCAATGTCCTTATCTAGCCCTGGCCCGAAAAAAAGCAACAGAGAAAGATGGGACAAAGGGGGAGAGTGACGTTTAGGGAAATAGAAGCGGAAGAGAATTTCAGAGAGTAAATTTAAGGAGAGGAAGCATGATGGGTGTTACGGAGTTCCCTGAAAGGCAGAGGCTACCCTACTTGATTTCAGTATGACAAGTTTGTTAAATTTAGCTAACCTTGCTAGCTCGTGGACTTGCTCGAAGGGGTAACTCCATAGTAACACCTATAGAAAGGAGTCAGAAAAGAGATAGAGAGGTAAAGGCGGAGTTATGGATTAAAGGAATTAGTTTGTATTCACCTCTGACGAGCTTTACATAAATAACTTTCGAAGGCAAGTTTGCAGTAAGGTGAAGACATTATATTATTTTCCAGGTGAAGAAAAACTTAAAAAGTTTTACATAAGAGGAAACAGAGACATAGGTGAAAACTGTACCTTAAGTTGATTCATGTCACGAAATCCTTATTCAGCTATAATCACAAGATCAGAGTTGTGAAGAATGGCTTTTCGTGTTCAGATTGCATCAGATGCCTTTCTTCCTCTGCCGTCTCTTAGCAAAATATGTTTTCTGTGTTTTGGGCTACATTTTATTAATCACATGATTATGTATAGCCTATAAGTTTTATATTAAGTAGAAACGAGCAACGTCATAGCATTGTTTTATCACTTGATTAAAATACTCGTTTTCAGTATTTTCATCACCCCACGGTAACTATGTACTTGGGCGAATGCAATATGAAGTTAATTTGTCTTACTTATTTGCAGGTAGAATTTGTGTTAAATTTTACCTTGAGTTTTTAATGCTTAGTGTCATTTGTAGATGTGCTTTTATTATGAACTAGTTGCAGTAAATGAACCTAAAATACTAAGATATGTGATAATCCCCGTATTTTAGTAGAACTGTTCAGTTCAACCTTCTAAGATATTTGACCCATAAATTCATATTTATAAAATATGTCCCTTAAAGAGAATGTACTATGTTTTGTGAAAGAAATGTCATTTTGCTTTAGGCATCCAGTTTACTTTCTCCTAGAATGTTTATGTACTTCATAAACCAACGGTATTGGTTATTGCTCTGTCCATATACTAACTCTCGGGGCCAGAAAAAAATGAACAACTGTTTGTCCATCAGATAAGGTCTCAGGAACTGGATTTTAATATTAGCCTGGAAATTATTTGAATGTACAATAGGAGCTGAAAAATTAAGATAAAAATCAAGCTCATGTTAAAACCTATTTTGTGATAAAAAAAAAAAAAAGTAACGAGTGTTTTCACGTCTTCTACCTCATATTTATATTTTATGATAAGAAAAGTAACGAGTGTTTACACGTCTCATACCTCATATTTATATTCGAGCGCATTTTTTCCTCTTGGAGCATTCATTACAGAGATAAAATTTTTTTTTTTTTTTTTTTTAGTTTCGTTGTACCAAACATAAATATTTCATCATTACGCAGAACACTCTTTCATTTTTCTACTGTAATTATTTGATCACATTTTCTTCATGCTTTCTAAATTAAATTTATAATACTGAATCTTAATCTCATAGTTATCATATCTGAAATATCTCTTTGATCAAAACAGTCTCCTTGTCTGATCTGTGTTATTCTAACAACTCCACTTTCTTTGTGAAGAAGTGATTGAAAACACCCTATTCAGTGGATAGCAAGTATATATATATATATATATATATATATATATATATATATATATATATATATATATATATATATATATATATATATATATATATATATATATATATATATATATATATTTTTATAAATATACAGCCGGGAATTCTGTGATACCGTCCTTGCTCTAGTATTTGCTAATGGGGTTGTAAATTGCAAACTAAAGAGGAATAAATAGGGAGTTTAAGGTCGCCAGATATATACCTTGATTAGTTAAATGTGAGTTTATTTACAATCCACAGACGAAATTCACCATTAAAATCATACAGAGCATTTCTCGATCAATAAGAATATTAATGAGTTTAGGAATTACTCTACAGTGTGGAAAGCTTGTTCCCAGAGAAGTAGGAAGTTTTTTGAACTCTGAATTAGTTCCAGATGCCTTACTTAATCTCATGGAGTAAAGGATTTTCTGCGTTGATTCCAGGTACTTATATCAAGTAGGAAACTTGCAATGATCGCAACACACGGGTCATCGACTCCTGTAAGCAGATAGATGACAGATGAGTGAAATTCCCTAAAAATGACTATCATATGGACATAAATAACAAGAGCAAGATTCGAGGAGGTTATTATTTCACTTATATATATCACTGTCAAAGGAATAATTACTCATTAATTCACTATATATATCATAGTCAAAGGGATAATTACTCATTAATTCACTGAGTGTCAAAGGGGTACTTGACATAAATTGACTGCACTTGAAGAGATCACAGAAGGGAATAAATAAGATGAAAAGTTAGTGACAAAGAATAAAGTTAAGGGCAAGCTCCTTTCAATTTCCAGGCGTACCTTTGCAATGTGGCTATGCTTTAGCTAAGCAAGAGTGGACCTTCCTTCCTGCATCTGATGTGGGCAGGCAGAATCAATGGTTGCTTAACTTCAGAATATAAATGAAGAGATAGGGCCACCCTTTGGATAAGCCCTGGGAAGGGTCTTTTAAGATCCCTTACTCTTACGACGGCTTGTTTGCGACTGACTACTTGTCTTTAAAACAGCTCCTTCCTTCTGCCTCACTATATGTCTTGGGGATATGCCTCACCTTGTACGGCCTGGAACAAAAGAAGTCGCCAACAGAAGAAGCACGAAAACAAGAATTTGGGAGGGGTAGGAACAAATATTCTCCCCTGGGACAGATTAACGAAGGGGAGAAGATAGATATGGACCATCACACCCTGAAAGTTCCCTGAGAATACTTAAAATTGTTTAGCTGTTTAAAAATGGGAATCTTTCAGTTTCTTAGTGGGCATCAGGCCCTGTATTCATTACAGCTCCCCCTTTAAACAGGCCTTCCAAGCCCTTACAGGTTAGAAGATCTGTGCGAGAGGATCGCTGCCAGATAAGAAACTGAATCCTAGCCCCCTTAAACCTGGCATCTTGACTTTTAACTTTAAAGATGACTTTTACTTTAAAGATAGCTTAAGGTGAGGTAAGATTAGCTAGGAATTAGCCCTAACTAAGGCTAAGAGCAAGGTGCTTACGTTCATTTAAAGAATGTACTGTCTGTGGGTTGACTAAACTAGTGGGACCATGAAATAGCTGAAGGAATGCCACACACAACTTAGCTAACGCAACACCATTAGAATGATAAACTAGCTTACGTACAAACCATATATCCCTAAGATAACTCAGGAATGGTTCTAAAGGCCTGTCCAGACGAGCGGATGTGCCCACCGGGGAGCGCGGTAGACGGGCAAATTTTCAGCCAGATTACCCGTGATTGTTGTCCACACGGCAGGGTTGACAAGTGGGTGGGGCGTGCCTGACGTTTCCAGTACCTTGTCGAGTGTCGTACAAAAAACACGGTGGCCAGTACTGCTCAGAAACAGAAACTGTTGTGCAGCATAATAACTGGTGTATATATAAAGAAAAGGACGAGAATGTGGTGCAAAGATTGGCTAAATAGTAGAGATGTTTACGGGAGCCATACAACAATAGTACGTGAACTACAATATGGCTATGAACATGATTAGAGAAACTATATGAGAATGAGCGTAAGCACATTCCATACACTCCTAGCAAAGGTAGAAAAGAAGATACAAACATGCGACACAGCATAACAGCAGGGGACAGATTGGAATTTCAGATATGGAGTTTTCGTATGTTCAAGTTGTGACTTAACTTGCAGACGAGAGAGAGAGAGAGAGAGAGAGAGAGAGAGAGAGAGAGAGAGAGAGAGAGAGAGAGAGAGAGAGAGACAGAGAGAATCCGAATCTATTTCCCAAGCTATAACTTGCTAGTTTTTTTAGGTGCTCTCTAAATACCTAAAAAAAAAAAAAAAAAAAACATAAAAGTCTGTTAAACCTTAAAGCTATCTTTAAATTTTTAACATACTTACTGAGACCAAAATCAACCAAAAACATAGAGATAATCCAAGAAAAAATAATAAAAATCCACGTTTTGAGCAGTTTCCACTGGTGGGTCGTGAATAATATGATCTCTGCGAAACCTTAATTTCTGTCTTAAATGATGTTAAGGAGAATGTGGAAAACCTCGTACCTAAAAAAAAAAAAAAAGACATTATTATCGACGACAAAAATTCAGTTTCACAAAAAATAGGAGATCTAAATCTTAATTCTAAAATGCATTTTCCCTTACCTGCTTAACATGAGAGGTGTGTGTGTGTTTTTTTTTTTTTTTTTTTTTGTCGCGCGCATTTGTTTCCACTGTTAATATGAATTCGGTAGGGAGAGAAGGCTGTAATAATAAAAGGTAAATCGTGCACGAAAATCACCCCATCTTTACTTTCCAATCGTGGGGAAGGGTGATCCATGCAACGAATTTTCTTGATTATCAGTGTGGGATAACTGAGGTATGAACTTATGAGATCATCTCGAAATTCATTCTCTCTCTCTCTCTCTCTCTCTCTCTCTCTCTCTCTCTCTCTCTCTCTCTCTCTCTCTCTCATTTGAAAAAATTATCTTGACTGGGCATGTAACTGGACACGTACCACTAGACGAGGTAGTCCTGATAAAGCTGTTATTGTAACAATGATAAACATGATAATACGAAAAGAGAGCAGGAATTTTCGCGGAGAAAAGAAAGTGGGAGGGTATTTCAGAGATTTTCTCCTAAGCACGTTGCTAGGCCGTAATCCTAATGATGCGATTTCACGAGTGATTCGTTAGTCATGGTGAATCACTGTTGGTTATGTTCCTTCTACCTCGATATCAATTAAAAAAAGAAACACTTGAGTGGTTATAAAATATCAACTGTTGCTGCCCAGCATTTTCCTCAACCGAACTTAGTTTTATGTGCGTGTGTGTGTGTGTTTTTTTTTCTTTCTTTCTCTTTCTTTCTTTCTCGTACACCCGGGCAACTGGCGTTGTTTTATCTCAGCCTTCCTCAAGCTGATTTTCTTTCGTGAAAGTTAACTCACGAAGGTTTAGCTCATGTTTATTAATCAATGTTCACTAATGCTGGAAGCTTACTTGAAGGATATTTAACGACTAAGTAAATAACCGTGAAGTGTAATGTGAAACCAGATCGATATAGTCTCAATTTTTCGGTTGGGAACAAGCAGCCCTAAAAAAGGAAAGAAAAACAAAATGGGCAAACGGGCTAAAAGATGAGGCCTTTTTACACATAGCAAAAGAACATTAGTAAAAAAATAAAGAAGGATCCTTGTATCGTACAGCGATCTGAAAAGGAACTGGCTGATGTCATGATAACTGACAAAAATTATAAATGAAAAGGAAAGTTTGTTATAGAGAGAAAGTATGTGCTGGCAATGCATATGGCATTCCAAAAACGCGCTTTCAAATGTAAGCAAGCCGAATGACCCCAGTAGAGTATACCGACCATCAGTAAAAGTGAGGGTGGGATCCACCGGTAAGGAGTTCAGCTAACACCATTGACTTTTAAGGTTCTTCGACTTAAATCTATCTTCTTGTACGTATACTAAAAATCACCGTAAAAGATATGACGGCAATTCTCAGTTTCATGAATATCGGTATCTTATCAAGGTAATCTTTAAAAGCAAAGTGAGGGAATGGCTTAAAAATAAAGTCAAGAGAAATTTGCAGATATTAATTGAAAATTCATTTGCGCATGCAACTTTACTCAGAAGTGACGTCACAATCGTATACATGCAAGCTGAACATCTGTCGATAAATAATACTTTTATAGATATGGAAGAAATGAAGTCGCTAACTGCACTTTCTCAGTGAATAAATGAATCAAAACCAGTGTCTCTTGCAAAACAATGAAAGTAGTTAAATGCGAGTCCCATCTTACATAAGGTGGCCACAGTTGGTCCACCCTTGCTCCGATCTATAACGTAAGTCTGGCAGTGTCGTACCTCCAGTACTTGCCTCAGATCACCGGGCACCGACTGGTGATTTCACTTAACATGGGCACGGCCATTTTGCTGGTTTGCTCGTTATATGAGCCAGATGACATGCATGCCCACTGAACAGGCCCGCTTGTCTGGATGCTTTAACTCATGTTAAATATGAGGGGGAAATGTTGATCGGCACCTAAAAATTAATAATAATAATAAAGCAAATGGAAATGTTACATTAACATAATAGTAAAACAAAAATACAAAAACTTTGATTTCATTCAATTTTCACAATACAAGCACTAATTACTAAAGTAGGGGAGCATCCTTCTCTGGGTACGGTGCCAGGATTGCTCTATTAAGATAAGGCACTTTTATATATAGGACATGAATGCCTTGAGAGCTCAGTGGCTCTGTTAACTACCTGAACCTTCTACGCCCATTAATGCTCTTCTTCCTTGATCTCTATTGAGCCTTAGGCTTAGGGTTCCTAGCTGGAACCTGAGCAAGTGTCTCCAGAGGAGACTGAGAAGAATCTTGGGCTAGGTCAGGGCCCTCAACAGGACTACTTTCGGGACCTAGACCTGGAGTTATTATGGGTGATGACGAAGAAGAGGTTGCTGTGGGTGTAAGAGGCTCGCAGTCGCAAGGACCAACTCAGGCATGGGTTACAAGGCCATGGCGGGCAACGAGATTCTGTTGTGGTCAGGGGAATCTGGAAAAGACCCTCCTGAACTTTAGGCTGGCTTTCGTGCAGACACTGGTAGCAGGGCCAGGATGGTAAACAAGATAAAAAAAAAAGTATGCCTTAGTTTAACCAGACCACTGAGCTGATTAACATCTCTCCTAGGGCTGGCCAGAAGGATTAGATTTATTTTACGGGGCTTAGAACCAATTGGTTACCTAGCAATGGGACCTACAGCTTATTGTGGAATCCAGACCACATTATAACGAGAAATGAATTTCTATCACCAGAAATAAATTCCTCTAATTCTTCATTGGCCGGTTGGAGAATCGAACATGGGACTAGCAGAGTGCTAACTGAGAACGATACCCACCCTTCCAATGAGGAACTAAAAGGGGGGCCATATTTGGATCTCCTGAAGGGAGACTGACAGCATGCTCTGGCTCTGACTCTAATGCAGGCTCAGGCACAGGATTTGAAGAAGGGATGTGAGCAGCCTCAGGGACAAGAGTGCTGGGCGTACAATTTTGTACATTTAGCAAAGGGCCAGGAATCTGGCTCTGGCGTGGGCTCAACAATTGGGCTAGCCAGAGCACTACACTGGCCAGGTTTAGGGATTGGCGGTGGCTCAACAGCAGGGCTGGAATAGACATCACCAAGTAATGGAGACTCAAAGGGGGCAGGGCCCATGGAAGGCCCAGAAAGGGCTTGGAAGGGGATTCCTGTCCGAGAAGGAGGTCATAGCCTCCAGGAATCTTATTGGCTACTCCGAGCATGCAAATCCTACTTTTGTGGGGCCTAGTGACCCTCAGTTGGACTGTCGGGAGTGTCAGCCTCCAATTATCTAGGCCTTCAATAGTTATAGGCTTGTTCTCTTCAACCATGTCCCATTGGGTACTTTGTCTCGCCTTATAAGGGGGATTTGAGCACCAGTGTCTTCAAATGTAGAGAACTGCTGAGTGCGATAATGACCTCGAGGAGCTGCAACAGTAATAGGGCCCACAGCTGGGGGTCCTAATGAGGATGAATGAGTGGCTGCCAGAGCAACAACAGCGGCAGTTTTCCTTCCTTGGCAATCCCTGAAATTGGCGGAATGCCAGCACTGCTTACAAATGTGACATTAGCTTTACACTGGGCTTCTAAATGTCCTACTTTCTTACAATAAGCACAAACAGTTGGGGATGAAGATGGTCCGTTTTTTGGTCGGACTGACAGGGCAGTGGGGTCAGGAGGAACTATGCGCCTGTGGGAGGTACTGAAGGATGGGTGATATGTCTCATATGCATCAGCCATGAGGCAGCAGTCAGTGAGTAGATTTTGCTGTTTCTCACTAACGTGTAGGGTCAAGGGGCCGGGTACATGATCGAGGAAGCCCTCAAACTGGAGTCTGTTCAGCAAGTCTTCGAACTCCTTGGACTCCAAGGCGTCAATCCACCGCCGCAAGGCGCGAGTCTTTTTATGGGATCAGTCGGACCAGGTCTGGCCGATTTTCTTGGGAAAGCTTTGAGATCTTTGCCTCCAACACTCAGGCGTAATCTCATATGCTGTTGCAACAGCCTTTCTGACTGCCTCAATGTTTCCCTTGTCGCCATTCTCTAAGGAGTTTAAGGCATCCTGAAGCTTTCCGGCCATGTGCTCTTGGAATTCTTTGTCTATTCTATGTTGCATTGTTATGCTGGTCAAAATCTAACTTTATTACATTTCTTGTAAATAAATTAGTAATCTGTAAAGTAGTACTGTCACGCTGCCTGCAACCTTATGAGGAAGGTTATGTATACCAAATCTAGTGTTCAAAATGTCCCTTTATTCTTCTTAACGAAACATCATTTCCTTTCATTTATTTATTAGTCTATTTATTCCTTTAAAAGTTGTAGTTTGAGACTTGATTGTTGCACTATTTATTGGCAAATTGGCTATGTGCGTGCTTTATTAAAACCATTCTAGTTCAGTGTATGTTGTTGAAAGGGATAGGTTTAATTTCCGACTTCTGGAATTATGGTTATATGTAAGAAGTCTAAGATTAGAAAAGATGTTTGATAAATTGTAGGGAGTTTGTTTTTAAAGTCAATGGGATAAGACCCAAATTGTTCGCCGTTTTCCTCTTAATTTCTGAGAAGTATCGTTCAGTGCATCTTTTGTATTCGTGCATCCTTGCAATAACGTGTGAGACTCTAATAAGAATATAGTTGTATAAAATATTCAAGAGGTCAACGTCCTTATGAATATGATGAGGCCGCCGTAAACCTTTATACATAAGCGTTCTTGTTGATCTGTTAGTCTTCATCCATAATTATATTTCGTCCATTCATTTTGTGCGAGGATTTGAAGCCTCTCTTTAATGACCTTTTGCCTGTTCACTTAATCTGATTTGAACATTACTTTTGCAAAGGTATGTAAAAGCATTTATTTCTTGACATAGAGTCCAGCTAATGCAAAAATGCTCTAAATGAAGTGAACCATTTGCTAGTAATACCACCTTAGGTTTGTGAAACGAAGAAGAATTATTCTAATCCGCCTTTTATACCCATCCATTCGTTCGTTCCGAACGACTACATCAAGTGGGCTGGAATTTCCACTCCCTTTAATACTAATGAAAAGAATCTGTGCCATTCATAGCTCTTAAGAAATTGTGAGTGCAGATACGTACTCGAGAACTATTTATACCATTATTCATAACTCCACCCTTCAAGTTCAGCTGGGCTATGAATTCATTCCTTCTTCAGGGAACCGGTAAGAAAACTAATTTTTTTAACACGTACATGAGCATATTTATGCGTCTATGTTTATACATACAGACATACAGACATATGTAGATATGTACATATCTATCTATCTACCTATATATATATATATATATATATATATATATATATATATATATATATATATATATATATATATATATATATATATATATATATATATATATATATATATATATATATACACACATAAACACACACACACACACACACACACATATATATATATATATATATATATATATATATATATATATATATATATATATATATATATATATATATATAGTGTGTGTGTGTTTTATGTGTGAATTATATGCCGAAAATTTAGTTTTCTTACTTATAAGTAGGCGTAACATAAAGGCATGACATTTTCCACACTAGTTATACAATTAACAATATAGGGCTATTTGAGGTCTAATATTGGGAAATTTGTGCCATACTGATGTCATGCCCGCAATGGTCTTAGGGGTTTTGCTTTAATTAGTGATAACTGGCGTTTATTTTCTGAACTGGCTCTGTGTATTAGATTAGATAATGAACAGAAGTGTGCGGTACGATGAATCTGAAAACATGTTTGGTGTTTATCTTATTTCTTTATACCCTTATTTCTACTGTATATGTTTGTTTTATCTTTAAAATATATGTTTTTTTCGTAATAAGCATCAGTTATTAAAGAAATTTAATATATACTACATTGAACATGAAATCAATAATGATTGCTAGATTAACCGAAAGTAATGAAAATTATTTTTTTTTTTTTTACTACGATATATTTCGCTCAGTTTAAGAGCACAAGATCTACTGCAAATCTATGGTGAAAGTGATGCCAATGATTCTGACTGAAAAAGGGAACGCAGAGGAAGAGGTTTAGTTTTAATGTATCGAATCTCGAGTCCATAAGCCGATAAAAACTCTCGCAGCTTTTACCCCTCAACTAATACGACTTTAGGCTTTCCCTAAAGTTGAATTTCATTTCACAAATTAGTGCATTATAACAGCAGCATTCCATTAGACCGTCTTTCATCGATCCTTGCATTCGTATCTGCAGCCACTTTCACTGTCACCACCTAAGGTTAGTTCTTCCTTACTGCAAAACTTTCAGGTTTCTATTCATGTATTCAGTAAGTTTTTGGCATCTTTCAAAGTGTCCGGGATGTATAATGAACTCGAGAAACGTCTGTTGAAATTCAGAGATTATGCAGCAGCTCTGCGATCGCCGTGCAGTAGTTTTGGGAAATTTGTTAGAAGGTATGAACGTGCTTCAAGCAGAGTGGTGGTGGTCATTAATTCTGTACAAAACATTCAAAAGGCAATGTTGCCTTTAACGGTGGTGTTTCCTAAATCATGGGATTATTTTTTTAATTGATCGGGTATGCGTACCCTCATTCGTTACTTCACATCAGTATCGACATTAATGTTTACTCCTTCCTCAGAAATTAGTCAATGGATTACTTTCCTCCATTAGCGACATTTCTTTCAAAAAGAAAAGTAGAGATCACAGATAGCAAGCAGTCTTGTTAAAATAATAAAAAAAATATTTTGTTCCCACTATCATATAATTTGGTGCAAGTTGCTACGTTCGTCCTCATAGACTTAATTGAAATATACTTTTACGCTTTATTTGTATAAATACTTTTGAAAAAAAGTGAATAGTCGTTATTAATACTAGGGTTATTACCTCCGAAGTTGAAATCTAAAAGAAAATTTTGTCTTGCATATATATATATATATATATATATATATATATATATATATATATATATATATATATATATATATATATATATATATATATATATATATATATATATATATATATAACTATTACTATTACACCTTTAGCTGATTACAGTTTCTGGGTCAGTGAGTACCTTAATAAGAAAAACAGTTGGGCTGAAAGCATTATGTCAACAAGGAATTGTTGCAGATAAACACTTACAGTTACTGTAAAGTGAATATATTCACAATTAAACACGTAAATCAAAAGACTGGGGAACAGTAGGCAGGAAAAGTAATATTCTGCCTCGTGATTAAATAAATCAGCAATTGTTCAAGTATTGAAGAACAAAGGGGGATCCTCTTGAAGGGGCCTTGATGATGTGAGGGCAGTGAGGATGTCACTGCAAGAAGCGCAAGACAAGCAGTTGTTTCCACAGCTCATGACACCGTCTGCAATTAGAAAAATGCAAGCAGCTATGTATGGAAATTATCACGATTTCGGCGAATCGAGAGGCTGCACATATGGTGCCAAGATAACTCGATTCTGCGAGCTGCGTATGTTAGCACTTCACACTGGGACTAACTGAGTCAGGACTTTGTGAGAAAACACACTTCAGAAAAGAAAACAAATTTTAGTAAAAAGGTTTAGGTTGCATGACTGTTTGAAAGAAACCTCGAAATCAGGACATTACCTTATAATGTAGCTGTGGAGAGCCTCGTCGAAAGAATGTGCTAGCAATGGACGGATAAGTTCAATGGGTTACACTTGAAGGTACTGTGAATGGCCATAAGGGGCCACATGGGTCGGCTCAAGAAGGCTCTTGCAAGGGGATATGCATTAGTTCAGGTAGGGTTTTGAGAGAGTTGCTCTGGTGTCTGGCATATTTAAGCCCTCAGGGATTACGATTTGGTCGTTCTTAGAGGGCGCTGAGATCGCAGAAGAGTCACAATCTCTGTTTTCTGTCAAGCCCTTCCAAATTCTGGTGACTTCTGGCAACCCATGTTCACCCGTTTTTATGGGGGACTCATCCTTCCCAGCGGTTTTCAGCAGGCTTCATCTCCATTCATCTTTTACCAGAAAGGCGGAATTTCAAGCAGTCACCAGTTCTTAGGAAAGGTCAAAAGATGTACCAAAAGAGGAGAAAGTTAGGTAGGGGCTGAGTTTCTCACGCCCTTCCTCAGTCAGTTATCAGTATGAAAAATACTTCTTCTAATTTATATATCAGTTTGGGAGTTGGGTTTGCTTATAAAGTGGTTTCCCACATTACAGCTCCCCCACAAAGTTGAATTGAATTGGGTGGAAATGTCAACAACTAAGTGAACTCAACTGGACTATCTGATAACTCTTAATTTCCCTTTTGCGGTAACATTACATTTCAGTACAATTAACAATTCTACAAGTAAATTAAATGCAAAAATACAGCTCACTGATTTTAAAATTGTCATTATGTAGTTATGTTACGCTGCAAGTAAAATTCATAAACCTCTCATGTTATTACATTAAAGCAGCATTATAGCAAGTTCAAAATTAAAGAATTCTATGAACCAATAACTCCTAAATATAGGCAACACCATGGGGAAAATGAGTGAATTAACTATGGCATCAAACCTAATGTTAGACATGCACTTGATTTATAAGGTTATTTTGATAGTTCAAAGTCATGATGTTAGGGTGCCTTGAGGAGGCATTACAATGAAGTATTCATGAGCTTAGGTTAGGTGATTCCACAGTACTTGTATGCAGTGGCACGGTGCCAGATGCATCACTAACAATTCATGAAGGGGGCAAAATTGCTAGAAGATATTAAATTAGAAGACTGGAAAGAGAGAGAGAAATGATCACAGTGGTAGAAGGAAACGTTACAGGAAGTTAAATCACACACAGTTATAAAAAGAATAAACAGGGGGGAAGAAACCTGGCATCCTCCTCTGGACAGAGGTGCCAAAGTCTTTGAAGAATCCTTATTCATGGTTGTGTCTGCAGAGGACTGGGAAGGAGAGGAAGAGGTCGTGGTGGGCGTGAGAGGCCTGCAGGGTCACCATGACCAGCTTCTGCTGTGGTCAGAGGACACTGGAGAGGACCCGAGTATATTAGGGATTGGCTCTCACACCAGCACTGGTAGAGGTGCCAAGCCAGAGGGGGAGAGGCGACCCAAACTGGAATCCCTCAGAGGAAGATCTATGGCGTGCTCTGGCACTGGCACTAAGGCAGACCCAGGCACAGGAATCAAATCTTGAATTTCTTCAACGTTCGTGATGGGCAGAACTTGGCACTGTCCAGAACACTCAGGTGGACTGGCAGAGGGTTCTTGTCAAGGTTGGGATCTCCAGAAGGGAGATTCAGTGTGCCACTTGGAACTGGCACTGGAATCGGTTTTGTCAGGGGCTCGGCAGTCGAGACAGTCAGAGCCTGGCACTGCTCAGGTCACTCAAGTGGCACTGAAGGTGTTAGGACACCTGGATTTTTGTAAATTAGGAGGGGACTGGAAGTCCTGTCCAAGGAAGAGGTCATAGCCTCTAGGAAGGTAGTGGAGGAGTGCAGATTTTTAATCTTTGAGGTCTTGTGACCCTTCAAGCTTGACAGTGGGGAGAATCATCTTCATTTGATTGATACCCTCCATTGTGATAAGTTTATGTCTGTCACTTGTGGCCCATAGGGGACCTTATCTTCTCTTATGAGGAGATTTGCGTGCAAGTGTCATTGAATGATGTGACCTGGCAGGGCGGGGTAGCTACCTTGGTGGGGGCGGTTGTACCACAGATATATGGACCTTCATCTGGAGGTCCTAATGTTTTAGGATTTGTAACTGCCAAAGCAATGGCTGGTGGTTTTGTTTAACTAGGGCATTTTGCCCATAGAGTAGAGTGCCCTTGAACCTGACAAGCGATGCAATAATTCTAGCTGTAATCTCTGCGCGGCACTGTCCCATTGGAGGGAGCAGGCCCTTTGTTGTTCATTCCAGAGCTAGACGTGGCTCAGTTTGGCATGATCTCATTAGGGGACTTGGCCGGGAATGTCTGGTTGATTTTCAGCCTTTGAGTGGCACTGTTCGGTGGAGTGACCTGATCTGTTACAATAGCCATACATGGGCTTCTTGTGAGGGTGCCCATTCTTGGGTGGAGGATGACCGGAGGTAGGGGAAGAGGGCCAAATCTTGCAGCCCCAGGAACCTGCTGCAAGATGGTGAGTCCCAGTGGTCAGCCAAATGGCAACACTCATCTAGCATCAGAGGGTTCTTATCGCAGAAATAGGTAGCGAGGGCTGGAGGGGCATATTGTAGGAAGTCCTCAAGCTTGAAAGTTTCTATTATTTCCTCTGCAGAGGTAGTGTTGCGGGATTCTAGCCACCACTTGAGAGCTCGCTACTTATGGCATGCCCAGTTGGCCCATGTTTGACCCGCCTCTTTCAAGTGCCCTCTCCAGCATTGTCTCCATCTTTTGGAGGTGAGCTCGTAGGCCTTAATTATGGCCTTTCATACCTCCGCAAGGTTTCCACTGTCTTTTAATGGGACGGAGCGGAACATGGTTTGGCCCTTTCTCTCCAGATGTGTCAACAGGAGCACAGAGATTTATGCTGGCTGGGGTTTGAAATACATGAGGACATCTTCCATTAGGTCGAGAAAGGTCTCAGGCTCAGGGTCATTCCATTTTGGCATCATGGAGCTGGTGGCAGTGATAGAGGATGGTGGAGGCATGGTTGAAGCGCTACGGACCCCTTGGGTGGTCATGGTGAGTTCTTGGGCATGATCTTTCTCATCCCTAGCCAGCCTTTCTTGCCTGTCATGCTCTTCCTTAGCCAGTTTTTCTTGCCTGTCATGGTCTTCCTTGGCTTCTTTTCTTGCCTGTCTCTATCTTTCTTGCCTTTCTCGCTCTTCCTTGGCTTCTCTTTCTTGCCTTTCTCGCTTTTCTTTGGCTTCTCTTTCTTTCCTTTCTCTTTCTAGCCCAGCCATGACCCAATCTTGCAACTCTTGGCCCTTGAGCCCCATGGTTTTCCCAGCAGTGACAAGGGTTGTGATTTTGTAGGAGTAAGAAGCCATATTGCCAAGGCTTCAAGGGAAGTTTTTTTTTATTACAGGGAGCAGGCGATATTATCCCGACTAAGAGTAATTCGCAGGTTTGAAGGACGGCTTTTATCTAATTTCTTCGGATAGTGAGCTCTTGGATGAACTATCTAGTAGCTTGAAGAGCGTAATGGGTTCTTAGGTGAGCGTAATTAATAGATTGTTCAAAGAACGGTCTCCTAAATGAAGGTAACTAGTAGCCTGAAGAGAGTAATGGGTTCCTAGGTGAACGTAATTAGTAGATTGTTTCGAAGAACGGGCTCTTAGGTGAAAGTAACTAGTAGTTTGAAGAGAGTAATGGGCTCTTAGGTGAATGCAATTAATAGATTGTTCGAAGAATGGGCTTTTAGATGAAAGTAACTAGTAGCCTGAAGAGCATAACGGGTTCTTAGGTGAACGTATTTAATAAATTGTTCGAAGAACAGGCTCTCAAATGAAAGTATTTAGTACCTTGAAGAGTGTAATGCATTCTTAGGTGAATGTACTCAATAAATTGTTAAAAGAACGGGCTCTTAAATGAAAGTAATTAGTAGCCTGAAGAGCGTAATGGGTTCGTAGGCGAACGCAGTTTATAGATTGTTCGAAGAACGGCTCTTAAATGAACATAACTGGTAGCTCGAAGTGCATGAGGGTTCTTGAAAGTAAGGTTCTTAATTGGACGAATATATCGCGTCCATAGAATGTGGGCGTTCGTGATTGAACGAATTTAAGGGGTTCTTAGAACTCAAAAACGTAATATCTCTGCGAGACATCAAAGTCAATTGCAAACAAAAGAAATCACTTATGACTTTTACTCTACTTTGCAGAATTAATGAATATACAGTAAAGTAAGATGATTACTTAATTGGTAAAGGTTCGTAAAGGGAATGACTCTAGCATGTTCTTGGAAGTATGACTCTCAAAGGAACTAGTATAGCGTGTTTATAGAATGTGCTGAGAAACACCTTTGGTTGACGCAGATGAGCGTACGCTTGAAACAAGTTTCGGGTAACACACATCCTTACTTGCCATAAATAACTGATTTTCCCGCAGTACGAAGGTAACCAAATGCAAATAATATGATGCTGTTATAAATCTCAGCGCCGAGACAAAGTAATTAAATTCTCCCTAATATGACGTTCTTCTTAATCTCAGTGCCAAGACGAAGGAAATAAATTCTCCCTAATATGACGAGTACAAAATGCTGACAACTATCATGCGCGGGTTGAATATTTTTCTTATGGACGTGTGTGCAATATATTTACTCTGCTTATGAAAGTTGCCTGACTGGCATGTGACGACACACCTCGGTTATTTGCAAAATGGTTGTGCTCACGTTGTTTTGACAAGGAAGGCGAACAGCTGGGTGGAACACGTGCTCTTTGCTTTGGGTGAAATCTCGCGCGAAAAGTTCTGAAAGACAAACGCTATTGGAACGGATTTTCCCAGCTTAGCGTTCAGGATTTATTAATGAGTAGGAATTCGCTCGATTACTTATAATTAAATGGCGGTGAAAAGGCTGCGATTTCAAAGGTTGACAATGGCTCACGTGTCCGCAAAATGAAATGATTTTTCTTGGACGCAACAAAATAATTATTATAATTTTAAAAGGATTTTTAAGAAAACCTAGAGCCTTTGCTATATATATATATATATATATATATATATATATATATATATATATATATATATATATATATATATATATATATATATTCCAGTGAAGCAAAAAATTTCTGGATGGGTTATAATTCGCCCAGAATTCCCAGTGTACCCTAGCTAATTCTTGGACGACAAATTGTCCAGAGCACATGGAGGAAATAAGCGCACTATTTCCTTTCTTTATCACTTATATTCATACTTCACTGCCTAGCTACCTAGAAGTTAAGACATGCAGACTACCATGTGTAAGACACAAAGCTTGTGCTTAGGAAAATATACTCTCTCTTTGCTATGAAAAATCTTGTTAGCATGCATGTGGCCTATTGTGTCCTAACACTGTTCACAGTCACAATTTTATTTGCACCTATGATAAGCTAAAAATAAAAACATTGTACTTACGCTGTGGAAACTTGTTTGCTTGTGCTTATTTTAGGGTTTACGTTACCAGATTCATTTCTAATCTCTCATCCAGCCATATTAAAACTACTGGCTGGGATCTGCAATTAGCAATAAGGTTCTTTGCAACGATACAGATTGCAATCTTGAGCATCAGTCACCACATTTATGGTATTAGCACTGACCTACTTACTTTATTCCTTGCTTAGGGATCAAATCAGGGGATCTGGCTGAAGTCCAGGGAAATTACTATTACACCTTCTTTAGCTGACTGCAATTTCTGAGTCAGTGAGTACCTTAATAAGAAAACAGTTGGGCTGAAAGCATTATTTTAACAAGGAATTGTTGCAGATAAACACTTAGGGTTACTTTAAAGGGAATATATTTACAATTAAACATGTAAATCAGAAGACTGGGGAACTGTAGGCAGGAAAAGTAATATTCTGCCTCGAGATTAGATAAATCAGCAATTGTTCAAGTACTGAAGAACAAAGGGGGGATCCTCTTGGAAGGGGCCTTGATGATGTGAGGGCAGTGTGGATGTCACTGCAAGAAGCACAAGACAAGAACTTGTTTCCACAGCTCATGACACCATCTACAATTAGAAAAATGCAAGCAGTTATGTACCAAAATTTATAACGATATCAGCGAATCGAGAGGCTACACATATTGTGCCAAGATAACTCGATTCTGGTGCAGCTGCATATGTTAACACTTCATACTGGGGCTAACTGAGTCAGTTTTCTGACTTTGTGACAAAGCACACGTTCAGACAAGAAAACGAATTTTAGTCAAAAAGTTTAAGTTGCATGACTGTTTGAAAGAAACCTCGCATCAGGATGTTACTTTATAACGTAGCAGTGGAGAGCCTTGTCGAAAGAATGTACCAGAGATGGAGGGATAAGTTTAATGGTTCACACTTGAAGGTACTGGGAGTGGCCATAAGGGGCCATGTGGGTTGGCTCAAGAAGGAGCTTGCAAGGGGATATGAGTTAGTTCTGATGCCAGGTAGGGTTCTGAGATAGTTGCTCTGGTGTCTGGCATATTTAAGCCCTCAGGGATTAAGATTTGGTCGTTCTTAGAGGGAGTTGAGATCGCAGAAGTCATGATCTCCGTTTTCTGTCAAACCATCCCAAGTTTTGGTGACTTCTGGCAACCCATGTTCACCAGTTTTTATGGGGGACTCAACTTTCCCGGTGGTTTTCAGCAGGCTTCATCTCCATTCGCCTTGTACCTGAAAGGAGGCATTTCAAGCAGTCACCAGTTCTTAGAGAAGGTCAAAAGATGTACCAAAAGGGAGTATGGAGAGAAAGTTAGCCAGGGGCTGAGTTTCTCACATCCTTCCTCTGTCAGTTATCAGCATTGCTGCCAAATTTAAGAAATCCGGGGGTAATAAGAAGAACATAGAATTACTAGAGGCATTCAAGATAATCAATCCCTCTCTCCCCTATTTTTACGGCCTCCAAAACACTCATAAAGATGGGATTCCTTTACACCTCATAATATCTATCAGGGACTCTTTCTTGTGTAAATTATCAAAATGGCTTGCAGACCTGTTATCACCCTTTCTAGGAACCTTCTCATCCTCCCACGTCAAGCATGCAGAGGATTTTTAAAAAAAATTTAATAGTTTAAATATCCCCTCAAATAACATCAAATTGCTCAGCCTAGACATCGAGTCATTATTTACCAAAGTCCCGATCGACGATGTGTTGTCTTTTTTAAAGAAATTACAACCACATGATGACCATTTTCTCTTGGCATAGATAAAGCTGTAAAACTAATCAGCCTCTGTGTAACTAACAATATGTTTTCTTTCAATGGTAATTTTTACAAACAAAAATTTAGCTGTAGTATGGGCAGTCCCCTATCCCACCTTCTAGCAAACCTGTACATGGAATATTTGGAAACAGAAATTTTGTTGTCTATCAAACCTGTAATATGATTTGGCTAAGATATGTAGATGATGTTTTTACTTGCTGGGACAATAGCTGGGGAGACTTCATTGAATTTTTTAATAGACTAAATTCGCTAGTTCCGACCATAAAATTCAAAACACAATAGGAAAAGGATGGAAAATTGCCATTCCTCGATATACTGATCATAAGAGAACAGAACAGATATGCTTTCACAGTATATAGGAAACCCACTTCCGCTGTTTTTTATATTAATTTTCGTAAGCTACCACAATGTCTCCATAAAGATCATGGTAGGGTGCAACCTATTCCTCAGGGGGCTTAGAATATTATGTTCTAATGGATACCTGGATAAAGAATTCAACACAATCTGCCAACAACTAACGCAACTGCTCTATCCACCATACATTATCGAGAAGGCTATTAATAAAGTGAATAAAATATACTACAGAGGTCCCACTCACAACAGACAAATACATTTTAACAACAAAATAAAGCTTCCATATGACGAAAACACCCAAAAAACCACAGAACAACTCAGGTCTAATAATCCTTTTATTTTCCATTATCCCAAATCCATCGGGAGCTCACTTATTAACGTATACTTAAATACAAAAGGGGAAGAAGCCGGAGTTTACAAGATTCCGTGCAGCAACTGTAATGAGATTTACAGGGGGAAGACGGGTAGATCCATCTGGCAAAGACTAACAGAGTAAAAAAGATCAGTGCTTCAGAGAGTTCGGGGATTTTTTACACATTAGGGATAAAGTCCATACCATAAACTGGAGTAGGGCAGAGATGGTTTTCAAAAGGAAGATGCTGGAATCTGCTATCATCAACCAAACCAACAATATGAACTTGTCAGGAGGAAATTGGAAATTGGATGACATCAACGAGTTAATCCTCAGTTCTCTTCTTAAGCAGGTGTTCCAGAAAATACGACCACCAGATTCACTGCCAGACAGGAGTTAATGAGGCCAAAAACCATAGGGAATTACTTAATTGCCATCCTTCCTGGGAAACGGTCACCTGCATACCAACGGAGACTAACTGCTACACCTACATCAGTCCATATTTTACCAGTGAACAGGGGCACAGAAAGAAGTGCTTGAAATATATGGTTGCAACGTTCAAACAGCGTTTTATGGGCCTTTTGTCTTCACATTCTAGTGTTGTACTATAGTAAAGACGTTCTATATAGTAAAGATATATATATTATATATATATATATATATATATATATATATATATATATATATATATATATATATATATATATATATATATATATATATATATATATATATATGTGTGTGTGTATGTGTGTGTGTGTGTATATATATATATATATATATATATATATATATATATATATATATATATATATATATATATATATATATATATATATATATATATATATATATATATATATATATATATATATAGAACCTACTGGTAACATTTTACCAGACACATATGTAACTGTAATAGCACAATGCCCTCTCAACTTCTCAAATTCTTCGTGCTTTTTTGGATATACTTGTCACTACAAAGTCTTAAGATCAAAGTGCAAGAAATATGAAGAAATTATGAACCGAACTTACGAAATAGAATTAATGGCTTTAAGAAAACTAGATCTAGGATATTATTTCTTTATTTGTATATTCAAAGCTCACGCTTCCCTGATAGCTAAAATGTTCCTCTAACAAGCTGAGATCAAAGAGAAAGATTTTCCATTATGAGTAAAACGTTTTCTTAAGTATCTGTTTTGCAGGGGAAAATGTTTACCAGGATGACAGTATCCCTTCAGTTTTTCGTGAGCCAACTAATATTTATATGCTGTCAGTATGGCTTTTCCTCCCAGTGAAAGTGTTTTAAGGCAGAGCAAAACAAAATATAGGTTTTTGCCATGTTTTTCGTTGCATCCTCCTGCCAAAATAGGAAGCTGGAAACTAAAATGGAGATACATTATTTTCTCGTACATTCGTAAACACAGCAAAAGGAGAGTAGATATGTGCTGGAAAATTTATTGAAGATAATCATTGATCAGCCTTACTATGCCCCTTTCCCCTTTTTTTTTTTTTATCTTCTATACTTTTGTCTTGTCTTTCGTCTTTTCTTTTCCTTCGTCTTGTGGTACACAGCCTTGTAGTAATATATGTACGTGTCATTACATTGAGCGTAACATCCTTCCAGACGTTAACGTGTAACATACCTAAAGCATTTTATAGGTACTAGTAAATTTTGATCCATATCCACATATTTTTTCCTTGGTCATTTTGAAGGGTTAAATCAGTCACCTTTTGAAGTGTTGTTGATAAAAGTATTATGCTCTGTTTATTTGTTTTATTCCCTTGTTTTTGTTTGATTCTTTCGAATGGCTATTTTTTTTTTTTGTATGTGGCTCCTATTCTATTGTTACATTATCCTCCGTGCATCACTGGGCGATAGCTGTTTCAGTGTTTTCATTCAAGTCCGTGAGTTGACTGAGTTACGTTGTTTCCAGCCTTACGTACCGGCCATACCAGTCATGATTTAAATCTTAATTGAATTTTTTGGAAGCAATTTTTTAGGTTTACTTGCACCTCAAGGCATTTTTTTTATCTAACTATCTTCATATCGTAATACATTTCATTATAATGATATTCCACTTTGAACAATACTTGAGAGACTTTTCTTTCATTTAATCATTTAATCTTCAGCTGAAAAGCCTTACGGCCAGAGTCAATAGATATAAACCCAAGAGGGTTCCAAAGGGAAATCACCCTGCAAAGAGAGACAGGTTGTAGGTAAAGGTGGTTACTAACTAAATAGGGGAGAGAAAATAAAAACGATGCACCTCAATTCATGAGACGTCAGCTTGCTTAAGCATTTGGAGATCAGAAGATTGCACAACTGCACTAGGCAAACTATTCCACGTTTTAGTCGTAGCCAAAACAAAACACCCTGCAAATTGAGTAGTGTTAAACTCGATACTAGAAAACGACACACTGCAGTAGCAGCGTGCCTACTGTTGCAAGCAAAAACAACTTGGTCAGCTAAAGAAAAATGCCGAGGATGTTTGTCGTTGTAGTACATTTTAAGCAATAAACATAATGAGCTCACGCTTTACGTCTCTGCCTTAAGTCAACATTAAGAGTTGGCAAAATAAACTCGACTAATGACAAAACTCTATCAAAGAGTTTGACATAAGGATCAGCACAGGAAGCCCAAGCTGGGGAAGAAAAGAGCTAAAACACTTTGATATAATAGCTTCACCATGAAGTATTCAAAAACGTATCTGTAAAATACCAACTTTTTGAGAAACTGAGGAAGCAATATTTCGTAAATGCTTCTCAGAAATCAATTTCTTATCAAAAGTTAAACCTAAAATCTTAAGTCAGTGACATATAAATCCTTACCATGTGTTCCGGATCTACTAATTATCATACTTTGAGCTATAGAAAGGGTGCGCTTCATGCCCTAAACCCTCCTCCACTCATGATTACATGCCAGATATCTATTCAAGGATTCGGCAACCACAGGCCCAAGGCACAGAGAAGGAACAGCAGCTTGACGAGTAGCATCACTGGCTTATGCAGTCGTTACCACATGTCATTAGTATAGATAATAAATAGCAAAGGTCCAATACACTACCTTCAGGAACACCTGAAATGGCATTGCTAAAGCTACTATACCGACCATCAACAATAAAGGGTAAGTAGTGAAGGATGTCCAGTGTTCTCAAGTGTGTGTCAGTTGTAAGAATAAGTAATGAATATCCCAGACTATTCTGATTTGGTATAGACATAGCAAAAACGTCTGTGCCCAGAGGGGGACCGAATAACAGACTTGACTGGCCAGCCTTAGAAAGGACCTATATCTCTCTAGAGGTAGTTAACGGGTGGCTGGTGCCTTGGCCGACTTACTATACCAAAATCATTTTTAGATTTTCTGTGGTTCTACAAAAACGATTTGCCGGCAAGCTATTGTATTCGTTATTTAACCTTAGATAATCAACATTAACATGAAACCTCGAAAGTAATAAAACACTCATTTCAGTTGCGGCATCACTTGTTTCGTGTGAAATCTCTTCTCTCTCTCTCTCTCTCTCTCTCTCTCTCTCTCTCTGAAAGTTAATGACTGCGACTTTACTCATAGTCGTGTTTTCAGTCCATATTACTAGAAACTCTCTGGATGACATTATAAAAGAAAAAAAATATAGACATGCTTTTATAAAAATGCACTAAATAGTAAAAAATATTTTTTTGGAGACACACCTTGATTTTCTTACAATTAATCATGTCTACAAAAATAAAAGCTGGACCTCAAACATGGAAGGAATTGCTACAAGAAAAAAAAAATCAATTTCTTTTCTTGTAGCGTTTCTTTCTATGTTTGTTGCCTACGCTTTTATTTTTGTACACATGATTAATTATAAGAAAATCCTGGTGTGTCTCGAAGAAATATTTTTTTACTAATTAGTGCGCTTTAATAAAAGTAAGTCTATAATAATTTTTTTTTATATTTTTTATTTTATAATTTTTAGTTATGACAAAATTGTAACCGATTTACGATTGTAAACAACGATTTACGGTGGAGGGTGAGGGAAGGGGGAAGGGCGAAGGAGGAGAGGGAAGGGGAAGAAAGGGAAGAGGGAAGGGTAGGAAAAGTACGAAGGTTAGGGGGAAGGGGAAATGGGAGGAGTGGAGGGGAAGAGGTTGGAAGAGGGAAGAAGAGGGAAGGGGAAGGAGAGGGAGAGGAGGAGGGAAAGTAGAAGGAGGGGGGAGGAGAGGAGAAAAAAGGAGAGGGGAAGGGGAAGGGGAGGAGGAAAATAGGAAGGAGATGAAGGGAAAGAGGAGGGTAGGGATGGAGGAGGAAAGGGTAGGGGAGGGAAATGAGAGGGGAAGGGGAAGGGGTGGGTGGGTGGAGGAGGGAAGGGGAGGGGACGACACAACTAAATTAACCGTTCATCATGTACTCCAGAAGGGGAGGGGAGGGGAGGGGAAGAGAGGGTAGTTGAGGAGAGGGGGGGAGGGGGAAGGGGGGGAAGGTGGAAATGGAGGGGATGGAAGATGGAAGGGGATGGAAGAGGGAAGGGTGAGGGGGATGGAAGAGGAAATGGAGAGGGGGGGAGACACAGCTAAATTAACACCTGATCGTGTACTTCGGAAGTGGGAGGTGGATGGAAGGGGGAGAGGATGGAAGAGGGAATGGGAGGTGAGGACACAGCTAAATTAACACTTGACCTATGCACGTAAGGGGAACGGGGAAGGGGAGTGGATGGGAAGGGGGATGGAAGAGGGAAGGGGAAGGGGACACAGCTAAATTAACACTTGATCGTGTGAATTGGAAGGGGGAGGTGGAGGGGATGGGTGGGGGAAGTGGATGGAAGAGGGGAGGGAAGGGGAGGGGAGGACACAGCTAAATTAACACTTGATCGTGTGCTGGGGAGGGGAAGGGGAGGGGAAAGGAAGAGGGAATGGGGAGGGGTTATAGACAAGATAGATTCTACCTAGTCAAAGAACGTGTGAGAAATCCGAAGAGTTTCATACAAATCCAGAGATACTGGGAGAGGTCACTATAGGGTCACTAGAGATCACTGCTGACCTACTGATCATGTAAGGTTGTATTGTCACCGGGATTGAGTAACCATGCAAAATTTCAAGTCCATCGGACGAAGGGAACAGGTCGAAAATTGAGGTAGCCTTCAAGATTTCAGGACACAGACAGCCGCAGACGTCAAGTAAATAAACGCATGTAAAAACACGGAACTAAAATGTCTTGCTATTACTACAACACACGAGGTGTCCTTAAAACTCTTGAATTTTAGTTAATTGTTAGTATCTACTGTTGTTATTCATTATAAGTGTTCTACTTATTTTCTAAAACTCTTTACTGTTTCGAACATTGCTCGTTACACGATCTATTTTGCTTACTGGGGAATGCTGATGTATCTGCTTCATAAGGAAAACTTTCCCAACGAATAAGTTACACGAAACACATTGTGTAATGAGGACCATTGTCCATTACTCCTGGGAATAGTAAAACAGTTATACAATAATAAAAAAAAAGTTGACAAACAACTACAGTAAAACAATGAGTGATTGCAGCCTTTTTATACTTTAAGTTGTTATTGACTTTGAACGGGGATTTTATGCTTGAAAGATAAGTATATTGGCAATGCACCGTATCGACAACATTTTACACCATTTTCACTTATAAAAAGTATCTCATCTTCATGGAGGCGCATTCAGCTTCATATGAATAAGGAAATAAAAAGTTTCGTTAGTTTGTACTGTGATCAAACTAGTTTTCCTCTGAATAAGAAGCCGACTCGTAGTTGGGGTTTGTTGTAAGTTGTTTTGACGACAGCCTTCCATACATGCTTCGCTGATTTCGTAAATATTGAAGTCTGAGCTGTTCACGAAGTCTGAGTTATCCACCATGTTGCAGATTTTTCTCTGTCCAAAGTAGCGAACCTAAGCCATGACGTCAGTATGTCACACTCTCTCTCCTTTTAAAAGCTCTGACAACATTTTGATCACGGAGACTGACGAAAACTTGTCTCCTGTTGTGAGACTGAGAGATATAGTGGAAACAAAACGCTTCCAGAAATGCAAAAAATAAAGTTTGCTAGGGCAAATAGAATAAAACTGCACATGCGTACCGGAACACTCGTTGCATGTCTTGTACGGAACTCACGTATGGTTACCGAAACTCACGGCTAAGTAGCGTAGAAATGTAAAATCGTAAAACGAAACACCTGCACATGCGTCCCAGAACTCGGCCAGATGAACAAAAAATGCAAAACTTCATCAATACAAATTATCCACAATGCCGTGAAATATGGATTCAGTTTTACGCACATTTAGGTGAATGAGACTGAGGTGAACCACTTAATGCATTATGATATATTGAAGGATTTTGGAACAGAACGTTAAGAATACCTGTAGCTGAAAAATGGATGAAAAGCTTTATTAACCGCCACCCATGGTTGGGAGGAACGTTGACTGTGGATGGAATCTCGTGGAAACTTGAGCAGCTTAGCCGATATGGTCCAAGTGCGTCTTTGAATCAACAAGTGGTCCAGCGCATCAACTGCCACCTTATCGTAAGTCTGTGCTCCTGGACAACGGCTTGAAAAGAAGAGGGTGCTGGGGGTCGAGACGAGGCGGGAAAGAGATACAGAGAATCGCTAGTAATGGAAGGTACAAGTATCGCTCGTTTGGGAAATTACACAATTATGTGTTTAGGAAAATGTAGTAGTCAAAATGGAATTGGGCATTTTTGCCGCGAAATTTGGAATGACAAAATAGAACTTGAATGGACTTTCTTTTGTAAAACTTTAAAGCTGAATTTATACGTTTTGCCTCATGACTAGAAAACCATAATCTTGTTCGTGCGCTTTGCGGGAGAACGTGTTTGGTTCCAAAGATCGATATTATATGCCAACATGTCTTCTGGGATTAGAGAATGTTTTTGTTATCCTTTTCTCCAACTGAATACTAAATAGGCCATTTCATCAGTACTATGTACAAGAACCATGGCTGCTATGTAGTTGCGCAGATCTATAGTCTGGCTAAAAAGGTTGAAACTGGAAGGCGATTAACATTGTTGCCCTATTTTCTTATCCCGTTCAGACTTTCCCGGAAAAGGGTGATAATTTGGTAGATCTGTATTTTCTTTTTTTTTCTTTTAGCGGTACTGCCATTTCCTCGTGTATGGATGTGAAGTGATGTTGGTCACAGTAAAAAAGGGATTGCCCACGGTCCTATCACTTCCCTCCATTCATTGTCAGTAATAAAAAGCAAAATACAAAGTCATATATAAAAGCAAACACAAAGATCAAAATATTATATTTGAACATTGCTATACATTTTTTATATACTGCTCAATAAAAAGTTTATTATTATATATATATATATATATATATATATATATATATATATATATATATATATATATATATATATATATATATATATATATATATATATATATATATATATATATATATATATATATATATATATATATATATATATATTAATATTGATAGTGTACCTTTTTGAATTAGGATTAAATACCTCCATCGGCAAGAGGGGAAACATGTCAACGTCGCTAATTATAGGAAAGTCTCAACTTTTCGTAGCTAGACTATACAGATCGTTATTCTATGATCAGATGTATTATATGGAGCTTAGCTTTCATATTAGTTTCTGCTGGTAGAGCAGAATTTCAGAGTTCATCATAAGGCTTATTCTTTCAACATCCTGCCACACCAAAGGCTTGGAAAAAAAATGAGTCCATGCTACCACAAAGCTGATTACTGAGGCTGGCGAAGATGTGCTTGCGAATTCTCTACAGTTACAATAATAATAGAAACAATCGAAACAGCTATATAATGATGCTATAGATGTTGCTTTCTATAATGAAAAAAATCCGTGACTGTCATATTGCATCAAATCTATCTCGGTCACTGCCAGAATACTGTCAGTTTATTTCCCTTCATAGTGATGATAAATATGAAATTAAATGCTATTTGTTCATATTTGCTCCCTATAACAACAACTATGAACATTTCAAATATGGTAATCAGGACGCACCGTATCCCTTCATTTGCAAAGTCGAATTCTGTTTTGCAGCACATCTACTTCTTGGGGACATTCCCTGCTTCCTTTTTTTTATATATAAAAGATAACGACTCCATCCCGTTAAACTACAGTATTTGCAGTTCTAATTTTTCCTACACCTTCATTCTCCATTTTATTTTTTGTGATATAGTCCATTTTTATATATAAAAAAAAACATTTACATTAACACGCCTGAACAATATAAAAATTTGAAATATGAGTCTTAAACCCGGATTTATAATCTACGTTTAAGAGCTGATTTGGGTAGGCTATTCCCAAAGGAAAAGGCTTCTCTTTACAGAAGTGACAACATCGTCACTGTCCCCTGGAAATGACGGCAGAGATCCTCTTGGGTGACCTCCTATCACATCATTCGCCAAGTCTTCACACACTGCATTTTCCGTATTGAGACCTAGCAATCACTGGCTTACGGGGCTTGGTGAAAGTGCTTGCCTCATCCGCCAGAATTTTAAGATTCTCTCTTACCTTCCACATACCCTGATCGTATAAGCTTTCCAAATTAAAGAAGCATATCATCAGCCTCTCAGAATTAGGCAGGCTACCCTTATTCCTAAGAATTCAGTCAGTCAGGTTTCCTGTAGGTCTTCGCATTTCATGAAACTGCCGGTATCAGTTAACTCATTTTTTTTTTTATAAAAAACTTGTTATGCGTCAGCATATACTTTGACAACCATTTAAGAGTGCCTATTGTGTTATTTACAGTATATTTATTTTGCACAAAAAATGGAAAGTGGTTTTAACAGAATAGAAAACAACGTGTTCCAAACGAAGAGAAATACTTGGAGAAATAAAAACTGAGGAAAGTTGAAATCTATGCTTAGACCAGGATTAACTTTTGCTTGATATTGAATATACTTTTTTTTTTTATGAATGATGTTTTAGTGCCATAGAGGGTTTTACTTTCGGTCATATTTTACAGCAGGGATCCCAGGTAGGAAACGTGAAGTACCTCTTTACATGCGTTCTGTTAATCGGGTAGAAAAATGGATGGATGTTTGTGTGTGCGTGCTTCTGATCTTTGGAAACTTTCTCATGACCGTGCGGAAATTTTTTCTTGGGTAAAAGCTGTGTTTACTTATTTATTTTATTACAACGCGCTTTGGACCGATGATTAAACAATCTTCGATCTCGACGAATATACATTAGTTATATGTTACGATATAGTTCCTGCCTTCCACATTATATAAATATTGATTATATCACCTTCAGAGTCTAGTAAACTAGGCCGTCTGAAACATTTATAAACTTTCGTAGCAGTATTTCCTATAGTTACCGCTTAGAAATAAGCATTTATCCAAATGTCAGTTTCGCTGGCTCTCATTTTCATATGTACGCAGACACAAATTCTTATGCTTGAGATAAATGAGCAGATGAGAAATAATTTTTTTTTTTTTTTTTTTTTTTTTTTTTTTGTAACGAACGACTTTTCCAGTAGCTTAATCGTTTAATTGTTCAAGACTAAATAATGTAAATTAGGACAAATGACCTTCAGTTGCAAATTTCCTGATGAAGTACCAGGATTCATTATTTTGAGAGTTTTCTTTTTTTCATGTTTGCCCCGACGAGTTCCATTTGCTCATGTATATGAAACGAACACATTCTAAGTCCCTCTCTGTTCATCCGTCCATGGAATTACAACCTACGTGTAAAAAGGGACAACAAGCTATACAGTAGGTGAAGCTGAGGGATGGGTCGGATTGTGTAGGATAAACTAGGGGATTAACATAGATCCCGACAAGTATATACTTATTTCAGCTTTTTCATTTCTTTTTCGAATGGCTAATTGACTTCCGTAAAATGGTGAGGTAATAATCATGATTATTCCCAATCCTTGTAGATAATTATAATTAAGTTAACTACGCTTTATCATTATTATAGAACAATTGATATTGAAGATATTGCTGATGATGATATCAGCAATATTATTTGGATCAATATTAAGTAAAAAGACAAAACAACAGAGTCTTCTCTGGATGGAATCTGATGGCAGTTAACAAGTTGCGACACCAAACGAAATGTCAATCAGTTTTAGTCAGTTCTCCAGCAATTGTCGAGGATTCTTCGCAATTTGGTTGTGAAAGTCGAGTGCAGACATAATATCTTAAAACCTGATTATTAATTCGAAAATATTTCCATAGCAATAGACTGATACTGGAATCATTTCCAAAATATTTCATTCTAAGCCAAACGTCAAACTGATAACTATAAACCTTGAAGGCGACGAGTAATTAATTAAACGGAGATTCAAAGTCAGCCATGGCTTATCTCTCCTCTAGTTCCCATCTTAATGAAATGGAATGATCAGTTGTCAGTTGGTATATTTCAGTCAGACGTAAAAATAACACGACTATGTTCATATGCGTGTGTAAGTTCATGATTTGTGTAAATACAATGATGATCGAGTTCTAGTCGTCCATACAGTTGGAATGACATCGTATGAGTTATAGCCACCTGTTTTGTCTCTCTGTTAGTAGTATTTTTCAAAAGCCATTTCATTTCCTTCTACAGATTCTACAGAAATATATGCTGATTTGGTCCCAGATGTGCTTTGGATTTTGATATGCCGAAGAACAGTCCAGATGAAAGGTGCGGTTTCTAACAACGTATATCCTTTTCGGAAAGGATTTTTTCTTAAAAAGACTCAGAAATATGGTGCTAATCATATCTAGAAGACAGCAAATAAACTCCAAATTTCATTGATCTCAAATCTAAGAAAGATAAACGTTGCAAAAGGAAATCGAGGTTATGCTGGGAAACAGGAAGTTTTCGTACTTTAGACTTTTTATAACGAAGGCCATGTGTAAAGTGTGCTTTTCACGGGCAGATGGCATGGGTAACTATGTTATTCTAACTTTTTATGCGTTTGTTGTGGACAGTTAAAATGGAAAAGGGCGGGGGTACGTAAGACTCGGTAGGTGCTCTCGTATTTTTTCATCTGTTGTTTTCCCATGTTGTTTTGGAATGGGCACGTTTGCAAGATAATTTTAATTTTTTTTTGTTGAATGGAGGAAAGGCCGTTTCATTTCCTGCATCCTGAGGATCCCTGTTATTAAGGTAGCCCGGCAGCCCTCCCTCGGAGGACCAAAGAAAGCCATTATGAAGACCATTACCCTGGTAATTTGAGCCCATTTGTTCTGCCTATTGACATGTTTTCTTTCGGGCGGATAATGAATTAAGGTAATGAGCCTGCTGAAGATCTTGATCCAACTCTAATAGGGTCTTATGGTCTGATAGTAGGGTATTCCTCTCTCTCTCTCTCTCTCTCTCTCTCTCTCTCTCTCTCTCTCTCTCTCTCTCTCTGATGACAATGCTTTGTACGGGTAGGACGACAGGACGAAAGAACGTTGAATGCAGCGTTGGTTTCCTCCTTGCATTCATTAACCATTTTCAGTAATCTTTTTAACTTTCGTGACCTACTTCTCTCTCTCTCTCTCTCTCTCTCTCTCTCTCTCTCTCGTTTTTCTTCTTCTTCTTCTTCTTCTTCTTCTTCTTCTTCTTCTTCTTCTTCTTCTTTCATTATTGGTAGTAGTGGATTTTCCCTAAATTTTTATTGTTTTATGCTTTATTCATCTGTATAGCTGCACTGTTATTATTATTATTATTATTATTATTATTATTATTATTATTATTATTATTATTATTATTATTATTATTATTATTATTATTATTATTATTATTATTACTTGGGTTTTAGAGAATAATCTCAGTTTTACAGTAATTTTCTTATGGCGATCAGTATTTGTGTTGATAACTGAAAATCGAAGTATATTTAAAACTACCTAAGTGTTTTTAATGTTTCACTAGCTCTTGGTCAGTCACGTAAGAAGTGTGCATTTGATGGGTAATTGTGTTGGTTATCATGTTTGCCTTTCTTTCTTGTTCTTGCATCCTCTGAGAAAACCGAGTTTTGAGAAATTCACCGGCAGGAGCGAAAGCGTAAGACTTGGAAGGAGCATTCGTATTTTTTCACCTGTTGTTTTCGCATAATGCCTTGGAATGAACACATCAGCCAGATTTTTTTTTCGGGATGAGGGTTCAGGCCATGTCACTTTCTGAATTCTACGGATCCCCTGTTATTGAGATGACGCTCGGATTCCTCGGAGGCCATAGGGAGCCATTATGAAGTCCATTACCCCATAAATTTAGAGTCCATTCCTTTCGCCAATTGACCTGATTTCTTAAAGAAATTCTAAGGAATAGGCAATGCCCTGCTGAGGCTCTTGATCCAACGCTAATAGAACCGCTTGGTTCCACAATGGGCTATTTTATTCTCCCTCATTCGTGGGGACATTAACCTTGTGCTGTACGAGTGAGTATGTAGACGAAACAAAAATGGAGTAAAATGAAATTACGGAATATTGTTTTAAAATTTAAAGTCTCTTTCGCTTGAGTGCAGTATTGGGTGCCTTTGTGCAGTAAGTATCATATTTTGATTTGTATGATTTCATATCCGTCATCACAAGACTTTATTTTTCATTTTATTTAGATTTCATTTCGCTGGCGTGGCATATTTCTCTCTCTCTCTCTCTCTCTCTCTCTCTCTCTCTCTCTCTCTCTCTCTCTCTCTCATTATTATTATTATTATTATTATTATTATTATTATTATTATTATTTTATTATTATTATTATTATTTTATTTTAGGTAGGGTATGCTCCCCCGCAATTCAACACTTTTGTTATGGAGATCAGTATGTGTGCATAACTGAACAACATACTATAACTGAAAGATTCATCCGTTTGTTTCTTATTGTTGCTACTCCAGATGAATAGTTATGTGGAAAGTCATAGGCATTACTTTCTTGCGTTTTGGTAATAAAACTTTTCGGGAAATTTATATGATAATTCGCAAATATTTTATTTCCGCTTTTCTCATCTGCCGGGAAATAAGTTAAGTATACCTTAGATTTACCAGACCACTGAGCTGATTAACAGCTCTCCTAGGGCTGGCCCGAAGGATTAGACTTATTTTACGTGGCTAAGAACCAATAGCGGAGATAAACCAGGTAATTTCGGCAGTGAGTTCACGAAAGTTGTCAATGCGCATTGTACAGAAGAATATCAAGCCCTACAGGGAGAATGTGTCCGATTTCTTCTCAGATGGTCAGGAACAAATATAGACATGAATTAACAATTCTTCGCAAATTTCCCAATCAAACTGTTTTACTTGTTATCAACATTTTCTGTTATTAAGCGTTAAGATAACGTCTTTTTACTTGAATGCTCTGATAAATACGATTGTATAATTTTTTTTACATATATTTGGCATTATCTATATTTCAGAGGCGATGAAGCAGTCAGTAAAGTTGCAGTTTTATTTTTCAGCCTTTTACGTTGAATCATGTCCCACACTCTGAGACAAAAGGAGGAGTGGATAAGGTTTACGAGCTTACAAACTAACAAGCTAATGGAAAACATATTTATATAAACTAAAAGCAAAATCCATTAAGGACTGAAGTGACTGGAATTAACTGGGACTTTAACACTTAATCCTTAAATTACTACAAACAACCCTGCGTTTATTTCTGGCTGCTAGCTAATCCTTCCTGACCTCTCTCAGACCAAAGGGGAGCAACGGCGCCACCTGAGGAAAGGTAGGAAGGGGCGATGGCGATGCTCAGTGGTCTATGTATAATTGAGAATGATTTAAATAAACAAATTTTGGTGTTATATGATAATTTTGTTTTGTTTTATTTTAATGCCAGGTCATTATCAATATTATTTACGTTGTTTTCACTATCACAGTCTATTCGCAGTTATTGTCATTATAATTTTTGATATTGTCGCTGTTAGCGATGTTGTCATTATTAGCGTTGTTTATGTTATGTACATATATTTTCTAAGGGTGTTTGAGATGCATCGTGATGTGGTGTAAGTGATGAATTCTTCGTCCCTGAATGACTTGCTATTACTCCGTTTCTTGCTGTTCCTAGTTTGCTGCTATTTCAGTTTTTCTTGCTTTTTCCCATTTTAACTATTTATTTCTTGTTATTGCAGTTCTGCATTACTCTCTCTCTCTCTCTCTCTCTCTCTCTCTCTCTCTCTCTCTCTCTCTACCCATTTTGTTTCTTGCTCCCTCACTTTCTTCAGTTAATGCTCTTTTTATGCTTATCTTTTTTTTTTTTTTTTCGCTTTACTCCCTGTTTCTCGATCATTCACAGTCTGGTATTATCACTTGGTTATTCTCTTTCGCTTCCTTCTTCCGTCATTACTTTTATAGTTTCTTGTTTCCTCGCTTTCCCCCTTTGTGGCCCTAGTCGGTTCATGAACGTAGATGATATTTCTTAGGGCTAAAGCTCGGCTGATGTTTGTGGCGAATTGATATTCAAAATATTTCCAAGCCACCAAAACTTCTCTCCTTTATGATCTCTCTCTCTCTCTCTCTCTCTCTCTCTCTCTCTCTCTCTCTCTCTCTCTCTCTCTCTCTCTCCACCTTTTATGCTCTTCTCTATTCAGTGTAAAGGAGGAGTTTCGGCTCATGCAAAATTTTCGTCAGCCGATATTTTAAAATGGTAATTATTGTAATTATGATGCGTCATCATCAGAATTTTTAATCGTTTTCATGATTATGTTTCATAATATCAGAAATAGCAATGTCTGCATTCACTGTGCAGATTTCATCACAGGTGCGCACAACTTCGGAAAACTTGAACCTAACGATAGGATTTATGCTCTTATTATTATGACCTTTTCCTGGAATTTGCAAATCATTCACAACAACTAAGATAATGATCCACTGATATTCACAAAAATTTCGATATATCTTCGTTTTATATAAAAAAAAAACAATCTTTCAATAAAGTTTTCATAAAAAACAAGAAATAAGCTACAAATTATGAAGTAAGAACCAGAAAAGGAATAATAGAAGCCCATAGAGAATTAACAATATTTTTTATATTCGAGAAAAGTATTGATCGTTCTCTTTTATGTGTTAATTAACGTCGTCCAAGTGTTATGCTGAGTTGATTGATCTTGAGATGCTCCATTTTGGCAATTGTCACTCCATCAATGACTAGAAAGACGCGTGTTATGAAGTCTGCAACTGGCTTTCGCTATTGAAGGATGAGATTTTTTCTTATTAGCTGATTATTAGCTTGATTATTAAGAGTCATTTTTAACAATTAACATTATTTTCGCTTGGATGGCCTTTAAGGACCTCGTAGGTGGTCTGCTTTGCTAGCTAGGTACAAAGCCGTAATAAGGGCGTTCTCATCTAGAGTTGTGGCTATAAACCGGTAGATTATGGTCTAGATGTCGTTGTCGCTTCCAGTGACAGTGTACAATATGTTTAGACACTAAGCTACAGCTTCACCGGTGATTTGGAGTCGGAGAACCAAAACACCAAAAACTACGAATGTTGTGTCATTTTTTAATTACGCCGGTATATTTTTCATATTCAAAAATAACGTAAAATTGTTAAGTTTAGTAAAATTAACTTTCACGATCTTACGCGTACTTTGCATGGTAAAATTGTTGTTGACAATTTCGATCCGGAACAAAGAGTCACCCTATCATAAGGATCGGAGCATGATCAAATCTCTCTCTCTCTCTCTCTCTCTCTCTCTCTCTCTCTCTCTCTCTCTCTCTCTCTCTCTCTCTCTCTCTCTCTCGTATATCATTCTGTATTAGGAATATGTGTACAAATTTTATAGATCTCATTCAGCGGCTGATGTTTACGTCTGTATTACTGTAGCTTTAACTCGAATTATTATTATTATTATTATTATTATTATTATTATTATTATTATTATTATTATTATTATTATTATTATGCAAAAGACAAACCCTTATTCATATGGGCCATTGACTGGGAATTCAAGCTTCCAAAGAATATGGTGTTCATTTGAAAGAGGTTATAAAAAATAAGAGGAAATACATAAAAAAGATATCAATTATTAAAAAAGAAAAAAAGATAAACCAATAAACTGATAAATAAACTGCTAAAAATATAAATAAGTTAGTAAAGTACAAGATGAATTGTCTACAGTAGTGATGCATTGCATCTGCGCTTGAGCGTTTGAGGTTCTAATTGCATAACATCCTCAGGGAGACTTTTCTACAGTCCATCGATGTGAGGAATAAAAGACCTCTGGAACTGAGAATTTGGGCATCGTGGCACAATTGCTGTAGATTGGTGCTGCTGTTCAGCAAATCTGGTTGCTCTCGGCAGAAAAAGAAGATCTGGGATTAATTGTGATAGCGAAAGTTCTCTGTTAAAATATAACATGAAAAATTGACAAACAAGAGACCAACTAGTCATAAAATGCTAGTGCTCGGAAACAGAAACCTACCGCATCGAACCACTCTGTCTAAAAGAGATAAAAAATCTCTGTCAGAAGCAGACATCCTCACTGGAGAACAGATTTCTAGTAAAGGAAGGACAAATGACCTACAACAGTTTGCATTGATTTTATCATTGTTATAAATATATTAGGCCTTTCATATAGTATCTACTTCCATGCAGCAATTGCTGACTCTTTCGTTAGGTGTTTCTCAAAAGTAAGATCTGAGTCAAAAGTTTCACCAAGTATAGTCAAAGCTTCAGAAAATCAGTATGAAATCTATTAACCAATAGTGTTTCCATTTTACCAGAGTTCATCTTCATATCTCACCAACTACCCCATTCACTAATCCACTCCATGTTACAATTGAGACTAAGTGCAGGTTCATTTCTCATAAGTGGGGACTACCACACCTACAAGTGTTGCATTGGCATACTGAACAACCTTGCTTTCCAGGCCAGCAACCATATCACTTTTATTCACTAAAATTAACAGCGGCCCAACAGCACTACCTTATGGAACATCAGAAACAATTGGTCTTGGATTGCTAAAGATCCCATCAACAGCAACTCGCTGTTGCCTACCTGTAAGGAAATCTTTACGCAGTCCTAAAACATATCCACTCAATCTAAGATTCTGAAGTTTAGAAATAAATGCCTTTTGATTTACTAAATCGAAAGCAGCTCTAAATTCTACTTGAATTATTCTACACTCAAAACCCATATCAAGGTTTTCTTGCAAATGACATGTCAAATCTAAAAGAGCATCACAGGTACCCGGTTGTTTCCTGTAAGTCACAGGAAGAAGAAAAATTGGCCTGTAGTTACTGCAATTTGCATATAAGCCACTCTTTGGAACAACCACCAGGTTTGCCACATCAACTAAGGGAAGGCAGTCAAGATGAATTTAAATTATGAAATCTGAGAAGGAAAAAACTAAGTAAAAAGGAAGGCACTTTCCTGATAATCCCCGAAGCAGATTTTGCTTTCTCATCGAAGAAACAGGAAAGTGAACAAAAAAGAGGAAAATGGCTGATTGTACCCTGAAGCAAGAGAACTCAAACCCAAGACCATGGAAGGCTATGGCACAGTGGCTATGACACAGTCCAAAGTTAGAGAACAAGGTTTATATTCAGAGTCACCTATTCTTAGCAGGGCTGCCTACCAAAGCTTAAAGGGTCACTTCCACCCTCTGGTTTTATTTCAGTGTCCTTCTCTTAGAAGAGTTGCCTGATAAGGCTAAAGAGTCTCTTTTACCCTAACTCGTGTAAATCTAATCTAAATCTAGGCAAGGACGTTACACCTTGAGGTGAATGTTGCTACGGATAAGTCGCATAAACTCACTACCCAAAATCCTCGAAAAGAAATCTTATGAATTTCTGTTGATAGGTTATTATTATTATTATTATTATTATTATTATTATTATTATTATTATTATTATTATTATTATTATTATTATTATTATTATTATCAATGGTCTTTTTAGGTTTTCATTACGGCAAGTTCTACCCGTTGATAATGTAGTTAGTACGTAGGGTTTCTGATTTCCGTTAGATTATTTCATTCTTGTTTGTGGATTTAGTCTGTTAAAATTGTAAGTTGTTAAAAGATGGGATGAGGAGTGAACAATAATAAAACTGAATTGCGTTCACGTATGTTTAAAGGATATTTTCCTGAGACGAAACATAAGACCTCTGCTGTCTTTGGTCTCAAGTGTTCCTCAGTTTAGTAGACAGATGAGATGAAGACCTTACCTTACCTCACAGACCTTACAGTATGAGGCACCTCTGATGTCTACCAGAGAATTGCCAATATATTTTCCGGTATATTTTGCATCTTCCAATCTAGGATGGTCTGGGATGCGGCTTAGATATTTGTCGAGCTTATTCTTAAACACATCTACGCTCACTCCTGATATGTTCCTCAGATGAGCTGGTAACGCATTGAATAGTTGCTACATTATCGATGCGTGCGTAGTGGATTAATGTCCTGTGTGCTTTCCTTAGTTTCCCTGGTATAGTTTTGGGTACTATTAATACCTCTGCTTGCTCTTTCTAATATTCTTAGCTCCATGATGTTTTCGGTAATTCCTTCTATCTGTTTCCATGCCTGTATTATCATGTATCGTTCTCTTCTCCTTTCGAGACTATATAATTTTAAGAATTTTAGTCTTTCCCAGTAGTCAAGGTCCTTAACTTCTTCTATTCTAGCTGTAAAGGACCTTTGTACACTCTCTATTTGTGCAATATCCTTTTGGTAGTGTGGGTACCATATCATATTGCAATATTCAAGTGGACTATGTACATACGTTTTATAAAGCATAACCATGTGCTCGGCTTCTCTTGTTTTGAAGTGCCGGAACAACACTCCCATTTTTGCTTTGCATTTTGCCAATAGTATTGCTATTTGATCATTGCATAACATATTCCTATTCAACATCACACCAAGGTCTTTAACTGCTTCCTTATTTGTGATTGTCTCGTTATTAGGTTCCCTATATGCATACAGCATTCCTTCTTTATCACCATAATTTATTGATTCAAATTTATCAGAGTTAAATACCACCCTATTTACCTCTGCCCATTCATATATTTTGTTTAGGTCTCTTTGTAGTGAGTTCCTATCTTCATCACAAGGAATTTCTCTACTTATTCTTGTGTCATTGGCAAAACTTCTCACTACCGAGTCCTTAACATTTCTGTCTATGTCTGCAATCATAATAACAAACACAATGCAGCTAACACCGTACCTTGTGGTACACCGGATATTACCTGAGCTTCATCCGATTTCTCATCGTTTGCAATGACTATCTGTTTTTTGTTTTGCAAAAGTTCTTTTATCCATCTTCCTACTTTGTCTACAATATTATGTTTTCTAATGTTTTTCGCTAATAGATTATGGTCTACCTTGTCAAAAGCTTTTGCAAAGTCTAGGTAAACCACATCTGTATCTTTTTTTTTATCATATTTTTATATATGTTTTCATGGTGGACTAACAGCTGTGTTTGTGTACTTTTTCTGTGTATAAAACCATATTGCCCTATATTAAACAAACTGTTTTTTTCATTAAATGTTTCATTATATTTTTCTTCCTTACCTTTTCATACACTTTCATAATATGTGATGTTAGACTCACAGGCCTATAATTACTTGCCTCTAGTCTTGATCCACTTTTGAAAATAGGGGTAATGCATGCTAATTTATGTTCATCATAAATCTTGCCTGTATCTACACTTTGTCTTAATAATATTGCGAGCAGCTTTGCGATAGAATGAACTACTTTCTTTAACAAAATGGCAGGGATGCTGTCTGGTCCAGCTGCTGATCCATTTTTAATTTCATTAATAGCCTGCACAATATCGGCTTCATTAATATCTATGTATGATAAATATTCACTATTTTCATCTCTTATTTCTGTATTATTATCTTCATTATCAATTCTAGGTGTAAATTCTCTCTTATATCTTTCTGCTAATATGTTGCATGAGAGAGAGAAGAGAGAGAGAGAGAGAGAGAGAGAGAGAGAGAGAGAGAGAGAGAGAGAAGGCAATATAAGTTGACTCACAACGTTGGTTTTGCTTGGGCTCTCTTGTAAAGAGGGAACTGGGCTTCCACCTCCCTACCAGTGCGTCCTCTTGCGTCTCTGTGACCGCCCCCTCCCCCAACCACCAACGCTGCTCTCCGGTCTCCGTCCAGGTTTCGGCCATAAAAGGAGATAGAAAGTTTTTAAGTACCATTCATATAACAATTTTGACCTCAAAAGAGGTACGTGCATGGCTCGCCATTTTCCTGCACGAATGCACTAAGCTCATTTTCTCATGCATGGCTCGGTTTTATCTCTGTATTGCATTTTTTTTATCCTCGTGCTTCTAAGGTTCACTTTGGTCATGTCGCTATGGTTTTACATTAAGGATACTTTTGATACAAAGAGAGCAGCATCTATGAGTGTGAGTGTGTTTGTGTATGCGTTCGAGTCGACAAGAAATAGAAAAGGTTGTGTGTGTGTAGAAAAATCTCTCTCTTGCGCACACACATACAGTCAAACAGACATACCCACTCTTTGATTATTTCAATTAGATGGGTATATATGGAGGTTTGATGCTCGACTCTTCAATCATAGGGGTCGGGTGATATCCCATTGCTGAAGAATAAAACATATTCTTATTCAAGAACTGAACGTAATATTGAAAACACTGTATTTTTTCAGTCTTATTTCCTTACTGTATAACAAAGCGAATTGTTGGCTTCCAGATTTTATATGTGTGTTTTCCTCATGTATCTTCTTCAAAGACACCTAGCGCAGTTTCGTATTTGGATTTGGTAAACTGTCAGGCAGGAAGTCTTCATGCCGGCCCCTTAAACAAAAGATGGAAGCTGAAGTTCAAACTGAAAACTCGGAACATCTTCAATTAGCTGTTGCTGTAGGAATTCCATGAAACTCGTCAGACTTGCAGCTGCAGCAACTGAAGCTGAATGACGGTGCATAGGGAACGGAAAAGCTAAGGTGTATTGTTCCACATAAGCAGTTTCTAAATCAAAGCAGTTGACTTAGTCGTTAGTATTCTTTGGAACAGAACAGCAAGCTTGGTGTAAGGTGAGTTGTCACAGGAATCGTTCCGAGTATTTTGAATATCCAAATGGAAAATAATATCGATATTTTTTATAAGTTCTTAATTCATCCTAAAACAGCCATATGCTATTTTCAGCAAATGTTATTGCGGATGAAGTGGTAGGTGAACTATAACATATATATATATATATATATATATATATATATATATATATATATATATATATATATATATATATATATATATATATATATATATATATATATATATATATATATATATGTGTGTGTGTGTGTGTGTGTGTGTGTGTGTGTGTGTGTGTGTGTGTGTGTGTGTATGTATGTATATATACACACACAAATATTAAGTTGCAAATATAGTTTGATATAAAAATCACTCTATATCAGGAATAACATACACTCAAGGGGGAAATGTGATTAATAAGCGCTTCGTCACCAGTAGGACTCGAACTGCCGTCTGGTTGAGAAACGACGACATAGAATGAAGCTTTTATCTTTGAGCCTGGTAAAAACTTCAGTGAACAGTGAAATTTTTACCATTAAGCCTGGTAAAAATTTAACTGTTTGTCGTCGTTTCCCAACCGGTCAGCAGTTCGAATCCCACCAGTGACGAAGTGCTTATCAATTATAATTCCTCCCTCAGTGTGTGTTATTCCAGAGGTAAAGTAATTGGATATTAAATAACATTAGTAGCTTAAAATTTATGAATATAAAAATCTGTCACAAAGTATGAGACAAACACACACACACACACACGCGAGAGCAAGACACACACACACACACACACACACACACACACATATATATATATATATATATATATATATATATATATATATATATATATATATATATATATATATATATATATATATATATATATATATATATATATATATATATATATATATATATATATATATATATATATATATATTAACTTAGTTTTAGTAAACATCTCATAACGACAGTAATGTAATTTTAGTTAGGAGTGCAGCTACACAGTCGTTGACCGTACATTAATAATTGAAGATGTAATATAAAATCAATATTTACATGTTGCGGTCAGGTTGAAACCTGGTACCCGCAAATCCTTGTCCCTGCCCACCCTGATCGTGACACACGACAGGTAGGTGGCTTCTTGGTATACAATTCACGGCTTAGGACTACAGACACGTGTCTCATTTAGGAATAGATTGAATCCTCATGTTGATTAGTTGAATATCAAGTGTGTGTATATGTACACACACACACACACACACACACACACACATATATATATATATATATATATATATATATATATATATATATATATATATATATATATATATATATATATATATATATATATATATATGCACACACACACACATATATATATATATATATATATATATATATATATATATAATACATCACACACACACACACACACACACACACACACATATATATATATCTGTGTGTGAGCGTGGGTCTGTCTTTATGTGTATGTTGTGTACAAATTCTAATACAAGAAATTTGTGTACTGACTAATTTTGTGAAAGTATTTTGCATTCAGAGTTTTCTTTAGCTGCTTTCATTTCTTACATGACCGTTCCATAAATCGAAAATGTATAACTGGCAGGCGATTCCGTCATAGAGCAATATAGAGCCAGTATCTAAGAAGGAATTTTTGAGCGAAGTATTAAAGTGGCTGAAAAAGTCAAAAGAATTCTGACTGCCAATAATGGTGAATCCTCACGTCTCCTTCCCCAAGTAACCGAAAGGAACGAACACTGGAAATGAATTAACTGTGCAAAGTTTTCGTCTATTCCGAAAGAAAGAGAAATCTGTTAGCGGGTTTCTGAAGGACCTCCTCTATCCAGCATATTTGAAGAAGTGGTTATGTGTGTGTGTGTGTGTGTGTCTGTGTGTGTTTGGGTGCGTGTTCGCTTGCGCGCGTTATGAAAGAAAGAGAGGGAGGGGGAAAGGGAGGGGGAAAGAATATTGAAAATGTAAAGAGATAAGCATCTCTGCTTTCAATGTACTATTATTAATGTTTACCGTGCAGTATTTGAAAAGGAATTATATTGTTGCAACCTCACGAAATTATCAAATTGGCGAAGTGTGTTGGATTCTATCGAGTTTTCACTTCTTGAAGTTATGAAGTCCTGAAAATCCTGTTTACATCTTCACTTACGCAACGGGTGCTCCAATAGACGTTTAGGCTAACCCTGACTGTATCTCTAAAAAATACAACGAGAAACTCTAGTTACTATCCCGGATTCTAATGATCCAAGTGTTTTATCCATTTATTAATTTTTTGATTTGAGGTAGAACATTACAAGGAAAGGTGATCATTAGGAAATTTGTTGTCCAACAGGCCTACCTGTAGGACTGTAATAGACAGCAAACCTATATCAGCTATGTTTTTGGTGGCAGAGACCTGTACCAAAACTTAGTTTAATCTTAATCTTATTCTTGAATCACTGAGGTAAAAAGTTCATTCATAAGAAACAGCTCAAGATCAGAATTTTTCTTGCGATATTCTGGGTAATATTTCCGATAGCATTTAAACAAATGTAATTGTTTTATTGATTATTATTGAAATTTCTCCTCTCTCTCTCTCTCTCTCTCTCTCTCTCTCTCTCTCTCTCTCTCTCTCTCTCTCTCTCTCTCATTTGCTTTTTATAGTTACGAAGAAGTTTCGCTGTTAGTTATAAACTGTAATATATCTTAATCACTGACATCTTTAACGCCTAGCAAAATTTTTTGTTAATGAGCTTACGGCAAATGAAATTTTCCAAGAAACATGAGGATGGTGCTAAGCTAATACGACACCTACGGCGCCGTTACTTACAGAATACCTATAGTAAAATCATATTCTCAAGAACTTAGTTGGGTAATTTAGACAACTTGCTACAATTAGTTTTGTGCTTTGAAAAAGCATGAATACCCAAGTTAGTATTCCTACCTTCCGATTTCATCGTGCAAGCACTGTGCCTCATGGCCGTGCAATCATCTCCTTAGGACTGGTGACATGACTTCATTTTATTAGATGACTGCAATGTACAGGATTTTCCGTCCGAACGGCCATCGCTTTAATAATCCACGTCATATGACAGAGGCACCAAAAGTCTATTAGCAAGGCCAACCCGAAGCAACACACGAGATGAACGAGCAACTATTTTTAGCGCAGGATGGAGGTTGGAAGCTCCGCTTTAAAAGGAAGAGGCACTGGATGCGCTCTGGGTGAGAAAGGGTGAGGGGGGGAAGGAGCGGCGTTCGTGGGGTATTAGAGAGAGAGAGAGAGAGAGAGAGAGAGAGAGAGAGAGAGAGAGAGAGAGAGGGCTCAAACTGGTGGGCGAGAGGAACCCAGTGTCATTGTAACTGAGGTGTGGGTTCATTTTGGGGAGGGGGCTGAGGTTGGGACTGGGGTTTGTTTTATCCTTGTTCTCTGGAGGGAAGATGACTTTCCCAAGGTACAGTATAGTATCTCGCTTTCTTAGCCTTGGCGTGTAAATTGTTAAATGATGCAGAAGGAAGGGCGGTCAGTTAGTGATCCCTTAGTTTATAGAGCTTCGGTTTGGTGGTGGTTTTATATGGAGAGTATGGGGATGGGAGGAGGCATTAAGGTTTGTGAGGGAGATCTGTGGGAGTGGGGCTACAAGAACAGAGAAGAGAAGGGGTAACGGGGCGTCTGCTTTCTGTCTCTTCTAGAGAGAATCTGTGTTCTGTATGTCACACGCAGCTTCAGAAATCGATTAGCTACAGGAAAGACTTTCAGAAGACGGTGAAAGATTTAGTTTAGCTTTCCAGAAAATTTTGTCTTGCTTTGCTTTAATAAGGCCAGGGACATTTTAAAGTTATTCCTAAAATTCCTTTCAAAGAATTTTAGAAATGTGATCGATTCGAGCCTGAAGGGGAAAGGGAAAAATATTTTGGCTTTGTGATATATCGTGAAAAAATGTTTCTTTTCGAACTGGTCCCAGCGGCGTACACAATCACACGCTTCACAGAATGTAAGTTGCCTCGAAGAATCTGAGATTTATTCGAACGATATACTACCTTGCTGATAGGTGGTGTTCTTCGATAAAAAGATCCTATAGTTAACGCTCGAATTACGACCCTCCCCCACTTCACCGCTTCATTTTTTTTCTTTTATTCATAATGGAAAGGCGGATTTATTCCTTTGCAGTTTCCACTCATTAAATTTGTTTTAAAATTCATCCTAACCGCATAAGATATATAGTTATTATATAATAAATGAGGTGTCTTTCACTGTCTTCTGCTGAAACTGAAATGTGCTTTTCTCGTTGATCTCTCTCTCTCTCTCTCTCTCTCTCTCTCTCTCTCTCTCTCTCTCTCTCTCTCATGAATATGCATCTTTGTGATCATGGTGTTCAATCTAAGTTAAGGTAACGTATTCAACGTAGAAACCGAAGGGATGTTTTTCTTTACTTAAAAGCTGCCGTGGAATGCTTCTGCGTCCCCGACGCTTGTGGGCGTATAACTCTTGTAGGTCGAGTGACGTCATAAGCTTCTTTGATAATGGAGGTATTCCCTCCGGCTTCTGTGTAGAATTTAGGTTAGCTGTAACAACCATCTTTTTTATTTTAACTTTGCGCGATCTTCTTTTCCTCATTTTTCTTATTTTAAGTTAAAGCATGATAAGAGCGCCTTCAAATTGTCATAACTTGTTATTTCAGCGATGGGAAATGTTTCGCTAAAATCTTGAGCTGTGATCTGAAGTGTCCGCAATAACTTTTATCTTCGAAAAGTCCTGCTGATGTGCCGTCATTTTGATACGTTAATTGTAGATTTTGGAATCTCCTCACATTTATGCTATTGTTCAGAAATATTTCATATTTATAAAAAAATTAAATGTTTTTTTATAAATATAAAATATTTTTTATAAATATTTTTTACAAATATAAAATATTTTTTATTAAATTTTTTTTTTTTAAATATGAAATATCTTTTAAAAAAAGTTAAGCTGCCGCACGTCTTATTTTTCTTTTCATGATACGTTTTAAATGCTTTGATCATCGTAATGGGTTCCTCTCATATACATTGTTTTGAGAAAAATAACTTCCAAACGTTTCCAAATATTCGACGCTATAAAATGTTGCTGTGGAATTAGCGGACCTTGTTACAAGAAAACTGGTCTTTTGTTACACTTTTCTCAGAAAAAACAACAATTTTAAGAGAGGTTCTTAAATACTGTTGATTCACTCATTCACTGTGAAAGTAAGAACAGATGTTAATAAAGATATATAGTGTCTCTACTTATTTCATTAACATTGTAGTATTATTGCATAGATGACATGTGGACGATAATAGAATTGCGCCTTTATCGTATAATATCGGGTTTTAAATTTCTTTTTTTCGTGTCCTGGAAAACAACCCACGCTTCACGTATCTCAATTTGATTCTAAAACGCTATCTAAACTGTAACAGATATCATACCATATTCCTTGTTTGTATTCTTTATTGTCTCATTGCAAAAAACAAGACACTTATTTTCATCACGACACCTATTTTTGTCAGACAAAGGCCTCATTTCAGGGTTAGATCATCTCTCATTTCACCTATCTGTGGTTTCCACAGGCTCTCATTCATGTTGGGAGAGAAGCCACAGACCATAGAAGAGTTTTTCTGGGCCTTGCGAAACTCTTCCCTCAGGTAAAACACGCAACACATCCATATAGCAATTTTGCCATTTTTTTTGTAGATCCATATTAAAGAATTTTATGTCAGTACAAGATTAAGTGTAAGAGAGTCAGCTCAGTAAACAAGACCCATAGTTCGCGCCCGGTCCGCCGCCACGTGTCGCTCCAGATGTAAATGGTTACCAGTGTCAGCTGAAGGCAAGAGAGAAGGGTGTGAGGCTGACCTCATCCCTGAACACTTGCTAAAAATAGGAAGGCTCTAACAACACTCTGCTTCACTGCAGGGGAAAATACGTATAGTGACTATATATATATATATATATATATATATATATATATATATATATATATATATATATATATATATATATATATATATATATATATGTGTGTGTGTGTGTGTGTGTGTGTGTGTGTGTGTGTGTGTGTGTATGTATATTCAAAATACTCGTGTTAGGCTTCAATGAGCAGGGAAGCCTAACACAAGCAGTAGGAATTTATATACACTGAAGTTGTGTGGCTTTTTCTGATATATATATATATATATATATATATATATATATATATATATATATATATATATATATATATATATATATATATATTATATATATATATTCATTTCTTTGTAATAACCATGGTACCTCTACAAAAACGATGCATTGAACAATAGATCAACAAAAACGTTTTAAATATTCACGATGTAACATGTGACGACATACAAAACACGAAATTTTTTCAACAGTGTTGTTAGTCAACATCCTCTCTTTCTTCTCTTATTAAAAATTTGCAGTCTTTACCACGTGTTTACTGTTATGAATAAAAAAAAGAAATAAAAGTTTTTGAAGGGGGTTGAGTGCTTGAAGAAAATAGTTCTCGAAGTATAACAAAAAAACTTTGGAGGATTATTTGTCAAGTAGAGGCTTCATATCTAATGATCCTTGTCTGTTCTGATTGTCTGACCACAATTTTGATCGAAGTTTCTGAAACACAGGAAAACTATTGGAAGTGTTCGAAAAAATAAATTAAAAGAACAGCGTTCAGTACTATGTTCTACACTTGGGAAAGGTTGGGGTCCATATTTTTACTCTCTTGTGTAGCTTAATTACGAATTTTAATTTCATTGTCCTTTTCACTAAGTAGGTTTATTACTTTGGTTTTAGTTTTCACTTTTATTTTCAGTTGCTTTTCGTACTTTTCATATGTATGTATTTTTTTTTATTAGATTCTGTCTTTGGTATTCAGGGCCTGAATACCAAAGACCTATCGCTCCTTAGATGTTAAAACTCAAAATCACGTTCAGCGTCGTCACTCGCGAAGCAACTTCGCGAGGATCAGTATACTTATGGAACATTGAGTTCTGATCTAGATTGGCCATAATATATTTCTTGTTGAGAAAAGCATTTTTCTGTCGCATCATGGTGTAATGAAAGTAGCATTATTGTATTTGACAAGGAAAAATAAAATGGATTTGGTCGAACCTAATCCGAGTGTCTTTATATTAGATTAAGCAAGATTGTATGAGCTTGCTAAGAATTTAGAGCAAGAATGATACGACACCCGCTGGCAACAGGATTATGTGCAGTTGAGTGGGCGAGAGATGAGAAGGCTGGAAGAGATGAGAGGGCTGCAAGAGATCAGTGATAAAAGAGATGGGATAGATAGATAGAACCAACCTCTCAGGGTCGTTAACAAAAAAATGGCCCAATGTATTGCAGTCAGCTGCACCAGGCCTCTAGCATCTCATTTCGCTTCGGAACCGCATGTGGGCAAAGGACCGTACTGCCATAGGGGTAGCCTAATCTAAACCAACCACCAACCACAACCAAGTACAACTGAAGAAGGTATCTAAAACGGATGGTGATCTTTTAGGGAAGAATAAAACGATTAAGACGTTTAGGTTACATGGTCTGATGCAAAAAAATGTTGGAGACTTTTAAAATAATATGAGAAGCTATAAGCGATGTGCCAAGATTAGACAAGATTTTAATTATAAGGCGCAATAGATCACCGTTTACCCTAGCTTTTCAAGGACAAAAGCGATTATCAGTGTGACTTATTGTTTCATATCAAAATGGAATCATAGACAAAAGGATAAAACAGCAATGGCATTAAGTATGACTCCCTCAAGAGCTTTGTTCTTTTCCTGTGCAAAAAATATGAAATAAGAAATCAGTTTTACTGTTGACCAGATATCACGATTAACTTTGTAAACTCAGCTCTAAGAAGACTGAGAATAAGCAATACTGCTTACTTAGGAATCAACAATCAGCAACTTTGAAAAACTGTATTAACATAATTAACAGCCAATTCAGCGCTTAGCAGTCACGGCTTATTGTACTTGTCTTTGTTTAATCACACCCCTTGAATTAACAGTTTCAGACCCAGTGACGAGTCGCACTAAGGTGAATCAGGCATATTTTATTTAGAATGAGAACCATACCAAAGAAAGCAACCTGATAAACTGTCTCTGAGAAACCTGATTTAGTTGGAGATGAAAACCGAAAAATTATTGGAAGGATACATGTGACATGAAGAAAGGGTTCTTTCTTATTGAATCCCTTTCACAAAGTTCTGATTCAGTTTATACAGCACATGCATATAATGTTATTTATTATCAATTTTAGCATTGAAAGTCTATCACTAAGTTCAGGATTCAGTTTATATATATATATATATATATATATGCATATATATATATATATATATATATATATATATATATATATATATATATATATATATATATATATATATATATATATATATATATATATATATTCCCAAGCTAACTTGCCTACCTAGCCTAACTTGCCTACTCTCCAGAAGGAAATAAAATAAAATATACACATCTAATGCTTGTAAGAAAAGTAATGTAAGACTAAAACTGTTTTATTCTGTTCGAAGAAGCACAGTTTTTTCATCACACTGCTGACGTACAGGAAGGCTAAGGAGAACATTTGCCCCTTCTTAATTGCTAACTTATTGTTCCTTAGGCTCATTCCATTTCTGTTATGGTTACCTGAACCCAAAATAGTAGTCAGATACGAAAAACTTCCCATGGTAAGTGAATAATTTTCTTAGAAAAATCATAAAGGTAATTTCCCTGTTTAGAATTCAAGCTTCCTCTCAGGTAAAACAATAAGAGTGGTGACCAAATTGCCAGGTCTTGCAGCCTGCATTGTTGCAAGCTAGAATCCTTGCCCCCCTTGCAACTTGCAGCTAACAGTTACTACCTGCGCTAAAGCTGGATGCAAGGCAAGAAACAATCCTTAGCATAAAATCCTAAGCACACAATCAAACAGTTCCATAGTGTAAGTACGGTGTTATTATATATATATATATATATATATATATATATATATATATATATATATATATATATATATATATATATATATATATATATATATATATATATATATATATATATACATATATACATATATATATATATATATATATATATATATATATATATATATATATATATATATATATATATATATATATATATATATATATATATATATATATATATATATATATATATATATATATATATATATATATATATATATATATATTTTTTTTTTTTTAGAGTAGTTGCAATCGAAATTGTGACTGTAAAATTTGTTAGGAACAGATAGAACACATGCATGCTCCACGAATGGTTCACAGCGAGGAGAGAGTGTTAATCTACTGAAACATAAACTTTGTTGCTATCGCATGTTAGCTTGCATGATTCCATGTTAGGCTAGCTAGGCAGTGAAATGTTAAACAAAGTGATACCCAAGGAAATAGTGCGTTATTTCCTTCCCCATGTATTCTGGAAAATTTACTGTCCACCATTTTAGATATGCAACACAGTAAATTGGACAATGAATTCCAGACCCCCAGGAATTTCGTCAGCTGGTCCCTCTCTCCCTTGATCGTAGTAGAAAATGCACTGGAATTTTAATTAAAATTTCTCACCTTTCAAAACTGTACTTGGAAAATTTTGTATTTACAAAATTCATTTAACTTTGTTACATGAAGAAAACTCCTATAAAACCTGTTCTCTAACCATTCGTAAATCCGCATGAACGAGAAAATTTTTACTCGTGTATCTCAGAGTAGCCGTGAGAAGGGAAAAAACATTCCCACAATTGTTCGTCCATTTCACAGGATTCTGCGCAACCTTTTTTCTCAAGAAATTCACGTGGTTTTGCACATATGCCTCCCCCGTCAAAACAAATCCAGTCTTGCGCGACTCAGTACAGTAGAGTAAACACGCATACCTCATGCTCACGTGCTAGTCAGGTCAACCTAGGGTAAACTTAATTTCTTCGTGCATGTGATCTAGGCAAATAAATGCCTTGTGCATAGTGGATTTAAGATTTGTACTTGTCACCTTTTGGACTTATTTTTAATTATTCCTTTGTGACAAACCTCACTTAATCATTCATGCAAGCATATATTTGTGTATACCCCTAAGTTACTGCTTCCTATTTGCCTAGAGCAACCCAATTGTGTAACTTTTATGTAAACTTTAACCTCTCACCAAACCCAAGAAACACTTTTCCTTTAAGGTTTAAACTACCCATTTTATTAATTCAGTGTTCCAACACCCAATTGAAACTCTTGGACTTAACCCGTATCAAGGGCTCCCAACAAGCCTTTACAAAAGATAAAATCTGCGCCCAGCAGGAAACAACCCAATCTACATTCTACGTAACAACCCAAACTTGCGTTCTTTGTGAATAAACCTACAAACCAAACCTGTTATCTTACGAACAAACCTGAGTTTGACAGAACAAACCTTTAACTTTGCGCTATAGCTGGTCTCGGCGTGAATAAAACCAAATTTAAATTGTTTTGAACAACCAAACCCCATGTTCTCTGAACGAGAGCCCCAACGCTCTCTGGAACACCTTGACTTCGTGCTATAGCTGGCCTCATCCCTGCGTAAATAAGCCAAAACTACATTCTTTTGAACAACCAAACCCCATGATCTCTGAACAAGAACCCCAACATCCTCTGGAATGCCTTGACTTTGCAGTATAGCCAGTCTCATCGGTGCATGAATAAAACCAAAATTACGTTCTTTGAACAACCAAACCCCATGTTCTCTCTGTGGAACACATTTGACTTCACACTACAGCCAGTCTCATCTGTGCGTAAACAAACCAAAACCCGGTTCTATTTGAACAACCCTACAAACATTGGAACACCCTAAACCTTGCACAACTATCTGGCCTCATCTGTGTGCAAGCACCAAGTTGTTCCCTGAACTAACCATAACCCTCATGCTCGATTCCCAGGAACAAGCCCACACTACACAGTGCCACCAGAACGTTCTCAAAAAAACCCTACTTCCTCCGGGACAAACCAAAAATCATTCTCTTGCACAAACTAGAATCCATTCTCAGAACAAGATTTCCCCAACTACCATGCTCAATTCTTAGGAACGAGCCTGCACCAAGAGTGCCACAGTCCATACCATGAGTGCCACGTAACTGGCCCTCTGGATCCCTAACACCCAAGTGCAAAAACCATAACTATCATTTTTTGTCTATAAGAACACAACCAGCACTGTGCCCTTTGGCATCAAGTGCCACCAGGATATCCTTCACCTTAACTATTTTTCAGATAAACCCTGCTTCGTACTAGAGTGCCAGCCACTCACTCCAAGGGACGCTCTCAGTGCCACCCTCTCCATAGGGAGAACTCTCACAGCATTCGCATGCATTTGCCCAAACTACTGTCCTTGATATCAGACACAGTGCCATCCATCTTTGCCCTGCAGAACAAACCCATTTCCTACTAATTCTCTAGAACACCATCCCACTTAGTGCCAGTGCCACCTTGCTAAAAGGAACACTCTTATTATAGCCAGAGCCCTATAAGCCCACCTTTAACCCATTTTATTTTACTCTGCCCGTTCAGAATGCCATTTCCTTTCCGTGCCCTTTCTAGCACGGCTGCTCATTACTTATTCATCTGTGGCTGTACTGCACAACCTAGAGGCACTGCCCTCCCATGCAGTGCCACTTTTGCACTGATAACCCATCCACACCAAATCCTCCAGAGTAGTTGAAATATTCAACCCTTAGCAACACAGGAAAATGGCCACCTATAAAGAGGCAGTTGCTACCTATGAGTGGTGAGGACAGGGAGTACCGTAGGTTATACTGGGCACAAGTTATGAGAATGTCAGAACACAATGCTAACTGGTTGGCTAGAAAGACACCCCAAGAGCCAAGCCGAGAGGAGAACCCGTCAGAAGCATCCCTCCAAAACAGATTTCAGGAAGACATATTGCAGTCTGTGCAAAGCCTATGGCCATACCAATAAATACTGGAAGTGCCCTGCAAGAGCTACTCAACCAGTGTCTAACCCTGGCCCTCCTCCAGACCCAATGCCACCACCTACACCTGCTCCAGAGCCACAGCCCAAGGGCTGAGCTACCAACAAGGGGTGGATGCGGAGGTTTTGCACTATGTGTACTGTGCATGGACATTCCCAGACTTCATCCAGTGTCCCAATAGGTCTGTAACATTATATGGCACTTTACAGGACGTCCTAGGGTGGAAATCCCACCATGTTGCTCTCCTTGACAACGAGTCTCTCTATGCATATTGATGGGTAAAACCCCTGGCCGACATAGAAGCCAAGGTCTCCCTAATTGCGCTACATGTGCTACCCAAGGGCCCCAAGTCAGAGAGGATGAAGGAATAACCTTCGAGTGGGTAGATGGCATCATGTATACCATCCCCACAATCCTCCTAAAGGTGAGAACACCCCTAGGTGAAACAGACCACACAATAACACAGTGCCACCTAGGAGTACTGGAGAGAATTCACAAATGTTATGACATCATCCTAGGCTGTGACCTCTTGACGGGTTATCTTCCATGGACACCAATCCACCTGCCGGATAAATTAGACCTATGCCACTTGCTCAGTGGGCCCAGGCCTGAGAGGGAGCCAGGGGCAAAGACTGCATCGCCTTCACCTGTAGCTCATTCCTTTTATATTATGGTTGGCTGAACCCAAAATAGTAGTCACATACAAGATACTTCCCATGGTAAGTGAATCATTTTCTTAGAAAAATCATAAAGGTAATTTCCCCACTCAGAATTCAAGCTTTCTCATGGGTAAAATCATGAATATATATATATATATATATATATATATATATATATATATATATATATATATATATATATATATATATATATATATATATATATATATATATATATATATATATATATATATATATATATATATATATATATATATATATATATATATATATATATATATATATATATGTATGTTTTCCAAGAATCCCAACTACCAAATGCTTCATTTAAAGCTGCAAAGTACAACAGTGCATTTTGGGCACTGCCTGACAAGGAATATATATGAAAGGAATATAGGACCCTCCCTTAATTGCCTTTCAGATCCTAAGCCTATATATAGGCAGAATAGCGCCGGGGGCAGATTAAGAGAGGACAGCTGGCATGAACCCCGGACTGAGTCATAGGTGATGCCGGCACATAGGGAAACGACACCAACCCAATCTACCTGTGGATAACCTCCTGACCCCTGACTGAAGTCATATAAGGGTCTTACGGGAGGAACAAGCGAGAGAGACATTTCTGGATGCAAGCAAGACACATCTCCCCTTCCATTCCCGCCTCTTACAGAGAGCCATGCCCTACCACGTGGTCCTATCTTGTAGGGACCTTTAGTCTTCTTACCAGTGAAGCCCTTAGCCTTCCTCCGCTGCCATTTCCCTCACTGAAGCCACATCTTCTACAAGGTAAAGTGATCTGTTGCAAAACTTCTTCCAGTCAGTCACATTATTTCAGTTCTCGTACTAAACTTCCTATTTCTATTTCTAAGTGCCTGTATTCCCATATCAATCTTGCTTTGTTAGGGTAGTGTTACTTAAATGCCCATGCTTAAATAATTACATAAAATCGTATGTTCAAGGCTTCTTGACACCCTCTGTGCTCACCTTGTCCTATGTATATTTCCCTGCATCCTTACTGTCTTTTAATTTGTGAAACTCTCCATTTACAGAGGGTTTGTTAGCTGTGGAAACTCTCTTGGCTGTGCCTTGTGTCAGCATCGTCACACAGACGGATATACTTTAAAGTTTTCCAAGTTATAATTAACCTCTCAGACCTTGCCCGCCTTATTAGTCCATTTCATCTTCTGATATTACATTTCCTGTAAATACAAGTAATTTTAAACTTACCCTAACGCGTTTACTTACAAATACCTTGTGAGTAGAGCCCTCAGGTCAGATAAATTCCCCCTTTTTCCTCGTTTTTTTTTTATGATTTCCTGAATCAACAGCAGTCAGGTAAGTAACGAAATCATACATTTAGAGTCTTGTCCCCCTTGTAACTTGAGCGACTAGGGAAGCCAGGCTATATGTGAGATATATAAATAAATATATCTATGTGTAAATTCTGCATGCTGACAGTCAAGGAGTTCCATACTGTATATTTTTATTTTTGTTAGGATAGGAATAAATATATGACTGGAAATATAAATATAAACGTTAATATAATGCATATAATCCACTCATAAGAAGATATATATATATATATACAAGTTTTGATATATATATATGATATATATTTTATCACATATATAAGTTATATGTATATTATATATATTAAAAATATATAAATAGTGCATATATATATATCTTGTCTTGTCCATATAATTTGTCGTCTTGGAATAGCTAGGCATGTTTTTAGATATGGATCAATATATATAATATATATATCTCTATATATATATTCAGAGTTAATATATCTCTCTCTCTCTCTATATCTCTCTATATATCTATCTCTCTCTATCTCTCTATCTCTCTCTCTCTATATCTCTATATATATATATATATAATATATATATAAATATATATTTCTCATTATATAGTTTCATAGCTTAAAATTTTATATATACTTTTATTTATAAATATTCCTATATACATATATATATGATAAATTCTGTTTCATTTCAGATGCATTTCCATCAATAATATATATATTATATTCATATATATATATATATTTTTTTTTCTTTTGTTTATTTGTATATTATCTTTATATTTTATAAAGTCCATGTAATATTGTCTTCATATCATTCCCATATATAATTTTGGGTATAGCTAATATAATATTTATCTTTATGTTAATATAAATATATATATATATATATATGTTTGTATAATATATCAGTCTTGGGAAAATTTATATATATGGTCATATATATATGTTGCCATATATACCATATATATATATATATATATATATATATATATATAAGTATATATATATTATGTACGTGTATGTATAATATAAAAATATATATATATATAATATTCGTATATATATGACTTATATAAATATATATATATATATAATTAAGTTTTATATTACATTATGATATATATAATATATCTTATATATATTGGATATATATATATATTTATCATATAATATATATAAATATATATATATTTATTTTTTTTTTTTTTTTTTTCTCCCGATGAACTTAAATGCCACTTTAAAGCTGAAAATAAATAACAGTGCATTTTAAGAACAGCTGGTTTCTAAGGGTCAAAATTTGTATCAGGCCCTCCCTAAATCGCCATCACCCCCTCCTCTGCTCCAGTGTCAGAATGTCTCTGGGAGGCAGATTTTTTTAGGTTTACAGCTTCATGAACCCCGACAGAGTTTAATTTTTCATTTTAAACGACACTAACCCAATTTTTTGTGGATAACCTTGACTGAAGTCTAATATGGTCTCATGAACAAGCTCACTGGATGCAAGAACCATCTAACCCATATCCATTCCCGCTTCCTTCAAAGAGAAAATTTTTTTTCTTGGTCCTATCTTGTAGGGAACCAAGTTCTTGGGAACAGTGAAGCCTCCTTTAGCCAAGCCCCAAGATTCACTGAATAGCCACATCTTCCGTGCAGGTAAAGTGATCTGTTGCCCGACTTCTTCCAGAGACAAACTATTTAAATTCACTAAACTCCTATCTTTTTCAAGGTGCCCAAAAAAACCAACATATCAATCTTGCCTTGTTAGTCTGTGTTACGTGAAATGCCCATTTAAATTTTCAATTACATAAAAATTCGTATGTTCAAGGCTTCAAACTGACACTTATTCAGCTCACCTTTCGTTCATAAAGTACAAATTCAAGCCATCCTTACTGTCTTTTAATTTAAAATCAGTCCATTTACAGAGGGTTTGTTGGACAAACTTTGGGTCTCTTCAGCATCGTCACACAGACGGATATCTTTTCAAGACCCATTATAATTTTCCTCTCAGACCTTGCCCCGCCCATTAATCCATTTCATCTTCTGAGATTTCATTTCATGTAAATACAACAAAATTTTAAACTTACAAGTAACATGTTTACTTACAAATACCTTGGACTGAGTAGAGCCCTTAGGCCCTGCAAATTCTGAGGTTTCCTCGTTTTTTTATGCTTTCCTGAATCAACAGAGCCAGATTTTATACAAAATAGAGGGAAACGAAATAATACATTTAGAGTCTTGTCCCCTTGTAACTTGCCGTATCAGGACTAGGGCAAGATAGGCTAGAGACAAAGAAACTCAACCTTCTTGTGAAAATTCTGCATGCTGACAGTCAAGGAGTTCCAGAAGAACGAGTATTTTTATTTTTTGTTAGATAGGAACAAATTGTGACTGAAAATAGAATAGGGAAACGTTAAGGTGGCACGCAATTACACTCATCAAGAAGAGAGAGTCAGTATCTGTTACTGGTTTTGATAGCCCCCATGAGGGGCATCTGCCCCTCACTCAAGCCTCTAGGGCACCTTTTTAGCCCAGGATCAATCAGTAAATTTTTGTATCTCTGGAATTCAGAGAGAAAATCTCTCTCTCTCTCTCTCTCTTCTCAGCAGTCTCCTACTCTTAGGAAAATTCCTTAGGAAATGCATAATTTCTCATTGTAGAGTTTCAGATCAAGGGAAAATTTGTTAGTACATATTCCTCCATACAGTAAGAAAAGATAATTCTGTTTCCTTTCAAAGCATTTCCACTCAATAACTGCCTATATTCCTGGAAGTTAGACATTTTTTCCTTTTGTTTATTTGACCTCAGTTTTGCCCCAAAAGTCCACAACAACCACGTGGTCTTCACGTCATTCCCAAATCATTCATTGGGTAAGCTAAGAGAAACTTTATCTTTGGGTTCCTGCTAAATAACCCTAAGACCTGGATATACAATGTGCAGGGTCAGTCCATTGGATCAATTCCATCCCTGGTCATACTGGCCTTGTTACCAATGCGACCAGACGACCTTGAGCTGTCAATTACTGCAGAAAACACAAGTGATTAGTCTCTGGGCAGTGGGAAAGGTTAAAATAGGGAAAGGTAAATTCGTCCGCAAAACAACTTAGCAACAGCACCCGTATCACAGAATTAAGTTTTGTGCTTATTGCCAGGATTGACCCGATCTAACTTGCAAATAATATAATTTTAGCTTATCCGTCTCTCGACGATGAACTTACCGCTTCTATGAAAATAAATAGAAGGGTACCTCTAAGAACAGCTGGTTTCTAAATCACCAATTTGTATCAGTACGTAAACCTTACGCCCCACCCCCTCTCTGCTCCAGTGTCCCAATGTCTCTCCAAGCATTACTTTTTTTTAGGTTTACTCTTCGTCCTTTCCTTTTATTTTTTTATTTTATTTATTTATTTTTTTGGGGGGAAGGTTATTATTCTAAGAGTGTCATGACGCTCACTGAGTTCCAGAACCTAACCCATATTGGGACTCCCCAAAAGGAAAATTTTTTTTTCTTATCACAAGAAAAACCAAATTCTTGGGAACAGGCAAACACTCCCTGAACCAAGCCTCAAGATTCACGCAATAGCCGCCCGAGTCCGTGCGTGAATCCGAAACCACACCCTATGAGACAAAATTTTAAAATTCACAAATCACATCCTGCAAAGTGAACCAAAAACCCCAACATTCACGTATTAGCTGGCCGAGTCCATGTGTGAAATAGAATACAATTTATGTCTTTCGAGACATTAAAATTCGTACATCAAGAACAAACTAAGTCTTATTCAGACATTAAAATTCGTTCATAAAGAACAAACTAAGTCTCATTCAGACATATTGAAAACCAGTTCATCACGAACAAACTTGGGTCTCTTCAGACACCCTGAAATTTGAGTCTTTTCAGACACTGATTTTCTAAAGGGTCATACCATATAAGCATTATCTCAAGATGTCTATTACATCCAGAACCCAACAAAATGAAGACTTCAAGTTCTATATGTCTTCTGGAAAGGACATGGGACTATCAGGACAGGCCCTGAGGACTGGGTCCAAGAGAAAGTAGATGATGCTAAGGCAGAAAGAGAGGCAGAACGACGGAAGAGGGGGAAAAAGAAAGAAACGAGAAGAAGGAAGAACAAGAAAGAAAGGAGAAGAAGGAAGAGCAAGATAGGCTAGATAAACTCATGGAGGAAGAACAAGAAAGAAGGGATAGACTTGCAAGAGAAGAACGCACAAGACAGGATAAAGAACAAGAACAAAAGGATAGACTGGAAAGGGGGGAAAGGCAGCTGGCCCATGAGTTACAGATGGCCCAAATTGACACTGCTAGCTCCTCTCCAGCCCTTGGGGCATCTGCCCTCACTCAGGCTCATACCTTTATGCCTAAGTGGACCGAGGCCGAGCCCAAGGTATGGCTCAATCAGGCAGAAAGAGTCCTTAGCCCCTACCCACTCGCGTTCACAGCAGTCCTCCTACTCTTGGGAAAATTCCTTGGAGGAAAGAGCCTAATTGCTTTCAATGCACCCCCTGAGGCAGATCAAGGGAAATGGGTGAAAGTGCGGCAGGCAAATTTCCTTCATAAGAAAGGACAATGTTCCCTATGGAGCTACCATTAACCGATGTAAACTCATCGCACTTGAGGGTATCAATCATTTCAATACTCCTAATGTTCTACTCACATTTCTTTTGATTAAAATCTGTAACCTTGCAATTAGCAAGTTATATTCCTGGAGGTTATTTACATCCTCCTGGGGCAGGACCTTGTCCCCAACTGTTACAGCAATCCAGTGGTCCAAATTTTCATTCATTAGGTACAGTAACTTTCTCAAACACCTGCACTCAAACTACCAGTGCCACCTGAGTAGCAATGTAATGGCCCCCTCCATCATTAATTCCAGATCCCATTCCAGTCCTGGCCCTGCCCCAATGCCAGTGAAGGGCCCCAAATAGATCTTTCAAGAATATCCCAAACTTGATTCAGATATCTCTGCCAGTGCCAGAGCGATTTGAGCAGTTACTAAATACCGTCCATCCAAAACAACGAAATTAAATTCCAAATAAAATCATAGTGCCTGACCACTCCTTGGTGCCAGACGACCCGATCTCCATTCAAGGATCATAATCAGGATCCCTCTCTTCTCCCCTATTTGGCTCTGCTACCAGTGCCGGTAAGAGAAACGGATCCTTCCGACCAAGCTGGAATATCAACAAAGTGCATGGCCTTGCAACCTGTGCCTGAGCTGGTCATGGTAACCTGTGAGCCTATCACGCCCACCGTGACCTCTTCCTCTTTTCTTCCAGTCCCCCGGACATGACCATGGTTAAGGATTCTGCCGTGTCTCAAATGGCCGATGAACTCACGGAACTGCAGCAACTTGAATAGAGCCTGAAATGAATGCCCCTGCTTTCGCCGCCAAAGACCTGGACTGAGGCACTCAAATGTCCTCCACGGGCTCGGTTCGACCGATTCACCTACCAACTCAACCATCAACCTAAAGAAACCTACAGCCCCCTCACGGGCAAAGGTAACATCAGGTAGCTTAAAGGAATGCTGAGCTCTCTGGATCAGTGCAAATTTGGCACATGCCACCCATTTATCCTACGAGGACCTTGGCACCTCTATCCAGAAGAGGGTGCTATCTTGTTTCCTCACCCATTTATTTTTCTTATAACTGTAATTTATTCTTTTCCTTCAACACTTTTTCCTCTTTCATTGTTTTTCTTCAAATAAATATTATTTGTTGCCTCAAAAGGCTTATATTTTAGTTGTTCCCACTCTTAATGCTGTGCAATTGGCAGACATCCCATTTCTGTAAATCCTATGACTTCCATTCAATCTTGCCTTGGGCAAAAAGGATAAATCTAAATCCCATTTTTATCGGCTAAAGAGTATAATTTCGGTGTACTAATCATCATTTTTTAACATTATCATTTGCCTTCTTTCTTATTCCCTTGTAATTTAAACCCCGAGTCCATGATTTGAAAAGACTGTGTACTTTACATATTTGTCTGTCCATTGTACAGAGCTTCGTGATTGTAACCTCTTTTGACCTCAGTACCACGTCTGTTGTGCCATCAACTTAAAAAACATGGCGGATACCTAACGAAGGCCATTTATTTCATTGTAATTCCTCAAGGCAAACTGATTGCATGTCTTTGACTATAACAACCATTAAAAGTTTAAGTGCATGATTATCATAAGACTTATATTAAGAAATAACTTACAATTTTGTGTTTAAATTAATATTTACAGTAATTTTTCTTATCTTTCCTAACTATTCCTGTTTCAAAATAACAGTAACTTAGGCCCTATTGCATTTCAATACATTCCCCATCTTCTCATATTTCTTTTTAGATTTACCTTAAGAAGGTCAATTAAAGATTTTATACAAAATATTTGTGTAATATTTACAGTAACTTTCTTTATAGTTGTAAAAATGTGCCTGTTTTAAAGTAGCAGTAATCTAAGGTTAAAATCTTTATTTTTTCCTTACCCTGCGATTAACGTAAAATATTGAATTCTTTATCACACAAATCTTCAGTTATCTCATATGATGCAGAGATTTATATTACTGAATTATGAGTACATTAACGAAAAAAATTTAATAAAGCATTTGTCTGCTGAATACTAAAGGACCTCATTCGCACCCGACTGAAGGATGGTGTCACCTTGAGCAGGGAGTTATTATATTTTCCCAAGAATCCCTGCCACCAAGTGCTTCTTTAAAGCTGGAAAATACAACAGTGCATTTTGGGCACTGCCTGACAAGGAAGAGAAAGGAATATAGTCCCTCCTTAATCGCTTTCAACTTTCTCTTCTTGAACATGTGACGCTTAACTGTGAGAACACTTTGCTTTCAGATCCTAAACCTGGCCAGAGGCAGGAATAGCACCAAGGGAGGCAGATTAAGAGAGGACAGCTGGCATGAACACCTGGACTGAGTCATAGATGATGCCCACGCATAGGGAAATGACACCAACTCCAATCTACCCATGGATAACCTCCTGTCCCCTAACCAAAGCCACATAAGGGTCTCACCAAAGGAATAAGCAAGAGAGACATTTCTGGATGCGAGCAAGACACATCTCCCCTTCCATTCCCGTCTGCTTTAGAGAGCCATGCCCTACCACGTGGTCCTATCTTGTAGGGACCTTTAGTCTTCTTACCAGTGGAACCCTTAGCCCTTCCTCTGCTGCCATTTCCCTCGCTGAAGCCACTTCTTCTACAAGGTAAAGTGATCTGTTGCAAAACTTCTTCAAGTCAGTCACACTGTTTTTATTCTCGTACTAAACTTCCTATTTCCATTTCTAAGTGCCCATATTTCCATATCAATCTTGCCTTGTTAGGGCAGTGTTACGTAAATACCCATGTTTAAATAATTACATAAAATCGTGCGTTCAAGGCTTCTTGACACCCTCTTGTCCTATGTATATTTTACTGTGTCCTTATTGTCTTTTAATTCGTGAATCTCTCCATTTACAGAGGGTTTGTTAGCTGTGGAAATCTCCCTTGACTGTGCCTTGTGTCAGCATCGTCGCACCGACGGATATACTTTCAAGTTTTCCTAGTTACAATTAACCTCTCATACTTTGCCCGCGTGATTAATCCATTTCATCTTCTGATATTTCATTTTATGTAAATACACAATTTTAAACTTACCCTAACATGTTTAATTAAAAATACCTTGTGAGCAGAGCCCTCAGTTCAGATACATTCCCCCTTTTTCCTTGTTTTTTTATGATTTCCTGAATCAGCAGCAGTCAGATTTTATACAAAATAGAGGTAAGTAACAAAATAATTGATTTAGAGTCTATAACTGGCTCATATATATATTTCCCAGGTTAAATCGTAAATATATGTACACACACATATATATATATATATATATATATATATATATATATATATATATATATATATATATATATATATATATATATATGTATATATATAAATATATATATATATATATAAATATATATATATATATATATATATATATATATATATATATATATATATATATATATATATATATATATATATATATATATATATATATATATATATATGTGTGTGTGTGTGTGTGTGTGTGTGTGTGTGTGTGTGTGTGTAATGTTTAGGTCCGTCACGTCCTTTTATTGGTTATACATAATTAGAGAGGTTTTTATTTAAAACATTGTCTCCATTTCTTCGCTGTTTGTGAAGTTGATATGTACAAGGTGTACGTCTCAATGCAAAGAGACCTCTCTAAAGTGATCAATCATCAGGAACAACCAAATTAACGAACACATTCACTCTTCAACCTCGAATGTGATGTAAAACACAAAAACACAAAATTAGATATGGATAATTCATGAAAAGACATTTCTAACTGTAATAGACCAAAATTCAATATCCATATTGAAAATAAATGTTATGCCGTTATTCGGCAAACTGACAACAGTCAAGCATCGTGACCTCTTAATGCCGACATTGTGACTAACTAAACATATTTTCAATAAACATCTCAAGAACAGTTCCTCTAACTCTATCTTTACGCTTCTTTACTACTTAACAGTGATATAATAAAAAAGATATTATAAAAGCATTACTAATGTGATTATTGTTATTATAATTATTTTAGTTTCTCATATTCATTTAATAGTTTTATTATTACATATATACTTATATAGATGTTTAATATATATATATATATATATATATATATATATATATATATATATATATATATATATATATATATATATATATATATATATATATATATATATATATATATATATATATATATATATATATATATATATATATATATATATATATGTATATATATATATATATATATATATAAATATATATATATATATGACTATATGTGTGTGTGTGTGTGTGACCCAGGTTTTCTCAAATGAAAGGCAAGGGCACTACTAACTGACTACACCTAAGTACTTCCGTACCTGACGTTTTATCTGGGCATTCTGCCGTCTAACATACCTCCTAGTTTTACCCAAGTTTTACCCACCAGAGACCTAGTTGCCAGAATTTCATTCGAATGACCCCATCCTTTTTCTTTATATGACGAGATGAATAATCTGTAATATTTCGTGATTCTTGATTGATTTTTATTTTGAGTTGAAAATCCTATCAACTCGTCTTGAAGAAAGATGGACTTAGCCTCCACTCCTGTCACCATTATCTTCGGCGGGTTAGATAGATTACTGGATGCTATCGACCTGTCGCCGCTATCTCACCCGAAGAGTGCATGTAAGGACGAGGTCATTCCCTCCCTTCCTCCCTCTCTCCCTCCCTTTCATCCCTCCTCGCATTGCCCAGCATTTTTGGACCTGTGACGTCACACACTGAGACCACTACTGCCATCTCCTCTCTATTGCTGTGCTGGGAAGCCCCAATATGAAGCAATAAAGAGAAACCAGAACTGAATATCGTATGAGACACGTACACTCACAAATGCACTAACACACATGTGGATCTCCCCCTCCCCCACCTCAAATGGTTATAACTGTATTACTGTTCATAAGGGTGGTGCAGAAGGTAATGCTGTTCTTCACTGGAGATGTCTGGGAAAGGTTAGCAGGTGTTGTTGCCATTGTCATTGAACTTATGATTCCTTTGAATTAGTGTCCAGAGATGTCCTGCATAATGAGGGATTTAACAGAGATTTTCTCGTGTGCATAAACTCGACTCTAATTTATCTGTCTATGTGCCAACTGCTTATAATTTATTTGATTGCTGTGTTCATGCTGTTTGTATAGGTTTTTTGCTTAAATATTATCAGGGTTAGTTTTTTATGAACAAAGAATTTTGCTTTTCTCTACCTTGTGGGAACCTAAAAGAATACTCTCTCTCTCTCTCTCTCTCTCTCTCTCTCTCTCTCTCTCTCTCTCTCTCTCTCTCTCTCTCTCTCTCTCAAATTGCTCAGATTGTGGGGTAAGAGCTGAAGCACAGTAAGCTTATACAGCTTTTTTTAAAAGTCTAGCTTTTTTAGGTTTATCTCTCTATATGCTCTTGTACTTGTAATTATTGCGGGAAAAGTTAGATGATTTTCGAAACTGCACTTCAAGGAGCGGCTTTTGATAAAGTTCTCATTTAAGATAATGATTTTGATCATTAGGCTTCGTATACTTTTATTAAGTCTGATGATGAATGTGATGTCATTTACTGTAATTCACTCGACCGAATTAATAGCCTCATTGCAAATGAACATTTTGGTACTTGGAGCTGCACTTTTGATGTTCTTACCCCTATTTGACAAATATTCCGTTCAAGAATGGGATTTAGGGATACTAAACGTTGTACTAAGTGACCTTGCATTATGTTTATTCTGTGTACACAAAGGAAACAGATATGTTTGCGAGATTGAAAGGCAGCTTTTTCTTGGGGGAGGATACGCAGTCGTCCCAACAATAGCAGTGCTTGGCCTTTGGCGTAAATTCTATATTTAATTCAATTCTAATAGAACGCGTCGAGATTCATAAATTTTCTCTGATGCATGATATATATGTATGTATATATATATATATATATATATATATATATATATATATATATATATATATATATATATATATATATATATATATATATATATATATATATATATATATATGTATGTATATATATATATATATATATATATATATATATATATATATATATATATATATATATATATATATATATATATATATATATATATATATATATATATATATATATATATATATATATATATATATATATATATATATATATATATTTATATACACTACCACAGGTTTCACTTTATTTCCAAGCCATTGATAAAGGACTGATACAGAGTATTAGAAGTCACAAATATATATACTACAGAACAGTACTGACCTATATACACAACCGTTAGAGAATACATTTCCACCCACAGGCCGGTGTCAAGATAGGAGTGGCCTTCAAAACTCATTTGGCTAAAAATCACAATATACATACATACTTATATATATATATATATATATATATATATATATATATATATATATATATATATATATATATATATATATATATATATATGTGACTTCTAATACTCTGTATCAGTTCTTCGTCAATGGCTTGAAATAAAGTCAAACCGGTCAGGACCTACATCCCATCTCTTATTTTTCACCTGTGGTAATGTGTGATTAGTGAATCACGTACAAAAGTGATTATGATCATATATATATATATATATATATATATATATATATATATATATATATATATATATATATATATATATATAAATATATATATATATAATATATTACTAATGGTATTGTGTTTGTAAGTGATCTAAATGAACGCATATCAATTTTTGCAAAAGAAAAGCAAGAGGTTTTACTATTCACTTGTTTACCCACTGATACATTCGGGTTTAGGCGAATGGCCAGGGCTGGGTGTTATGCTGTCGGGGTTTGGACTGCGAAGGGGATTAGTATGGTAGAGAAGAGGATGAGGAAGGAGACAGAGGAAGAGGAGGAGGAGTAGGAAGGAGGAGGAGTGTTAAAGCTCTTGTAGAAAGGATCTCCATTCCTGGGAAATAGTGCATCTGGTCTTGGATCACGAAACATGGGGGTGAAAAGTGGCAAGCGTCAAACTGTTTCACTCCGAAAGGAAAGAGCGTTGATATTGCATATTTTTGCCGTCATTTTGATTTGCTTTTTTGTTCTTCTTTACCCATTGAATATTCAGAGCAGTGCAAGGTAGAGGGTTGTTACACCTTCGTTTGCCCTCTGTCTCTTCTCTCGTTTACACTCCATGCAAGTGGTATGGTCATGAAAGTCGGACTTGCTGCTTCACAAGTGTCCCTGTTATTCTTTTATTGTTTAGGTGGTATCCCATGGGCCTTGTTTTAATTAACCATGGCACAGATAACACCCCAGCCATTCTTACCTTTGTGCACTGCTGTATGTAGGGATAAGTTGTTGAAAATCTAGAGTTTCATTGCGTTAGAATTGCATAATTTTCAAACAGAAAAACATGTGAGATATTTTTGTACATTCTGCACTACATCAGCTTCGCTTGCCTCTCGGTGAAATTGTTTGAGGTGAACAGTTTAAAGCTTCATTTTGTGGTTAGAGGCCAGGAAGAATGAAGGATGCGGTGGTGTCTGTTGTTGCATCAGATCACAAGATGGAGCTGGTATCTATTTATCTATCTATCTATCTATCTATCTATCTATCTATATATATCTATATATATATATATATATATATATATATATATATATATATATATATATATATATATATATATATATATATATATATATATATGTGTGTGTGTGTGTAAACTGCATGTACATCATTCGTATCTCGTGTGCATGTTTTTGGCTTACGTCTACTCGAGATTTAATTCGATTTTAAAAGGCCCATGGTTATTAGCATGCTCGCGTGCGACGCCTGGAATATTGATAATGGAAAGAGAAGAGTTTTCCATCAAGTGTTTGCGCTTCAGAAGACCAAGACGCCATGGAAAACGCTGAAGTGATCTCGACGCGAAAATTATCATTTAGGGTATAATTCATGCTAGTATTAGATGAACATATCCAGCGCTGCGCAAGCCGGGAGATTTACGAGTCAAGATGTGCTTGACTTATTCTATTGCATTCAGGAGCACAAGATTACTTATTATGAATTACGCTTAATGTGATATTGTTCATTCTTCATGCTTTGAATATTACTTTAATAAGTACTTCAGGATAATTATAGGAGCTGCGTTGCTGATACTTAAAATGCCTTCCACTTACTACAGTTAAAGTACAGTCCGGTATTTTTTTCATGGCTGCATGGAAAAACAGGTTTAAGTTAACATCTTTGACTATTTATACCTATTTTGGTGTCGAAATTATTCATCAAAATAAAAAAAAATATTCCTAGTCTTGGAATTGAACTTTCTTTTTCATTCACCTGCCAGTCCTCGACATGCGAAGAATTAATTTCTCTTCAGGCGAGCTGTCACTTTCATTGGTCTGAGGCCTGGCGTTTAAAAAAGAAAATCCTTACCTCCTCATGTCTGCTTATTGTTCGTATACATACATACATACATACATACATACATACATACATACATACATACATACATACATACATACATACATACACACATACATGTATTTGTGTGTGGTGTTTGTGTCTTAAAAAAATTTTTTTCAGTTACTTACAAGACATTAAACCATAAAATTGCTAGGTAGGCAATACGGTCTAGGTATTGTTACTATGAGAACCGTGAATGAAATATCAGAGATCCGTGTATTGTATGGCTTTAGCTGGATGCCACAATACGGGCCAAGGCCTAGATAACACAAAGTCTACCCATGAACAACCCAAAATGCGACCTTTTCTGCGCAGCTTACGTGGTAACACCAGATCTTCCGGAGGCTTTGTCCTCACTCAAATTCTTTCGATCTCGACTTCAGGCAGCAAGAATAAACATACAGACCATTTGCTTGCAAATACGTGCATTATTTTTAAGTTTTACATATCTATTATTATAGATTTAAGTGTTGGCAATGAAAAGTGATGGAAAAACTGTTCTGTCACAATGGGAGAGAAATCTTTAAAACCAGACAAAAGCAATGTAGAAATATTAACATCGACTATTGCAAAGTTGTTTTCGCTTTATGCCGATATAATTTCATATTTTGTTCGTTGTAGAACATTTTTTAGGGTGCGATATCTGAATAGGACCATCACTTCTTGTACAAAATTAAACAGCAAGTTGAAAAAACTGTGAAGTGATAGAGATCATATTGTGTGTGTACTATAGTCAGATGTTTACCACTATTTATTGATTTTTGTACAGAAAGACGCAAGGGTGATAATTTTTTTATATATATTAATCTATAGGTATGTCATAAAAGTTTCATTTATTCTTCTTATTGTTCATAATTTTACCAGTAAATTAATTTAGTGCGTTTGTATAAAAGGGCGTAGATGAATATCCTTTCATAAAAAAAGTAATGTAAAAAGTATGTGGCAAGTGTTTCATTTATGCTTTTCATTGTTTATATAACAATAAATCACTGCTCTACCTGTGCATGGTAGACCTTGTAGTATTCTCTAGACCTTAACACGCTCTTGCTCAAAGAGCAACCACAGAGGATTTTGAACCTGAAATTCTGGCGCTGAATAACTATTTTTTCTTAAGTACTGAAATTCAGGAGCCTCCTCATGATTCACGATGGCTTTCCTATCATTTAGGGGGACCTCATAAGTTCACATATGACAATATTTCCTGAAAGGCCTCATGAATACAGGCTGCTCAGGGACTGGGCCGGTGTTGTAAAGCAAGGCTTGATCCTCGGGCTGTGTTTTATCCAAGTACAATGTCCGTAATTTTATTTTAATGGTTGTATTTATTCTTTATTATCCCGCATTTAGCATCTTGCAACTTCTGAGGTTTTCAACAAATGTTCAAGGGCAGCCCTCAGTATAAATGTTGGAAAATGTGATTATCTTTTTATAAGTAACTGGATAAATAATAAAATATTTCGTTCAGGCATGAACTCTTAAAAATTATAAGTGTTTTATAAATTCGCTGTTTTCATTAAATTTTGAATATTATTTTCAAAATTACAATGACAATAACACCATTTTTTCACCGTCAAAATTTTATTGCACGAAATGCAAGAACATGATCATATACGTGCATATATATATATATATATATATATATATATATATATATATATATATATATATATATATATATATATATATATATATATATATATATATATATATATACATGCATACACACACACACACACACACACACACACACACACACACATATATATATATATATATATATATATATATATATATATATATATATATATATATATATATATATATATATATATATATATATATATATATAAATATATATTTCGTATATTATTACTTTCACATTTACATTTTCAAGTTCACACTGAATGCAAAAGAAGTTGACAGCGATGTATATACACAAACAGACGGTGGGGCCGGGGTTAGTTTGTTAATCTGGGGAGCATGTTATTTAAACAAAAAAGACAGAGACAAAGGATCAAGAGATAATCCAGGGTGGAGATTAACATTCCTGGTGGGAGTAGCTTCAATGAACACAGTCTCTAGCAGATTTATTTTCCGATGTTCGTTGATCGTGTAGATAATCGCTGACTTATCCCAGGTCATCGTATGGCCTGTCTTAAGCCAGTGATCCACAATGCCATTATTTGATAAGCCTCTTGAAATGGCATATTTGTGTTGGGAGCGTCTTACTTTAGTCCTTTTGGTGTTTGACCAATATAAATCTTATTACATTCTTTGCAAGGAATACTGTACATAATATTGTTTGATTGGGTGGGCTATTCTTAATTAGCTTATTTCTCAAAATATTATTATATTTAAACACTAAGTTAATATCAATAACTTTTAAAATGGGCACTGCAGGAATGAAATTAGGATGCAATGGTGAACAGAGAATATTCTTAAGTTCTTTGTTAACACTGGCTGGATTGTAATATGTCTTGTTTGCTTTATGTTTACAAAGTTTTTTTTTTTTTTTAAAGAGCATGCTGCCCAGATTAAAATCTGTAACCCCGCCCCACCTTCTGTTTTTGTATATCAGTCTCTGTCAACTTCTTTTGTATTCAGTGTGAAGTTGAACATGTAGAAAAAACTACCAAAGTACTTGTTTAAAGTCCCGGTTTTCACTCACCTTCCGACGTGGGCTTAGTGATATTCTCCAGCACACGTTGCTTCGTGCTACATTGGATATATTACAAACACACACACACACACACACACACACACACACACACACACATATATATATATATATATATATATATATATATATATATATATATATATATATATATATATATATATATATATATATATATATATGAAGGTTTTATTTTTAATATTCTTTTATATTGCATTGTGCCCTTCAGCAGTAAGAATAGCACTGGCAATCACTTCAGTAGGGTTCATACAATATCGGGAGGAGATCCCTCATATTTGTCACATCTCTTGAAGGTTGCAGCTTTACCTGAAAGTATTTGAATAAACAGGAAATTGTGTTCCTAAGTCTTATAAAAACCGTAGGTCCTTGCATAATTATAGCAATGCCAGTGATCTCGTAACCTGAAAAATTATTGTTTTTTTTTTAGATTTATCCACCGATTTTACGGTTCTTTTACCTGTTCTTTTTCTTTATTCATATGCTACATTTGAGTATGACTTGCTAATTGTACAAATGGTTGAGAGGAGCACCATTAATTAATCAGTTAAGAAATTCTTCCATTTTATTCATCATCTTCTCTTTCCCTTCTGTCTTCTGCTCCCTCCTCATCTCCCTCTTCATCTTCTCTTTTCGTTATCTCTATCATCTTTACAGTAAGAGTTACTTCAGTCATCTCTTCCAGTGTGAGTGCCGCATGCATATGCTATTACGTTGAAGTGAGACCATTTGCTTCTCTGCGAGATGATTACATGCCCGGTACTACAGCTTGATTTGCAGGCGTTAAGATTATGTCGTTTTTAACGCAACTGAACTCGCAAACACGCAATATGTACAATGATGTCATTACGTATCGTACATACGTAATAACATCTTTGGAATAATTCACATTGAAGCTTTTGTATGTTTAATGTTACTCCATATTTTAAGCCTAATGATATATTCACACTGAACAATAATTCTTTGAGAATGCCATTTTGTATTATCTAAACGTTATTAGAAAATAAATGTGTAAAAAAAAGAGCTGAACAACATTGAGCTCTATTCAAGTTTGTATAAAGTTACTTACATTATATTATGCTAAGTCTCAGCTTCAGAATATAACCGAAATGTAATTGAGTAGTGCTTTATACATTATGAGCTCCATGTTGCTAAGCAGGAAAGCATGAATTATCAAACAACGCGGAGATGCATGCTTAAGTTACTCCTTGCAAGATTGATTAACTCCATTCAGTGAGGGCTTAGGATGAGAGCCTAGCATGCCAAACATGTCAAAATGTGAGATAGTTAAAATTGACTGTCATAAACGTCCAGTGAGGGTACTTTGAAACGCTCGATTTCTTTTGGTAAACCGTTTTTCCAGACAGTTTAATATAATTTTCCCTAAATCAAAAGATTTCTTGACAAAAAAATGTTAAGGACTACCTATTGCTCTTAAATTCAGTCTGTATATTTAACGAGACTCCTATTGAAGAGTAATGCTGCAAGGAGACCTATTTAACAGTCGCATCCTCAAGCCAAAATTCTTGTCAGTGGCACCTGCAACGTACCTAAGATAAACACAGTACCCTAATCAGGAATAATGCGTTGAGTGATAAGGGAAACTAACTTGGATTTAATGGATGGGATGAGAGAAATTAATTAACAAGAGTGAACTGACTTTGTTCGGCTACTTCATCAAATTTTGAGGTATAAACACCAAACCTGGCCAATTCAAATACTGACTCACCTTTCATTGTAGTTGGGGGAGTAAGACACATCTCTAAAAAAAGTGATCACTTATGGATAAAAGTAAATTGTAACATGCGCCTCATGCAAATATTCAAATATTTTTCTGTTGGCTTTAACTGTGGTATGCATTTTATGTGAGACAGATGAATGTAAAAATATTATCATGGAATGTGATATGTTTTTCCACTGCTTTTTGTTGCTTAACCCATTCGCTGGCCTCTTTTGCAGAGCAGATTTTGTCAATAAAGGGAAAAATATAGTGGAAAAAAGTAAACTGGAGTTAACTTCAGTTTTAGAGACTTAAGTACTTCGTGTAACAATGGAATCACATGAGTGCTTATGTACTGTGTATGTATATATTATCACTTTGTTAACAAGATCTTGATTTGGAAATAGGTTACTTCTCATCCTTAAAGTCCTATGTTATAGAAAAAAAGTCTTTGAAGTACAGAATGTCCAATGCTTGATGATATTTCTCTTGTCAGACTTGCGCATACAATAAACACAAGTTTATAATCCTCGAAATAAACTTTTTTATGATTGTTTCCGACTAAAACAAAGAGAGTCATCACATTTTGCAAATACGCCTCAGAGGCTACAGGAAAATGATTTAATTCATTTCTTAGTGCCCTGTCAATATCAGTTTCATAAATAAATGTTTCTAAAGCTGCAGAAAAAAATGTCTAACTCTATTTTTCCCCGGTTTGTTTTAGTATTGGCACCAAAGAAATGGGGCCTTTTACAATTTCAGTGATTAAGTGGATCTGTCTGAAACAATAAAATGTTCACAAACATACTATTGAATGCATTATTACAAAAAATAAATGGCAGGGGAAAGAACTAGGATAAACACTAAGAAGTATGTATAATGAAGTAATGTGCTAAAGTATCGTAGGATACAAGCCCTTCTTTACCAGGTAAGTATTTCTGTATAACTCTTCTTTGAAGTGAATTACTCCCTGCTCCTCGAGAAGTTCACGTAGCAAAAGAATAGACAGAAATAAGAATTCACGTATGAAAGGTGATAAGGAGAGCAGGAAAGAGTGTTTTTCGTTCCTGATTTATATTCATCGAATGACATGAAGGGCACAAGAAGCCAGACAAAGGAGTTGGGTAAGGGGCGCTGAGTGGGGACAGGGGTTGTGGGTGAGGAGGAGGTGGAACTTTTCGAATTACAGTTTTTTTGGATAGTTTGCGAGAGGGAAAATTAATTAATCATACAAGACATGAGGAAAAGGGAAAGCCGGCATCTTACCTGGGTATTTGCAGACTTCAATCAAGGTGGAAAGAAGCCCAGTCTCACACCTAAAGTTTTCAATCTTTCTCTTATTAGAGGCACTTTTTATTATGTTGGATGAAGTGAAAGAGAGCTTATTGTGGTCGAGAGAGAGAGAGAGAGAGAGAGAGAGAGAGAGAGAGAGAGAGAGAGAGAGAGTGTGTGTGTGTGTGTGTGTTATTAAATGAATTACTTAATTGAGAAAATGAAGAGTATTATCAGAAAATTTTTAATTGAATAAAAATGAAAACCAGGCAGGCGGAGAGAGAGAGAGAGAGAGAGAGAGAGAGAGAGAGAGAGAGAGAGAGAGACAGACAGACAGACAGAGAGAGAGACGCTATTTCAATAAAATGAGTGTGAGTAATGCTACGATGAAGAACTCATTCAGGAGAGAGAGAGAAAGAGAGAGACAGTAAATGAAGAAAATGATTCTTGTGATCGAGAGAGCAAAAAGTGAAGTTACATAAAGAAATGTTTAGAAAAGGTAAAGGAAAATACCACGGACAATGTTGTAAGATGAATAAATCAAATAACGAGCCTGTAAAATGAGAGGGAGAGACGTCGAAAAATTAAAATAGAAATGAAGATGAAATACTCAATAGTGATGGAAACCATATAAATACAAATGCATTCTGAAGGTACTCGAAGGATGTGAGCTAAATCTATGCGGTACTCTTCAGCCGAGACTGCTCAAAAAACAAAGGAGGTTGTGGACGCCAAGAAAAAAAATCTTCGTTCTGTCTTGTTGTTCAATGAACAGTCGCATGCTTTAATTTTGTTTTTACTAGACTGTTAGGTCTTGCCCAATCCCTGTTTCATTTTCTTCAGGTAGAGGTAGGTGGTGGGTGGCATGCAAGTTCATAAAAGTCCTTACCTATTTCCTTCCTTTAATTAGAATTGAACATCTTTGACCTTAAAGAAGGCAAACGTTTCTGAGATCCACCAGGGTTCTGTCTGTCTGTCTGTCTCTCTCTCTCTCTCTCTCTCTCTCTCTCTCTCTCTCTCTCTCATTTCATTACACTGATCAATCTTCTCTCTCGCTTCTCCTGCCTTTCTAATCGCCATTGTTACATAGCGTCCCATATGAACGGTTTCAATTGTCGGAGATTTTAGAATGAAACTGTGATAACTAGAATAAGAATATGCTCGGTGCAAAAATATAAGAGTAATGAATAATAAAAGAGGAGACGGTTGCCGAAAGACAGAGGGAACTTTAAATATGATCAAATTCAGGCGAGTATTGCTTGGAAAGGAAGGGTATCATTTGGACCCCAAACAATGAGGACAGCCTCCAACAGTAAATATTTCGGACGTCAGCAAAGTTACCCCCAGAAAACATGTCAATAATGTTAATTTATTCTAAGAATGTTTTTAGGGGAACCCACTGGCTGTGGAACCCTATACTTTTCGGGGTACGTTTACTTATTTGTACCTCCGCAGAACTGTCTTTTCTGTGCAATTTCATCTTGAAGCAGCTCTCAGCTGATGCTTTTCTTCGTATTTACATTTAGAGACGAAGCTTAACTACCTATATTCCCAAGTAGTTATTATTTTTTAATCTTACAATGGATTTTTACATTACTGGGTGGCCCATGTATATGAGCATGTAGACTATTTATTTTTACAGTTGGTGTGCGGTTGTAATTTGATTTCTTTGTCTTCGCTTACATCTGCTTTTATTACTTCATCATATTCTCCTAATAAATCAGTTGATTTTATAATACTTAGCAAAGGACGATTAATCGTAAGAAGATACTGGTATCTCTTCGTAATTCAAAGAAAAAGTAATTTTAACTCTTTAATTTTTTATTACATTTTGTTGTTGGTAAACATATTGTCAAGGGAACTCAACAGCTGCATTAGGTAAAAAAAATATTTCAGTTTGTTTCGGCAAGCAGGAATAAGAAATAAAAAGGGAAAGGGTTTTTGTGGGAGTTTCATTTGCGTTGCAAGTCACCGTAAATTTTTAATTTAGCTGCGCCTGCTCCTTTTTTTCTTTATCTTTTATATTCCCTTGTCGCGGTCAGGTCTCCTAAAAGACAGTACTTTATGTGCTTCTAGTTCAGGAATATATTTTGCAGACTATTCGTTTTGGAAAGCAATGCACTTTTTCTTCAAATGAACTTTGCTGTTAGAATTTAACTGGATTTAAAATAATGAACTATTTATTAATGGTGAAAGCAACGAAGAGGCACTTGAAATACTGCAATGAGATGGCTGTAATTCTGAGGGGTTATTGGGCATAGTAAAATATATCACAAATTTTATGCAAAACATTTTTTTTTAAATTTTGAAGTTCAGTAACTTTATTGAATTTAAACTTTTAGAGGTAATTTTTGTTTAGTTTTTAAAGCAAATTATTTTTAAATAAATGATATAATCTTACAATGTATGGTTTAAGAATTTAAAAGAATATTTAGAAAATCTGTTTTAAAATATTTTGAAAATTCAAAATTTGCAGTTTTTCGATTTTGAAAATTCACCGCTGCATATAAAGGAAAGAGCAAAAGAACTGCAAATCACAAAAAGTTTCTACATTTTCTGCATAATTAATGACATTTTAAGTTTTACAATTATCTTCAAAATCCTTGATTCTGTTAACATATGAATGTAGTTAATTTTATAAAATCTTGATCTTGAGGAAAAACGAATTAAAGTTTTTCTTACTTTTAGACACACACACACACACACACACACACACACACACACACACACACTCACACACACCTCGCTGATAGGAGATATTTTTTGTGTTAAAATGTTCTTTAAGAAAAACATAGCTATTTGGACACGCATTCTGCATATTGAAATAATTTTGAGCAGTTCAAAAATCTATTCTATGCCTAAAATAAATTTTAATTTTCTAGCTTACCTTTCTTCTTCAATTAAACCACCCCATGGGTATCTTTACGGGTTCGTTTTTAGAATTTTGAATGGAGTTTCCCCAATAGACCTAGTCTCCATCTGTCCGAGGACTTAGCATTCTTTAATCCTCAATATTAGGCGGCACTGAATGCCACTGATGCGTGTTAGCCTAAAAAGCTCCTGCTTCTGTGTTCCATCATCTTGTCGCTTTGCTCTCCTCTTCCCTGTTTTGGGCATCAGAGATGACCTTGTACTCGGTTTCTCCTTTCCTGAATACTTGATTTAATAGGAATGCCATCTATCATGTCATTCATAATAGAAGCATCCACATACCCAAGGCTGTGATCTACAGCACTCATTTTTAGTGCACAGGTGGCTGTAGAAAATCCATGAAACTTTTCTTTGATGCACATTTTCCACAATTTTGAATGAAAAGCTTTATTCCTATTTTGCGTTTGGTCTCTTAACAGTTTGGTATTTGATCTGTGTTCGTATGATTTCCAGACACTGTATATAAGATGTAGCATCTCTTGCAGAACATGAATTGGGAACTGTGTATTATGTACAATCACTCAAAAATGTTTTGCACATATTTCAAAACTTTTCGGACAGCAGCTTATAATAGCGACATCTGGCGCTATTTGGCAACTCAGTTGTAAGAGCACGAAACAACTGAACACTAGTGGTGGGTCCGAGAAATTACCTGCAGATTCCCTTAAACAGGGCTTTTTCTGATACTGTTGACTGTTGTCATACTTTACTTGATTAAAGGATGTTACTATAATACTTCAGAGATCATCGCTGTTTTCATGTTTTAATATTTTCATCTCCAAATGCCATCACTATCTTTGTTTTATCTCCTTCATGTGTGTGAACTTTGTAGACATAGGCCTACGACTATTATAAGTTGAACTATTAGCCTTATTAACATCAACAAATACGACGCTTGTAAAGATTTGCTTGCACTTTATTAAGAATCAAATTTTTGAATGATTAATCCTTTGTATATTGTAAACTAGTGAAACTTTATATAAAATATTTTGAACTAGACTCACAAATTTCACGTCTTTTTTGTAATACTTAGACTATAATAGCACTTTTACATATATGTATACTGTATATATATACACACACACACACACACACACACACACACACACACACATATATATATATATATATATATATATATATATATATATATATATATATATATATATATATATATATATATATATATATATATATATATATATATATATACACACACAGTATAATGCCGTTATCATGTGTAATTTCTTATTTCTTTCATTGTTACTTAGACCTATCATTTTGATGCTTCTTATGAAGTTAACTGAATATATAACACCTATGTTTGTATTTTTTTATTATCCAAGTTCCTAAAGAATTAAAATTAGCAAGAAGTTCAACATTATTTTAATTAATGTTAAACGCCAGCAGTGAAGAAGACTACCATGCTCATCAGTGGAGAATGTCTCCTCATCGCAAAAGATGACTCTTACAGAAATGATCGGCCACTGGATTATATTGTAACGCAAACCCTAGCCTCTATTCTTTGTGTTTCTCTGATATGAAGTGTTTCTTGGCAGGAATATGATGAAATAATATCTTGGTCTCATGTAGCCTGTTAGGGATGGTTTGAGCAGCAACTTGAAGGGAGAGCATATGTTGTCTTTAAAGCGACACTGGTTGTCATGGGTTAGCCGGAGCTCCTACAATAATCATCCGATGATGATCTTCAACAGTACTGCAACAGTGGGGTCGTCCTCCATTTTTTTACAATAAATTTGTAATATTTCCTCGTTCTCTCTGTTGTAGTATCGCTCTATACATGGTTGTTTTATTTATATTAATCTGCCAAGCAATATCTACGATAGAAACATTAGTCTCATGCAAGCGCATGATCGATGACCTGTGAGATAATGTGGTGTGGCTGAGTCTGTACCCATCTTATCGGTGCAAGTGGCGAGACAGTTTAGTTTAACTTCCCTGCCCGAATGTGGATTCACACGATAACATACGACGTTATGAGATTTTTTCTTTTTTGTTTTTGACAACAATAATGGTTGAATTCTTTCTTTCTTTCTTTATATATAATTTCATTGATAATGATTATTCAATATTATTTTATTAGTCAATAAACTTTTCTCTGGATTCGAAATATAGCTTCTTCTTTGACTCTTTTGCCCAATCATCTGAAATTAAATTTTTCAAAATGTTTCGTCATTTTTTGTAAAATGAATTTTTCACTCACCATTCTTTTTTATATAGTTAACTGTATAATTAATAACCAAAATCAAATAAGAAAATTACATTTCCTTGTAAATATCAAAAGAACAAATTACTGTTAGGTGAACGAAAACTTCTGGAACATGTTGCAAAACATTTTTGAGTGACTGTACATGAAATATTACAGGTTAATTGTATTGCACTTTGGAAGGTCCAGTCACTCTCTTTTTCTTAAGTTATTTACGTAGTAACACGGTAGACAGTGCTACAACTCATTCCACTATCACAACCCAGCTCTTTACTAACAATACGTGGGTCCTCTTGTTTCCCATACAGTAAAGAGACCGACTGGTCTTTATTTCGATTTTGTTGAGAAAATGTACTTTTATTTTTACTGGGCCTTCGTCCAGATTCTTGCAAGTATCTGTTTCTCTTACAAACTCTGGGTATCATTGAAAAAGTTCGGTTCACAACTTGTAATTCTTCTGCCCAAAATCACGCCCAAACATACCTACAGTAAGTCTGGGTAAACCGCGTTTTCAAAAGAACAAAGGCACACACATGGCAACAAAAAGTTATAACTACTAAATATTTGCGTGAATAAATGAAATTGTACACCAGCGGTAAAGAGTAGCCTCATAGAGATGTGCCAGCGTCACAGTCCCCTAAAATACCAGATTTAAAGTACCAAAGCATGACGTAAGACGAAAAACATCGTGCATCTGGCAAAGCTGACTTATTTTTCCTAACGGACAAAGGGGGGGGGATGTCCATACTCTTAACTCAGGAGTAGCTTTTTTCGAATTTATGACCTTAATTGAAACTATGAAAACTTTGTGATTCATTTCTGATTTACTGCGGTCACATACCTAAACTGAATAATGTTCTAGTATTAGCGTTGAAAAACATTCAAGAACCATCAGTTGGGAACCCAAAGGTTATTCACTGTTAAGTAAAATTTGAATGCTAAGTTCAAGAACTTTGATGTATGCGTGACAGAAAGGTGGTAGATGAGTATTACTGACAAAAATATCGGCACAGCCATCACCGAATTTTGACACAAAGAATTATTTCAAATTAATGCGATTATCCTGCTGCTCGATTACTAAATTTCACATAGTAATGGTCAATTATTTGTGTTAGTTTTCTAATAAGAGGACATGAATTGTATGTAGGTATATAAGTGATTCTACAATGTATATTCAATTTCATTAAATTATTTAGTACTGTCTTTGTAAAAAATTCATTACTCTATAAAATCGAGTAGCGTCATAGACTGTAAGTGGGGGGTTTATGTTTAGTAGGAAAAAATCGAAGATGGGACCACTAATCTAAATACGTTGAAGAACACAGTTAGTGCATGTTGAGATAAAGCAAAGTGATATTTAGTGAAGGAAAAGGAAATTATTTGTAGTGCTGTTGCAAAATAGAGGAAAACGTAGAGGTTAGAAATGGAATTTGTAAGATTTGCAAGGGATGAGTGAGTGAAAGAACGATGAGATATATGAAAAATTTTGGATTGTATGTGAGCAAAGGCTATAGGGATAAAAGCTGCACTGAAAGAACAAATAGATGTTAGAATAAAAGATGCGAGTGGCGAGATGCCGTTTGAAGAGAATGCAGCGCTGTGTCATGGAGTAATCCAAAGAGTTGCTGAATGTATCTGGCAAAAAATTAAAGCAAATCTCAGGGAGGCAGGTAAAAGTGGCTAACGTAAATTTGAGAAAGACTGTGTGAGCTACTGGTGAAGATGTAACTTGGTCAATTAGACTCTTGAAAAATGGAAAGGTGCCAGCCATGGTGTGTAACTAGAATGTTGCAGTTTGGTGGTGAAAATGTAATTGAGGGGTTGATCAGGATCTATAGAATATATCTGGGCAAGGGAAAGGTAACATATGACTGAGGAAAAGAATAAATCTTCGTTTGTATACGGTATAATGGGTTAGGTAAACATTATTTAAGCGTGAAAAGATTGAGCGTAAAGGAAAAAATTTGTTGTAGCTTACATGGACTTGAAGATATCTTATTGTAGAATTAGTAGAGATGTAATACGAAGGTGAGAGATACAGCATGGAGGCTGCTGAAGTTGTTGGTGAGACCAGTTATAAGTTTTCATGATGAAAGTGAAGCTAGTGATAGAATACGTGAACCAGCAAGTAAAGGAGTTGGTGTAAAAATGGTTTTAAGAAATGGCTTTGTTATATATCCATGAATGTGTCATATTTTTGATAGGTTGGGGAATGAGAGAAGCTAGAGAAAAGACAAGAGATTTAAATACAAAGAATAATACTGCAGATGGAACTGGGAAGTGGCTGATTTTTGGTGATGATATAGTTTGTTGGAGATGTTGAAGAGAAGCTGCAGAGACTGATTAAAGTATCTGAAAGCATTTGAAGTAAGAGAGTCTTGAGAGTAATTGGTATCAAGAATACGGCTATAAGAGTAAACAAAAGTAAGTATATTCGGCCAGTGAATGTTAGTGAGATTGATGTGAAAGCTGAAATGTGTTGTGTATACAGATGTTTTGGTGCAAATGCATTAAATAATGCTGGGTGAGAGAAGTGAATCCTAGGATAGTTGAAACAAGGAGGGTAGCAGTATCTCCGCAACATTTGGCTGGAAAGAGAAACAAAATTTGGGAGGTGTGAAAGTATTGTTCAGCTAGCTTTCCTTTGTGGAAGTGAAGTATGGCAATTAGCTACAAATGAGATGAAAAAAATATGAAGCAGGTTGCTAGATTTAATGACTAACACAATAATAAAAAAAAAGGTTGAGAATGTTTGAAATTTGTATTTCCCAAAGATGTAATAAAAAAAAAGGTAAGCATATTTAAAATGACCGACCATAGAGATTTAAGACTGCTCGGCCTTGTGGAAAGAATGGAGAGCTATCTAGCTGATGAAAACTGGACAAGACTCGGACGTTTTGGGAAGAAAGGGGAGAAGAAGTGTGGGAACAGATCCTAAATACCCAGTAAGTGAGTATGTGATAAAGATGGAAATGAGCAGTAAAATAAGTTGGAAGGCTGTTGACGGTGTGATGATGGGATTTCTGTGTTGGAATATGAAACGGTCGACATTGTAAGAGCTATATGCAAATGGAGATCGTCTTTTATAAAAAAAAATTGAAACATGAATTGCATTTTCAATTTTCAAACAGTATTTTGTAAACTGGAAACTACTTGGGTTAGCAGAGCCCTAAAAATTTTCAATTGAAGTATTTTTATTGCTTCAACCATGCTTTGGATTCAAACCTAGTTGCTCTTGCAAGTGTGAGAAAATCATGCAGGTTGATTAAACCAATATATATATATATATATATATATATATATATATATATATATATATATATATATATATATATATATATATATATATATATATATATATATATATGTATATGTATATATGTACATATATATATATATATATATATATATATATATATATATATATATATATATATATATATATATATATATATATATATATATATATATATATATATATATATATATATATATATATATATATATATATATATATATATATATATATATATATATATATATATATATATATATATATATATATATATATATATATATATATATATATATATATATATATATATATATATATATATATATATATATATATATATATATATATATATATATATATATATATATATATATATATATAGTTTGTGTGTGTGTGTGTAGGGATGTGGTAGTCTCACTATTCACCTTTGAAAGGTTAATCAGCCGTACTGAGTGCAGCGCTTGGCTAACGCAGGGTCCCTATATAAGAGGTCGGCCAGCGAACAGATTTACCTTTCATGGGCTGTGGTCATTGACATTGCAAAGGATGATGGTCCTTTTAATCTCCAGGTCAATGGGCTAGTAGCCTATACCCATCAGATTCAGGTTATTATTCCCTCATGTAGTGCTGGTAAACAGCCCTTTTGTGTAAGTGGACAGTGATCCTTTTGGAGAGGCAAGTCATAGCAATACCAATGCAAGAATGGCAGCCTCCATTCTTAGAGCATGATATTTTTTAAATCAAAATTTGGCGCCCCAATGGGATAATTGGTAGTAACGGGGCTGCTTCTTATAAGGTGCTGGGAAGTCTTGCAATCTTATAGTAGATAAAAAGGTCGAGTTTTTTTTGTCTGCATCAGTGATTTTACATGGGTACCGATGGTGTTCTTCGGGGGAGCCTCATCTTTCTTATACTAGGTGTTCATATAGCCCCTGTAGAACAGTCTAATAGTCCTCTCATTCTCGCAGGGGGTGGGGTTCGCCTGACAATACCACATGTCAATGGCATTTCTCATCACTCTAGTGACCTAACAGTATGAGTACTCATCCACCAGAGTTTGGGTGACATTTTTAAGTTCATCGGAAATGGAATTCCAGGAAGAACAGTGCAAGAGGGCATGAAAAATGCAGACTGTTGTGACCTAGGACTGAGTTTATGGACATTCACTACTACAGTGAGGTGAGCCTGATATCAGTTGGCTAAAGTGGACCTATATGTGAAAGCCTTGAGAAATGCTGGCAACATGGATGTCCGAAAAGGGAATAGTGCCATCCACACTTTCCTCACACATGTAGCAGAGAACCAATTCCTTCTCAAAGGTGTGCCTGAGTCCTTACAGTTCATTCTTGTCGATGATGTTGGCAAAGGTGTCATCAACATACTGAACATACACACCCAGTCTGGCTGGGGATCCTGATGAAGACAACCTGCTTGACAACTCCCTTATAAAATTTGTGAACAGCACACCAAAGGGAGAATCCATGGCTACTTCGTTGGTCTTTGTCCACATTTGCTTTCGTTGATTGATAAAAGGGGACTCCTTGTGTCGATCTTGAGCAAGTGCTCTAGGGATGCCTCGAGGAATGGTCAGTGCTGGGGTAGCATCATCTCTGTTGACTTTGTCAAGGATCATCGGTATTGTTTAAGCTTCAGGCATGTTGGTGAAAAGGCTCTCCACATCCAACATTGTGATGATGCCCTGGAATGGTGCTGTTCAAAGTCGTGGGCAGTTGGTAGGTCAGATTTTGTCATTGACTTGTTATGGGGTGGAGAGGATTGTTGGCAATCTGGGTTTTTACATTTATGTAGATGTAGCCAATGTCATAATACCCCGTAATCTTGGGCAGGTGCACACTATCTATGGGAGCATTAATTATATCCATTATGTGGTTGGCCTCTTGCCTAATGTTACTGACAAGATTCCTCGTTATGCAACGAAACTTGGAGGGATCTCCAAGTATGTTGTCAAGTTTCTGAAGGTACTCCTTTTGGCGAATCAGGACGAAGGTGGCTAATCTTATTTGCTTGACAGGTTACAATGAACTCCCTCTCATAAAGTTCTTTGGAGGAGATGTCCTTCATTTCTTTCATCATAAAGAAGTTGCAGTAGGGCCTTCAATCAGTCAGAGCCTCTGCCAGGAGAAGAGGTTAAAGATCATCATCCTCCAGAGAGTAGGTGAAATCTAGGAAGAACTCGATTTTAACAAATTTAGCCCAGGGTTTAGGCCTCTCCAAGAGGGGCATACTCAGCGGCAGAGGGATGGAAATCCATCTGACTGGTATTTATGGTGTCCGTTCTGGTTGGGATATGTAGAAGCCCACCATTGCAACATAGGAGTTCCCTGTGAACAGTATGTTAACGATGGGCATAGTCCCTATCCTGGAGAGGCTTAAATTTGTAAATTTCTTTAGCTTGAAGTTTACAGTTTACAGGAAATAAACTGATGCAGAAACGTACTTTCACGTCTTTTCTTAACATAGTGAAGAGGTAGAAATTAATATTTTGGGTAATTTTGCTTTATGAGCACTTAAAATATGTGATCTGGAATTTATAGACAAGGAACTTGAACATATCAAAAAGTTTTTTTGAAATTTTGTTATCCTGAACATTTCGTTAATATAGCATTCGTCAAAGCTAAACAGATTTCCTACATTGAGGCTCCTAATAACAAGATTAAAAAGGAATTGAAAATTTGCTTAGCCTTGCCACACAACCCATTATCAAAACCACAGTTAATAGGAATTACGCTGACAAGATAAACATTGTTTTTAAGTATAATAACACTATTAAAAACCTTCTTAATCGTAATAATAACTCACACAATAATAATAATAATCATAATAATAATAACAACAACAACAATAATAATAATAATAATAATAATAATAATAATAATCATAATAATAATAACAACAACAACAACAACAACAATAATAAAAATAATAATAATAATAATAATAATAATAATAATAATAATAATAATAATAATCATAATAATAATAATAACAACAACAACAACAACAACAACAACAACAACAATAATAATAATAATAATAATAATAATAATAATAATAATAATAATAATAATAATAATAATAATAATAATATTAATAATAATAATAGCACAGATATTGGCGTTTATGAAATACCGTGCGGTAATTGCGAGAGTGGTAAGTGATTGCCCATTAGAATCAGTGAACACAGAAGAGCCTATAGTTTACATGCTGAAAATAATTCCCTTATTAGCCATAGGTAGAAACATGACCATCAAATAAACTGGAACGGATCGAAAGTTATTTTTAAGAACAAAGATACAGGCGTTAGGAGACTGGTCCAGGGAGCTGTTACAAACAAAGGTCGTTGTATGGAGGATAAGAGATCTTTCACAGAAGATGATAAATTTATGAATGACCTGATAGGCAGACAGTACATTAAATGTTTTAAGGCAGGTATTTTTAATTCAGCTGACAGTCATTTAGCCACATCTGATGTTGCTGCTGCCTCTCCCTCTTTCGTTCAGGTAACACGGTTGCACTCAGCAACCAAAGTTGCAGGCGCTCAAGTGCTCTGGACGATCACTGGAATGACCCAATGTAAGAACTACCACATAGAAGCTTTGAGAGGTTAGTAGGTTTATTTACAGAGAACGATGGTATTACCTAAACTGCGATTTTGGCTATTTTCAAGTTACAGCCGGTTTTCGTCTGTCAACCATACGTTTTAAACTGTTATTTATTTTTCAAAATTTTTACTTTCAAGACTGCCTCGAAAGCTTTTGTTTGTGTATACATTTCTTATATATGTTTACATTTACACCACTGTGGATTTATTCACAATAATAATAATAATAATAAAAATAGGTTCTATTGAATATTATTGCTGCTTCAGCTGCATTTATTTTGTAGAAGACTTTTTCTATTTTCCTTATTGGACTTCTCTTCAGTGGAGGTGCGTGCTAACAGCTCGCCTATATTTGTCATTTCATGGGGAAAAGTCAAAATCTGGATTCTGCTTCTTTATATATTCTATACAGTTGGTTCTATGCAATTGTTGCCGCGACGCGTTTCGACAGACTCTTCTGTCATCCTCCAGCGGGAGCTAGTAGAGGACTGGCAGATTGCATAGGTCCTTCTGAATTTATACACGGGCTTCAGCGGGGTCATGGATGGCGAATTCTGATTGGTTGCAGTCAGCGAACTTAAAGCCAAATTTCTGCGGCGAAGCTCGATCCTGACAGATCTTCGCAACCTGGGAATGTCATTCATTCCAGCGTTCCCATTGGCCTGCCGTTGCGTGATGTCATGCCGGCTGACATCATCGGTAGTTTGGCTGCTATTGGGCTGCGGATGAATGATGTCATTATCTACTCTTTCTGTCGTAGTCGGGGGGATTGTCTCGAAGGGCGCCTCGCTCATCAGGGCATCTCCATTCTCAGGTTGTCGTTTTCAGGTATTCGTTGGATTTGGCGGGTGTTCTGCATTATTCTTCTTAAAATCGTGGGTAGGAGCGATGCCTCCTGCGTCGTATTCATTGTTGGTTTTCTCTCGGCAATGAGGAGCGCCTCTAGCAGGCGCAGACGTCGAGGTCGGCGGCTCTCCCGATTATACTTATATTTTGTATAATATTGTCGCGGGAGATGGAAATATTGTGAGTAGCACGGGCGTGGTTCATGATGGCACCCTCCTGGGCGTGGCAGGAGATCCTTTTCGACAGACGCATCGTGGTCATTTCAATATAAGCGCCAGGGCATCCTCGGACAGAACATACAAATTGGTAGACCACGTTCTTCTGCTTGAGGTTCTCTTGCTGGCGGAGAGGGTTATTTTTTCATCACCAGATCACGGGTGCGGCGGTTCTTATAATAAATTATAAGATTTATTCTCTTACTGTCTTCGGTCGGGGTGACGTTTTCCATGAAGCCCGTGTATAAATTCAGAAGGACCTATGCAATCTGCCAGTCCCTACTAGCTCCCGCTGGAGAATGACAGAAGAGTCTGTCGAAACGCGTCGCGGCAACAATTGTATAGAACCAACTGTATAGAATATATAAAGAAGCAGAATCCAGATTTTGACTTTTCCCCATGAAATGACAAATATAGGCGAGCTGTTAGCACGCACCTCCACTGAAGAGAAGTCCGCAATAAGGAAAATAGAAAAAGTCTTCTACAAAATAAATGCAGCTGAAGCAGCAATAATATTTAATAGAACCTGTTTAAAAGAGGGTTTGCTGCCAAATTAATAATAATAATAATAATAATAATAATAATAATAATAATAATAATAATAATAATAATAATAATAATAATAATGCCTACCAATAATGTGGAAGTTACTAACAGTATCATCAGTGAAAAGCTATACGACTACCTAGAGGATACAAACACCAACCCCCACCAATAGAAAGGCTGCAGAAGGAAGTGTAGGCGGCAGAAAAGACCAGCTCCTGATGGACAAAATGGTAATGAAGAATAGTAAGAGAAGGAGAACTAACCTAAGCATGGCATGGATTGACTACAAGAAAGCCTTCGACATGATACTGCACACATGGCTAATAGAATGCCTGAAAGAATATGGGGTAGAGGAAAACACAATCAGCTTCCTAAAAAAATACAATGTGCAACTGGAATACAATACTTACAAGCTCTAGGATAAGACTAGCAGAGGTTAACATCAGGAGAGGGATCTTTCAAGGTGACTCACTGTCCCCACTACGCTTCATAGTAGCCATGATTTCCATGACAAAAGTACTGCAGAAGATGGATGCTGGGTACCTGCTCAAGAAAGGAGGCAACAGAATTAACCATCTGATGTTCATGGATGGTATCAAGCTGTATGGCAAGAGCATCAAGGAAATAGATACCCTAATCCAGACTGTAAGGGTTGTATCTGGGGACATCAAGATGGAGTTTGGAATAGAAAAATGCACCTTGGTCAACATACTTTTTGTATGTTGGCAAGGACTGAAGGTATAAAGATACCACAAGGGAATAGCATCAGACACATAGATGAGACAGGATACAAATACCTGGGAATAATAGAAGGAGGGGATATAAAACACCAAGAGATGAAGGACACAATCAGAAAAGAATATATGCAAAGACTTAAGGTGATACTCAAGTCAAAACTCAACACCCGAAGCATGACGAAAGCCAAAAACACATGGGCAGTACTAGTAATCAGATACAGCGCACGGATAGTGAAGTGGACGGAGGCTGAACTCTGCAGCATAGACCAGAAAAACAGGAAACACATGACTATTAATACACAAAGCACTACACCCAAGAGCAAATACAGACAGACTATACATAACATGCAAGGAATGGGATAGAGGGCTAGTAAGCATTGAGGATTGCATCAACATCGAGAGCAGAGCACTGAGGCAATTTCTGGAAACCTGTAAAGATGAGTGGCTAAGGAGTGCATGGCAAGAAGGACTGATAAAAGTAGACAAAGACCCAGAAATATACAGAGACAGGAGAATGAAAAAAAGAACAGAGGAATGGCACAACAAACCAATGCACGGACAGCACAAGAGACAGACTAAAGAACTGGCCAGCAATGAAACATGGCAATGGCTACAGAGGGAAGAACTCAAGAAGGAAACAGAAGGAATGATAACAGCGGCACAAGATCAGGCCCTAAGAACAAGATATGTCCAAAGAACAATAGATAGAAATAACATCTCACCCACATGCAGAAAGCGCAATATGAAAGACAACACCATAAAAAACATAGCAAGCAAATGTCCAGCGCTTGCACAGAACCTTCATTGGAGGGGTGGGAAGAGCTCTCGGCTAGCACGCTGTTGGCCCAGCGTTCGACTCTCCGACCAGCCAATGAAGAATTAGAGGAATTTATTTCTGGTGATAGAAATTCATTTCTCGTCATAATGTGGTTCGGATTCCACAATAAGTTGTAGGTCCCGTTGCTAGGTAACCAGTTGGTTCTTAGCCACGTAAAATAAGTCCAATCCTTCGGGCCAACCCTAGGAGAGCTGTTAATCAGTTCAGTGGTCTGGTTAAACTAAGATATACTTCTTTTGCACAGAACCAGTACAAAAAGAGGCATGATTCAGTAGCAAAATCCCTCCACTGGAGCCTGAGCAAGAAACATTAGCTAACTTGCAGTGATAAGTGGTACGAACGCCAACCTGAGGGAGTGATAGAAAACGATCAGGCAAAGATCCTGTGAGACTATGGTATCAGAACAGATAGGGTGATACGTGCCAATAGACCAGACGTGACGTTGATTGACAAAATCAAGAAGAAAGTATCACTCACTGATGTTGCAATACCATGGGACACTAGATTAGATGAGAAAGAAAGAGAAAAAACTAATAAGTATCAAGACCTGAAAATAGAAATAAGAAGGATATGGATATGCCAGTGAAAATTGTACCCATAATCTTAGGAACACTAGGCACGATCCCAAGATCCCTGAAAAGGAATATGGGAAAACTAGATTCCGAAGTAGCCACAGGACTCATGGAAAAGAGTGTGCTACTAGAAGCAGCGCACATAGGGAGACAAGTGATGGACTCCTAAGGAGGCAAGATGCAACCCGGAACACCACACTATATAAAAAAAAAAAAAACATCCAGTCGAAAAGGATGACTGTGATAAAAAAATAATAATATAATAATAATAATAATAATAATAATTATTGTTATTAATATTATTCTTATTGTTATTATTACTGTTCATTCTTTAATATAAAAAACAAAAGCAATAGTAGCATCAATAAGACGTTGATAGCATAGGTATGACTTCGGCTAACGAAATGCTGTCATAATAACGCCTTGGTCAAGTGTCTGAGGTGTAATGTTCAGCAGCTAGAAGCAACAACCTGTCGAGTACTTCATTTTGTAAGTGGAACAGTTGTCAATTAATATTAAAAATTAACGGGTGATGGTTAAGATACAGAGCTCGACTAATCCAGAAAGACTCTTCCATTTAGATGCGCAAGCGTTGTTACACTGCAAAATATCCTTTGCCATTGTTGTCTCAGTGTCTTGGTTGCTGACGCAGTTTGGCGGTGGCTTTGATTTTTTTAATGGAGAGTCGCATTTTAGCAGTGGCATTCTACAAGTTCTTTTCACAAATAGGCTAATAGGGCATAACCATAATGAATGAGTACATCAGCCATTACACGTTTCCGTGTGGAAAGCACGAATCATTTTGACGGTTTTATCATTATTTTTTGTCAGAAAATTTATACTATTTTCAAAAAGTCGTTTTATAACAACTAATATTTTATCCAAAATTATTGCAAACCGCTCTTGTTTAGACTTTTCTTTTGTTTTTTCAGTCAAATCTAGATTAGTGTTGAACAATGATGAAAGTCATCTAAGATTTTTCGTGATGTATGTTCTTGTTTTCTGTAAATGGAAAATTAATATTGGAGTTACAGATGTGAAAAGAATTTAAGATGACTTAGCAATGCAGAGTAGCTCTGACATTTTTACAACGGCAATTTATCATAACAATGGCTCTAGTTCTTTATCAAACATCAGTTGCGCTTTTATTTATTACGTATCAGTGGTATTATAGTCTGTCTAGAATGTCATGAAACATCGAGTAGGTTTGCGACGTTGCCAAACTTGCTCAAGACATTTAATCTGGCTCAAGCTAATCCCAGCACCCTTCCATTCCGGGTTCTTTAAGACGGTCGTAAAATTTCCTTTATAATTCCATAATCTGAATCTTTGCAGTCAGTCAGATCCAGCAGGCAAAATTATAATTCTACTCCCTTTCCCGCTTGGTGGGTTTATTCCAGTTGCTGCTGTCGAACTTTCATCCATCCAGCATTTGGTGGCTGTTCTGATTAATCCAAGTTTCATCTAGAAATATAACAGACTTATTCCTGTATCTCTATTTTTCAATTCACACAGGAACTTGGTCCTGGCACTGGCAATATCACTTCCCTCCAGTAGAAATTTTCTCCCATTAACTCTTCCGTATTTGGATCCAATCTCTTGAAGTATCTTACTTAAAGATTCTCTGCATCCACTAAATCCAATATTTTCTTTTACTTCAAGTAGAATGCTATTCAGCGTTGGAATTTCCTTTCTGACGTAATAACTGAGAACTGTCCTTCGTAAAACGCTCTGATCAAACCCATCGATGTTGGTTACAGTTGGTGGTCTTTTCCTTTTCTTTACGTTAAAAACAGGAGCTTCATTTCTTCTAAGCTGTCTTTTCCTTCCTTACAAATGCGATATATCGTACTTCTGCATTGCTTAGTTGCATCCATTGTACGTTGTACTGCCTTGTCAAAACCATGCATAACGGTTTTGTTTTCTTTCTCCCATTTTGAAATACTCATGGACATTGAATATGACCTTTTGTGTCTGCACTTAATTGCTGACGTGGGGAGCCTTCCATCTTAAACCGTCATGCTTGGGTGTCAGAAGTTCAGAACAAAAGTGATAAGCTACTTAACCTTCCTGACCTGAGACAGAGAGAGATGTGGCAAAGTGTATGCCAAATCTACGCTGTTTTTGTGCCTTAAGTGAGATTTAATGACTGAAATTGGCGCAAAGCGGCAGGGTCGGAAATCTACTCTGTTTCATGACATTCTGGACAGACTATAGTAAACAGCATTTTAGATTATTTGTTTCCTTATCAAATATGAATGCAACAAGCTTTTGTCATGTGTGACATAAGCTCTAGATTAATTTTTATGGTACCGGCTCTTTCTCTAGTATCAAGTTTGAAGCCTCGTATTATTTATTATTTATGTAAGATAAATATCAATTTTACATTTAGCCTGTGATTGCCATGTTAAAGGGATATTCCTCCAAATTTTATAAAATTTGATCTTGTTTCGTGTCCCCATTTTATTAGCACTAAATAAAATCATGGAAATAATCATAGTGAATCAAACGAGTTTTCTAGATTTAGGTGCTTGATTCCTTCTGATGGTTCACATGCAGTGGATACTTAAATAATTACGGCTAGCGACAAAGAAATATTTTTCAGTGGAAAACAAGATGCAATTCTGCTGAGGTATTCTAGTTTTCATTCTTAGCAGATTTCTCTCTCTCTCTCTCTCTCTCTCTCTCTCTCTCTCTCTCTCTCTCTCTCTCTCTCTTTTTCCACGTACATACTCGCACACATACATACGCACATTTTTTCTTTTATTACAAATGGTTATTTTCACAATTTTCTTGTTGATTTTTATTTCAAAGTATGCCATCTTAAAGTAAGCCGCACTACATCGATACTTGTAATCGTCAGTTCTCTTTGATAATAATAAACAAGTAAATCAAGTAAACGTGCGCCGAAGTTTCTTTGGCACAATCGAGTTTTCTGTACAGCCGCTACGGCTTATAATCAAGACCACCGAAAATAGATCTATCTTTGAGTGGTCTCGGTATAATGCTGTATGAGCCGCGGTCCATGAAACTTTAACTACGGCTCGGTGGTGGCCTATCCTATATCGTTGCCAGAAGCGTGATTATAGCTAACTTTAACCTTAAATAAAAAAAAAAAAACTACTGAGGCTAGAGGGCTGTAATTTGGATTGTTTGATGATTGGAGGGTGGATGATCAACACACCAATTTGCAGCCCTCTAGCCTTAGTAGTTGTTAAGATCCGAGGACGGACAGAAAAAGTGCGGACAGAATAAAGTGCGGACGGACAGACAAAGCCGGCAAAATAGTTTTCTTTTACAGAAAACTTAAATGCGGTGAAGTGTCTTTGGCGCAATCGAGTTTTCCTGTACGGCCATCTGGCCTGTGTTGTTGGCACCTATAGCGGTGCCAGACGCACGATCATCCCTAACTCTAACTTTAGATAGAATAAAAAAAAAACTACTATGGCTAGAGGAGTGCAATTTGGTATGCGTAATGATTGGAGGGTGGATGATAAACATACCAACCCTTTAGCCTCAGAAGTTTTTAAGATCTGAGGGTGGACGGAAAAATTGAGGACGGACAGACAAAGCCATCTCAATAGTTTTCTGTTACAGAAAACTAAAAATTAATACTCGACTCCTTTTTCAGCAAAAAGTATGTATATTACTTTTTTTATTAATTCTCCTACGCCAAGTAGATCAGGAAATCTGCTGCCACGGTATTCGTAAATAATTACTGGAGTTGTGTACTTGATGCACGACATTATCATTTAATAATTTATGTTTCTCGTTCCTTAAAAAGTATCTCCGAGCAAAAGGAATTATTCTCTGATATACGAGTTTGCTCATTTCTTTTATCATTTCATTATTCACCCCTCCGTTCCCCTTTTGCTGCCCCGTTCTTTTCCCCTTATTCCTTTTTCGTTTATCTTGTGTTTGTGTTTCCCCTTTTGCCGTGCGATCATTTTCTTTTTCTTCCCTCTTCTCCAGGGAGGAGAGAGAGAGAGAGAGAGAGAGAGAGAGAGAGATTGTTGAATGCATATGTACGGTTCTGTGCTTTTTCTTTCAACGGTATATATATTTTTTGCATTTGTTTATGTTCTCGCATGCATGTCTCTGAGCTCGTATTTCTTTATTTGGATTGTGACTCGCTTCTTTCATCTACTGTTGGTTTTGCCTTCTACGATAAGAGTTTAGGGAGCGAAGGAAAATAGATATACCTCCAATACACAGACACCTAAATACATACAATCTTCATAACATACACAAACACAACCAAACTCTCTCTCTGTCTTACAAACATTCCCTCTCTCTCTCTCTCTCTCTCTCTCTCTCTCTCTCTCTTGTTGATGTGTGTGTGTGTGTGTGTAGTGAATTTGTATTAGTTTTCAGTGAATTCGTGCTCGAGCATACAGAACTCCCCGTATTTTTTATGTATTGTTTATATTATCCTTCCCAATACATTCCTGCCTGTACATTTTTGATACATACTCCCTCTGTAGCCGGGTTGTTTGCACCTGAAATAACAAACTATGTTCGTGGTCTTTTAGCTAAAAAAATTTTTTAGAACAGCAGAAAGTTAAAAATACTCAAAAAATATCTTAGAACAGATAAGAGACCAGGTTAGTTCCCGGTGTGAGTCAGAAATTCATTTCTGTGAAACACGCGCTCATGCATTCGTAATCTCCATATCTATCTATCTATCTATCTATCTATATCTCTCTATATATATATATATATATATATATATATATATATATATATATATATATATATATATATATATATATATATATATGTATGTATATATATATAATATATATATATATATATATATATATATATATATATATATATATATATATATATATATATATATATATATATATATATATATATATATATATATATATATATATATATATATATATATATATATATATATATATATATATATATATATATATATATATATATATATATATATATATATATATATATATATATATATATATATATATATATATATATATATATATATATATATATATATATATATATATATATATATATATATATATATATATATATATATATATATATATATATATATATATATATATATATATATATATGTATATATATATATATATATATATATATATATATATATATATATATATATATATATATATATATATATATATATATATATATATATATATATATATATATATATATATATATATATATATATATATATATATATATATATATATATATATATATATATATATATATATATATATATATATATATATATATATATATATATATATATATATATATATATATATGTATATATATATATATATATATATATATATATATATATATATATATATATATATATATATATATATATATATATATATATATATATATATATATATATATATATATATATATATATATATATATATATATATATATATATATATATATATATATATATATATATATATAATATATATATATATATATATATATATATATATATATATATATATATATATATATATATATATATATATATATATATATTATATATAATAAAAATAAAATTTATATAGTAAATATATTACTATGTAAAAAGAACCAAAAAGACTTTCGAACACCTGAACAATGTTCCTCATCAGTGTTAACGTTAGCACTGATGAGGAACCCCGTTCAGGTGTTCGAAAGTCTTTGGTTCTTTTTACATAGTAATATATTTACTATATAATTGTGGAATTTTATTACTCAGATTGTTTTTCAAGAAATTGTGAATCTATTAGCAATATGTCTTATGATATATGTGTATTTTATAATATGATTTCTGTATTTTTTATATGTTATTTTTTATATTTCCTATGTGTTGTAAAATATAACGAGGTGGTTTTGTAGTATGTATGTTTTTATACAATGCTTATATATATTTTCTTTTGTGTTTGTCATATGTTGACCGTAATAACTGAAATACTGTTTGTGGTAGATGCTAAATGTCAGATTTTACAAGGGTTGGCTGGTTGTGTGTTTGTTCAGGTGGACAGGATGTGGATATGCGAGAGAGATCCTAGAAGCCACTTATGGTATCAGTTAAAAGGGAGATGGGTTGACAGGTTTGATAACCATGGCCAGTTCAGGGGCCTGTGTGTTTACACAAGTGTTTAAACAGGACACTGTCAATCATTCAGATAAGAGGCAGGCCTGTGTAGTTTTCTGAGCCCGAGAATAAATATTCTGTTTATTCTATTGTAAAGAAAGAAATTCTGTTTATTCTATTTTAGAGAAAGAAACTTGGTTTATTCCTGTTTCTTCCAGGGTGACCACTTTCTACAAATGCCTATGTAACTGGCAACTCAGGCTTAACCTCATGGAAGATTTTTGGTAGAATGCCAGTCAGTTCAGATAGAGATTTGGTAGGAATAGGGTGGTTTCTCTCTCTCTCTCTCTCTCTCTCTCTCTCTCTCTTCTTCGTATAGAACAGTGTAAAATTTTGATCACTCTCCCAAACATGTAAGTTTTGTGAACTGTTAATAAAATTCAATGCTCCCTTGGTAGAATCTGATATAAGAAAAAATATATTACAACAGGCCTGAAGTACAAAAGTTTTTACTGAGGGAAAAGGAGTTGCGTAATAGTGTGCAGAGACTTGTATAAGGCAAAATGGTATTTACTTATTTTTTACCATGGTAAAAAGGTGAATGTGATCTTTTAAAAAGGTGAATATGATCTTTTAAAAAGGTGAATGTTAACTTTTTTAAAAAGGTAGATATAGTCTTTAAACAGATTTTGCCTTAGTGAAATTATTATTGATAAACTTTTTGTTCATTTTTTCATGTTCTTGTCTTTACATTTTTTTTTTTTTTTTGTTCTTGTGTTTATAATTTCAGAGTGTTACCCAAGATTTTGTGTTGGTGATTCAGCATTGATTTAGTTAGCACTTTATGTGTTGATACTTTAATACTGAATACTTGTGTTGATTTCATTTCTTAAGATTTCTTTGTCAAATTTAGAGTAAATCTTAATATTTTGAATTTTGCTTATTTAACGTAAACTCTTAATAAATATTAAGTTTTGTGAATTAATCTTGCTTAAGAATTCATTAAATCTTATGTTGCTTTCAAGAAATAGTAAATTTTTCTGAGATTGTGGACTCTACTTATAACTTTTGAACATAGAAATAAATTTTTATATTTAAAGTTTGAAAAGCAGTATTTCATTTTGACCACCTTTGAATATGGTTATTTATATATGCACAAGGTAAGTGATAAAATATTATGTTCTCCTTCGTGTTTTTGAAGTGAATTAGTACCTGGGAAACAATCATAGCTGTTTGATGAAGTGATGCCCTTTCCCCTCTAGTACATTTATTGTTTAACAGTTATTACCTCACTCATAACTTGATAAACTTAGATTGATTTTTCAAGTGATAAGCAAGTTTTAAGGGATTACTATTACCTTTAGTGTGTCCAGTCATAATAATATTGTTATGAAGTTTCAGGTATCTGGCTGAAGTGAGTTAAATTTTTGGATTTAATAGCTGTGTAATAACCAGGTACTTGATCACTTCATGACAATATATATATATATATATATATATATATATATATATATATATATATATATATATATATATATATATATATATATATATATATATATACATATATATATATACATGTATATATATATATATATATATATATATATATATATATATATATATATATATATATACATACATGTATATATATATATATATATATATATATATATATATATATATATATATATATATATATATATATATATATATATATATATATATATATATATATATATATATATATATATACACACACTACCTGACTGGTGTGGAAGGTGCCAATGAGTCTCAGTTTGAAACACTGTTAAACACTTACAAATTTCAATTACTGCACTGCAGAAATGAAGGTCAGGTGTTTGGGGAAAGTTGCACTTGGAAATCAAAAAGTAAATCAGTAAAAGATAAAAGAATTCATGACTTGAAAAATCTCAAATCAAAACATGTTACTTTTAAGGGACTTAGCACTGGAAGGATATTGGGCTGAGAAAGCAGCCATGTGTTTTGGAATATGGGCCTGGTGGGGCGGAGGCCAAGGAAAAAATGTTGCTGGGTACGCTGCCAGGGTGTCTCTGCCTTGGTTTGGGTTATATGGCTCCTTTTATGACCTCTGCTGGATTATCTTCCCATGCTCTCACCACCCAATTTTCTATGGAAGTGCACAATGGTTTTGGCATGTCCCATGACCTCGCAATTGTCTGGTCAGCCGCATGGTAAGGCAATGATCGCATGGCAGTTGGTTGCTATGGGGCCTTCTAAAACTTTCTCTTTGGGTAAATCCCCATCACCGGTTCATCAGGTGCCTGCGGTGGACATTTTGTCTCCAAACAGCTTCTCACCTGGAGGAGAGGTTTTGAGGCAGTCATGGGGTCAAGAGAAAGGATTAACAGAGTGTCCAGAGAATGATAATAAGTGATTTAAGGATTGGCAATGTTTTCCATGACCTACTTGTCAGTCAGCAGTGGGATTAAAAGTTACTGTACTTCTTTTGAAAAGAATAAAACAATTCAAGTTTACGGTAAATTCTCTTAAAGAAATAAAATTTATGTTTTACTGTACTCTCCTTTGCCAAGCTTGGAGGGCGAGTTGGCTTGGGAAGGGTATCCCTTCATTGCAATTCCACCCACAAGTTGACATGTTGCACCTTGAACTGGGTGAGAATGTCTACAGAGAAGTTAACTCGACTGACTATGGTATTATCTCTCATCAAACTTCCTCTGGTGGCACTAATTATATTACAATTAAAGTGTCTGCAAGACAATGTTGCTGCAAATGATATTGCATAAATTTCCAAATTTACATTATCATAGAATAAAGTGCTGGGGGTGCTTAAATTCATTAGGTAATGTTCAGTTGTTACTCTAAAGCAGTATTTATAACAAATTCTAATTAAAGTATTCCATGAATATATATGTCAAGAATCATTGCAACAGCATAAAAACAGTGTTAAAGAATTATTACTAGAGTAAATCCTAAAGTTAGTCATACACTTGGTTATAAGGTTAGCTTTGTGGATTTAAAGTCATGCAGTTAGTTCGCATTGATGAGGCATCACAAATGAAGTAATTGTGGGCTTATGTTAGGTGGTGCCATGGTACTTGGATATAATGGGCACTGTGCCAAATGTGGTACTAAGGTTACAGCTATTGATCTAAGTACATCTTAATCAAAGTACATGGAAAGGATAGAGTCAAGGAAGGAAGTATCTTACGCTTTCGAGAGTGCTAATTCTAGCGGGCATAATGTGACCCTTCACTCTGGAGAGAGTGCCACATTATGCAATGGGTGGGAGCAACATCTGTGATCTTGTTGTCTGTACCCTTAATGTGTTTGATCCTACAATTGTAGTCTTGGAGGTCGAGACACCAATGTATCAAGTGCTTGTGCTGATTTCTGAAATTTGTGAGATACTTAAGGGGGTTATGATCAATAAAGATGGTCAAGGGGAATTTATGATTGGCATGATAGGATTCAAACTGTTTCATGACCAAGATCATACCCAGAAGTTTTTTTCTATTGTGGTATACCTGGTTTCAGCCGGTTTGAGCTCCTTGGAATAGTAGGCTAATGGGTGCCTGACCTCATCCTTTTCTTGAAACATGGCCACCCCAATGCCGATGGCACTGGCATCAACCACCATATAGAAGGGCCGGTCATAGCTGGGTGCATGGAGAATGGGCTGACTGATTAAGACTGCCTTGAGATGGTCGCATGCCCTCTCACACTTGGGGGTACAACGGAAAGGTTGTCTCCCGCAGAAGAGGTTAGTTATAGTTAGTTAGAAATAGCCTACGCTTAAAGCATATATGCCTATTTATTCTCCCCCTACACCTACAATATAGAAAATGTCTTTTCATTTTTTATTACAAATAGAAGTGTTTGAAATACTCTGCATATTACTGTATTATTTTAGCTTATGGGAATTTTTATTTTCTTTCACGTCGTTTCTTACAATAGAATTCGACTTCTACATGCCCCCATGGACCATAAATATCAACCTCGCATACCCCAAGGGGAGCATAGCGTGACTGTGAATCCTTTTAGAGAACTGGCAATGCACCTCAAAATCTGTGCCATGTTATAAAAAAGAAGTATTGCTTAATTGTTGCCAAATGTAAAATATTATGAAAGGTCCTAATATGACTAAAAGAAAATCTAGCGCTGATTATTTTAGCTTGTTTTAGGTCTGTAGTGCACTAAACAAATCGATTGAGAACGTTTGACATGGGAGCCCCGCACCACACTTACTTACACTGCCCAAAATGCCAAGGTTTGGAAATACCGTAGTCATATGTTACAGAACAAACTTTTCTAACAAAGATGGAATCTTCATGGAGTTATACAAAATCTAATAAATGCAAGCCATTGATTTATTAAAGGAACTTAAATTTTTTAAACTTTTTTATATTTATATTAAAAATCATCGGAACCTATTCATTAATCATGCAGCATGACTTGGCTGTAATATCTTAACTTGTGGTACGATGCAACACAATACACCAAAACTATGATATCTAGCTCCTTTTGCATTAATAACTATTTGCAAAAAAAAAAATGAATACAAAATTAATAAGCTTTACAAGAATATATTACGTACAACTCAAAACTTATCCTCTGACTGAAAATAATCGTAATTTCCCTAGTTCGTTTCTCGACAGAATACTCAAACGTAAAACCATCTGCTGCATCAACAATGCACACTTCATTTAAACCTAAAGTAATGGAAACAAAAGTGATGCTTGCAGCAGACTGGACGCGTATGTTGGATTCAGCAACACAGACACACAGACATACATATACAAGATCATTAATAATTTTATGACATAATAAACGAGAAATGAATTGGGACAAAAAAAATCTGCCACAAAGAAACTTCAGCTAAATGCACGTCATGGTTACTTTTGTGGACGCTACAGTAACTGCTAATGAATATATAAATAACACAATTTAATGTGCATGCAAACCATGCGCTGCTCTGAAAAACTCTGAATGACATGGTGAAAAGGGACTAAAACCTTAAAACCCGGTACTGGTGCTACCAGAAAGCTATCTACTTATAATGGCACTTTATTCCTTTGCTTAATGATGAAATAACTTATTTTCTTCATTACCGTACCTTTTCAGACTACGCATTTTGAACAGAGAAATTACAGTGGCGTCATTTCAGATTTTTCTTTTGGGGGGAGGAGGTTTAGAAGTTATGGTATGGGCAGGGTGGTGAGGGAAGCAAGTCCTACCAGCTGGGGGTAGGGGGCTGTAAGCTCCCCTGAGAATTTTGTGGAAATTTGTGCGCATTTTGGAGCATTTTGAAGACATATAAGAGCTGTATTGAGTTAACAAAGCAGCAATGGCTGGCAGCATTTTTTCTCTGCTAAAACTCATGAAATATAGCGAGATCTAGCCAAAATTAGGCAACACTGCTTCTACCTCACCCTGTCTCATGCACTCCTGACAAGCTAGAAGGTGATCAAGTCTTGGTCGTTTCAACCAGAGGCCCCTCTCTAGTCTCCATCGCCAAACACACACACACACACACACACCACCTTGGACTGAATTTTACTGGTGCTTTTATTATTATTATTAATATTATTATTATTATTATTATTATTATTATTATTATTATTATTATTATTATTATTATTATTATTATTATTATTTCAAAGGCTAGGGGACAAACCAAGTCTTGGGGGGGAGGGCCATCGGTGTCTGGAGTGGGGGCAAGTGCCGCCCCCAGCCACCCCCAAAATGACCCCCCTGATGAAATTACTTTGTCCAGGAAAATGGCAAGTTGCAAAAACTGTATATTTAAATGGAAATGTAAACCATGTGGGAATGAATGAAATGTAAATATACGCATTAAGCATCCTCGTGAGAGAAGTTGAAATATTTTGTGTAGTTATGAAACAAAATCTGTAGTCATATATTAGTGTGTGTCTATATATATATATATATATATATATATATATATATATATATATATATATATATATATATATATATATATATATATATATATATATATATATATATATATATATATAAGTCGAAGGCAGTTGCTTTAAACCAGATGAGCAGCATCGAGTTAGGGGAGAAGGAGAATTCCTTGTATTTCCTTTCAATGTACTTTATTATGCTGACGTTTCAGGACCAAGTGTCCCATTTTCAAAGCTATAAATTAAAAAGACAACTGAATTTAAAAATAAACTCAGATTTTAAAAACGAGAAAAAGAAATTTTTACATAAAAATATAAAAAGAAACATAACAGAAAGGAACAATTATTACCAAATAGTGCTCAAGGCAACAACTGAGTGACATTAAAAAAAAAATTTTAAATAATATTTTTCAACCAAAATTCAGAACACCAACAGTAACTAAACTATCTTTCTATGCAAGTGTCCCGCTTATCTATGATAAACATATTTACCAAGATTTACGACAAATAATAAACAAATATTTACCGGCTGCCGAATTGCAATTGATACCTAATAATCCAATGACGATCAAGTCTCTGTTTAAATATAAAGAAAGTCTGCACCCTTTGATGACCTCAAGAGTCATATGCCTGTTTAATTGCCCCAGATGTGACCTGGGGAAGTATGTGGGCTCCACTCATAGGTTGTTGAAGGTGAGATTAGACTCTCATTGTGGCGTAAGTTACCGAACGGGTGCTAAATTATCAAACCCGAATTTTCATGCATAAGAGACCACGGGAAAAAACGCAGATATAATATCAATTACAAGGATTTCAAAATAAAAGGCAAAGCTACGAATGACCACCAACTGTCAATACTTGAATCTCTTTTTATTAAACAACTAGTTCCCCAATTAAATACTCAGTTCACGCCAACACCTCTATACCTCTCGTGAGTTTCTGTTAGAACCAAAACGCACCCTGAATGTCACTCAGCTTTTGCCTTCAGCACTATTTGGTAATCATTGTTCCGTTCTGTTATGTTTCTTTTTATACTTTTATATAAAAATTTCTTTTTTCTCGTTTTTAAAATGTGAGTCTGTTTTTAATTCTGTTGTCTTTAATTTATAGCTTTGAAAATGGGACACATGGTCCTGAAACGTCAGCATAATAAAGTACATTGAAAGGAAATACAAGAATTCCCCTTCTCCCCAACTGATCGATGCTATATATATATATATATATATATATATATATATATATATATATATATATATATATATATATATATATATATATATATATATATATATATATATATATATAAACACATACACACACACACACACACATATATTTTAGTTGTATTCTTCTCAATCACGAAGATAAAATATCACGGTGCACTCCACAATGAAAATGAAGGAGAAAACCAGAGGAGAAGGAAATAGAGTTCTTAATTTGTCCCAACAGTTTCGCCCTCCATCAGGCCTCTTCCGGGAACTTTATTGACTAATCAGTTTAAGAAAAGAGGCCTGATGGAGGGCGAAACTGTTGGGACAAATTAAGAATTATATTTCCTTTTCCTCTGGTCTCTCCTTCATTTTCATTGTGGAGTGCAAGAAAGGGCGTCGTGACACACACACACACACACAGACACACACACACACACACACACACATATATATATATATATATATATATATATATATATATATATATATATATATATATATATATATATATATATATATATATATATATATATATGTGTGTGTGTGTGTGTGTGTGTGTGTGTGTATATATATATATATATATATATATATATATATATATATATATATATATATATATATATATATATATATATATATATATATATATATATATATATATATATATATATATATATATATATATATATATATATATATACACAGGGAGTTTTCAAATTAGAGCCCCCCCTCTCTATAGCATAAACTAAAATTGATATGGACAAAAACAAAAGTAATTCAGAACAGGTATTTATTTAAGTTTCTCTCTGAGTTTTTAATATTTTGTATGGCCTCCATCTGCCGGTACCACAGCTTGCATTCTTGAGGGGTACGATTTCAGCAAATTGCAAAAAAATTGAGACTCAAACTCCATTTCCCTGAGTACTTCGGTCACCTCTCTTTGCAGGTCATTGAGGCTTGGTATACCATCATAGTTCACTCCGCACGCTTCAGCACAATCCTTTAAGATACTACCAATGTGTTCACACACATTAAGGTCAGGGGAGCTACCTGGAAATTCACTTGACAAGAAGAAATCAATACCACTGTTTCGAAGCAGCTCCTGTATCTGAAGAGCCTTGAAACATGGTGCCTTATCATGCAAAAATGTGACTTCTTCAACAGATAACATTTTCAGGATCTTTGAGGAAAGGAAATACTCCACCAGTAAGCACAGTTTCTCTGAAGTATTCACCATTCTATGACTGTCCTTTTTCCTTGATGATCCACATTAACCGTTTGGCTGTGAAACAGAGAAAAATTCCCAAACATTCAGGAAATTTCATAACTTGGTGATAGAGCACGTCATCGCTGATATCATCCAATGTTGCAGCCCAAATGATGTCATTTTTATGATTTGACTTCCTGACTGTAAATGAAGAATTCATCTGGATGTGGCAACATGGAGAGAGTCAGCTTCATCCCAATCTTTAAGAAATGAACCACAAAACCATACACGGTCTTCTCTCTGTTGCTGAGTGATGTTGGGCTTGCTGATAACATGAAATGGCTTGATACCAGATTTTTTCAACTCACGATATACTGCATTATAACTTCTCTTCTCTCCCCTTTTTGTTTCTAGTTCAAGCACCAATTTATGTAAAGACTTTCTTGGTCTACCCACTGCCTCAGCTATGATGTCTTTTGACTCCTGAGAAAGGACTTCAGGCCTTCCAAGATTCTCACTCTTTTCTCGATGACAGTCACATGGATTTTTGTTCCAGTTTCTTTTAACAAAGATTCATCTCTTTAAAATATATTTAGCTATCCAGGAACGTGAAATGAAGGATGCGCCAGCATCCCTGGCCTCTCTGAAGGTTATAGCCCGGATTCGGTCAATCCATCTGATTTCCTCCAAGTCGTTAGCCATGGCTGTATCTAACTCTGTCACTCCATCTGAAAATACAAGAAATTTAAAATTAAAAATAGTATAATAGAAACTTAAAATAATGTACTTGGAGATAGGCTATATATATATATATATATATATATATATATATATATATATATATATATATATATATATATATATATATATATATATATGAATACAGACATGTATACTTATTATGTTTGTGGTTTGCTTGTATATATATTGATGTGAATTTTAATCTGCCTCATTCAGGTATTTGTATATAACAAATGATACATTTCTGTGGCATCTCATATATATGTAACAATAAACACTTTTCATCATGTATGAATTTTTCTTATTGATCAATAGATTACATAATTTATATCTGCCTTTTGTTTGCCAGTTTCCCTACAACTCATGTTAAATTCACAGAAAGTTTTATTCTTTCAATCACAAAATTCCCTAAACAGCTACTGCGCTATTTGTGTTATACCTCCTGATTGCGTTTACATTTTGGTCTAAAAAATAAGAAGTTTGTCTCGGGAAAGGCTACGCGCTGGACCAAGTGTGTGTGCTGAATTCACAAATTATCCGCCTACCTGGCTCACCCCCAGTTTGCCGGAGCATGGGTTGACCTCCCTTTTCTTTGGACCTTGATCAGAACGAGGTCACGTTACATAACCGACTTGGTCAAGTCGGTAACGCGACCCGACCTCGTTGTGATACTAAGGTTACGGTTCGAATCCTGCTACAGACATCAAAACTGCTTCATATTCTTGCCTTTGGACCTTAAGGGTTTGTAGTGACAAGAGTATCCAAAAAGTGTGAAGAATACGAGAAGTTAAGAGGGCATTGTGGTTGTTACAATTACGTATGTGTCTGGTAAAAGTGACACGTAGTATATATATATATATATATATATATATATATATATATATATATATATATATATATATATATATATATATATATATATATATATATATATATATATATATATATATATATATATATATGTATAATCCCAAAACTCACCATTATGAGCCTCTTTAGTCTTGTAATTAAAACACTACAATATTTAAACCCTCTCTTTTACCTGTTGCCGTAGCTTTTGAAAATTTCATCATCATCAAAAGTACTGTTGTTTATATTGTAAATTATGTGATACGCGTAATTTTTATAATCTCTCTCTCTCTCTCTCTCTCTCTCTCTCTCTCTCTCTCTCTCTCTCTCTCTCTATTAACTTTCCTTATCCTCATCCTCTCATATATTCTTGGAAGCTGCTTTATCTCTTTCATCTTTGGGTCTCCCATTAGCCTTACGACGAAAGGGAGAATGGAATATTGATCTTGTAAAGGTTACGTTATTGAAGGTTCTGCAGACAGGCTTTCATTGAGTTGATATCTTGTTTAGATTCATTAACTGAAGCTAATGACGTTAGCAAAGAGGTTCTTTCTCAGATCTTTCTTTTACTCGTGGAAACTTTTATAAGAATGGTATGTGGTACAATTAGTATTTCTTTAATAATTTTCATACTGTATACCCATTCGTAAAGAGCGAACCCAGTACAAGTTAGCAAATAAGCCTCCGCAAAGTAGAACGCTCTCTGGAGAAGAAAAAGCAAAAAAAAGGAAATAATGATATAAGAAAGAAAATTACAAACAACGAAAATAAGGCGTAGACAACGCTTTTGTACAACTGAACATAAGTGATAATATATAGAGAAGTCAGAAAGTTAATACCAAAACCCACTACAGTAAAACACAGGAGCCTTTAAATCTTTATCGCTGTCAGGCAGACTGCTGATAGTTTTACGGTAAACCAAATGTGACATCATAATATTATCACCCCAGGAAGACAGGTACAATCTACGACTGTCTAGCTTTCTTGGAACAGACGGTAAGTAAATGCAGTCTATACCATTGAGCTGCTTGTCATTAGTAGCCATTCGTCGATGTTTATGAAATATATACTCTTAACTTGCTTTTTTTTTCTTCATGGAGTGTGCAGTCGTGGATTTTATCTTGCTATCTAGCAAAATTTACAAGATGATGATTTGCCATGATAACTTAGTATCTGAAAGTATAGAAAAGATGTTTAGTACTCACTTTCTGCTGATATAAAAAAAGCGACCAGTCAAAAGTTAAATGGAAGCTTCAGTGACACCCGGCTGCATACATTTACCGTCATCTCGAAAAAAAAAAAAAATGGTCATATTAGAGACACAGGGATTAAGAACAACGAAAGAAGTTCGCGTTGAAGTGGTTAAAGCTATCCATTTTGGAAGGGAGGAAACGAGCAGTGGGAGAGCAAAAGTTATTAGGTATGTGGCAGCAATAACACGATTTCTGCAGATGGAATCAGCTACGCGATACATCGGGGTCTCACAGCATCTCATCTTAGTTGCGTTGCCTTATGCCATGTGGTGACCTGCCACCTACCGTTCTCGACCATGAGCTGCGCCGTAAGCTTTGTACTGTGGCGTACTGTACCTGGGTCTTAGTTTACGTTCTGCTGCCTGCGTTTACATTCGAGCACACTTTCCCTTGCTTTTTTTTTTTTTTTTTTTTTTGCCATTATTACGGAGTTTTATATGTTTTATATATTCTATGTATTCTGCTTAATTTGTTATTATTTTTACCAAAGTTCATTATATACCTTTTTGTTTTTTTCATTTTTCTTTTTTCATTTGCCTTTGTATTCGTTCGACAATGGGTCTTATATAGAATTTCACATTATAAATAATATAAATAATCATTATTGCAAATAAAAACTTTTGTTTAAAGTTTTTTACTCCATGCTTTTTTTTTTATTTGTTGCTTAGTCACATTTACTAAATGACCACGATTGATTCTCGAAACAAAGCACCTTTTCCTCGTGCCCACCCACCCACTCACCTTTGTTTCCTGCTCCGTGAAAATAAGGTGAACTTTCTGGAAGGAAGTAACTCAACAAGGAAAGCCATTTCTTATTGAGTTGAATTTCCGGCTGGAAGGGGAAGTCCCCTTTGTTAATGGCTATATTCATGTTTATTTTATGTCCTTTCTCATAACGAGCTCCCTCGAGGGATGAGGTAATATTGTGAATTATTCTTTTCCTTTCCCCTGAATATAAAGGACATTGAACCACTTACGTCATCAGGTCTCAAAAGTTAATAGCTGCATTCATTTACTTTTTGTTTTCGATAGTTTCAGCTCTTGTCAATACCGAGCAAGTACGTATTGCGTAAATACAAATACAGTGATACCTACTTCTATGTTCATAATTTGGGGTTATAATTTTGCGCACACGCAACTCACGCGCGCGCGCAAACATTATACACATACACACACACACACACACACACACACACACATATATATATATATATATATATATATATATATATATATATATATATATATATATATATATATGTATATATGAATGAATTTTTTATCACATCACCGTGATTCATATGCAAGCATTAAGCTACAAACGTCCTTTAATATCCAATTCGCTCTACCTCGGAAATAATATAATTTTATATATGTTATCCGAAGGGGAATTTTTTTAGTTGATAATAAGTTTGTCGTCTCGTGGACTCGAACCACCGAAGATAAGAACTCAGGACTACAGTGACGCGAATTCAACCGCACTTGTTGGCCGTGTGGTTAAATTCACTTCACTGTAGTCCTGAGCTCTTGTCTTCGGTGGTTCGAGCCCACGAGGCGACGAACTTATTATCAGGTAAAAAAATTCCCCTTCGGATAACATATATGAAAATATATTATTTCCGAGGTAGAGAGAGAGTTGATATTAAAGGACGCTTGTAGCTTAATACTTATATATATATATATATATATATATATATATATATATATATATATATATATATATATATATATATATATATATATATATATATATATATATATGAGCCTTTCATTCGAGAAACATGCCAAGCGCATCCTGGGCCAAAGTATTTTTAATTTAATTTATGATATTCTGAAAATGGCACTTGGCATGTTTCTCGACTGAAAACACACACACACACACACACACACACACACACACACACACACACACACACACACACACATACATATATATATATATATATATATATATATATATATATATATATATATATATATATATATATATATAATTAACAGATTCAGGGACAAATCTGATTTTAATGGATTCATTAATATATACTTATACTTATAACAGTTGCCAAATGAACCAGTATTATTTATGGATAGGTAAATCAAACCTAGAATGTGTTTTTTCAGTCGGTTGCCTTTTTTCACAAGTAGATGAATTATGTGCGTTGCAGTAGAAAAGCCATTCACATAACTGTGACTTGTAGGTAATCAAGGAAAAGGGACATTGAAACCTTTATATGATCCAGGTTGA
>NC_089791.1:3340750-3348250 GCF_040412425.1 Macrobrachium rosenbergii
TTAATTAGTATGTTTGTTATGCCTTTGTACCTTCCGTTTTTTGTGACTTAAATTTTTAATTTTTTTGTATTTTGCTTTATTTTATTTTATCTTTTATTTATTTTGATTAGCCATCTTTAAACGTATTCTTATTTGCATAGTAATTTTACTATATTATTTTGAATTTTATTATAAGAATGGTAATGTTGTCATTTTAATTTCTTAGGTTGATAACGAGTGAGAGTACTGCTCGAAACATGTCCCAATAAAGTTGTGTAAAATGCTGTTCCGAATTTGGCCTTGGTGTCCTTAAGGATATGCAGATGGCGCTTCCTGCTGGTGTATCCATTTCATACATACATATATATATATATATATATATATATATATATATATATATATATATATATATATATATATATATATATATATATATATATATATATATGTGTGTGTGTGTGTGTGTGTGTGTGTGTGTGTGTATATATATATATATATATATATATATATATATATATATATATATATATATATATATATATATATATATTTATATATACTATATACATATAACTGATTCACGAAGATATGGAATGTGATGAATGTATAAAATGCAAATGCCTTTAAAGAAAAGTGAAACAACGGAGTGGTTGCTAGGCCTTTCGACACACGGTCCTTTACTAGCAGACTGATGAAACATAAAAGTAAGGTTACAAGAAAGCTAGTATAACTGATAGATGACATACAGATATCCTTGAGGATGGGGATTATAAGAAACAGATGCACCTGGAATCCAACACAGTTGAAGAATTAGTGGACCTACCAAAACAAAGGTAAATCCTTGAGAAGTTTTTCAAACGATTATGTTCAACTGCTCAAAGGTAGGGAGGAATCAATTAAAGGATTAAACAAGGGAAGAGACTGATCACCTAAAATGACCTTGTAATCAATGAGCTTGATTACGTATTTATAAAAGTACAACACTTAATAATGCTCCTTTTGGTAAACAATAACAATTTTTGAAAAATAAACATTTTCAAAAAACTATTAAACATACGAATACAATGAGAAAATATAAAAGGAAACTAATTAGTAATTAAGTCACTGATTTTATCTTTAAGGTTATTCTTGAATATTTTACTAATACAGGGGTCCAAATAATACATGCCAAGGCTAAGGTTGAAATTACAGCTGGAAGTAAGCTGCATAATTGCAGATTCTAAAAGATTTTGTGAAGAGAAATTTTTTGACCTGGTAATCACTGAACTGTCAGTCCAATTGATCCTGTGAGAGTTTTTACTTAAATGAATAAATATTGCATTGGATGTTTGCCCAGTTTTTACAGAATACATATGCTGCTTAATTCTCACTTCTAAATCTTAACTAGATTAACCTATATAAAAGAAGAGCAGTCCATGCGTGGAATTTTATTTATTATGTTGTTGGTTTCCTTAGTGCTATTTTCTATTAACATTCCATTTAGTGTGTGTAACGGCTCGTTTCACCTTTACTAAAATTTACTCAAAATTTCAAGTATCCATATAACCCCGATATGAAGTCCACAATAGGGTGGAATCATACCATAACTCAATAAACAAAGTGCAAGAATGAGTTCAAGGGGGGGAGTAAACAAACACCACGAAAAACCATAAATTTAATACAAAAATGAACTGATAGAAATTACACCTGAACCTCTTTAATACAAGTAAAAAAATGAATCACTTTCACTCGTAATTATAATCCAAAACACACCTACACTTAAGATAGATATTAAACACTCAAACAAAAATTAGGGGGCCCAGAAAGGAGGAGGAAGTCGCATAGACAGAAAAACCTAACAAATTACACACTAATTTTCTTATAAATAAACTTGTCACTTAATAGCTTCTGGAATAAATTATTTACATTCTTCACGAAGAATAAGCGTATCCTCCACGTCTGGAGTAGAGTAAGGTGGTTAATCAAATCAGGCCCAACCAAGCAGCCACAACAAATCCACAGCCGTGATCGATATAATTTATAGATATATAAACCTTACCATGGGATAGCGAGATCCCCTGGCTTTCTAACTGAACTAGAGGTGGAGCGGTAAAGCAGAAAGGACCTCCTGATTGGTAAACCGGACAAGTCTTCCAAATTGAAGATGGCTGTGATCCAGCAGATATCCTCAGATTCGGATGATAAATGGAATCTGATAACAGAGGCTGCAACTATCAAGAAGCGAGTCACGGTAATATTCTTTTTCCACCAAGCCAGGCAAAAGAGTTCCTAAGAGCAAAAGGTCCAGAGAACAATTCCCTGCTCTTCGAACCGAAGCTACGAAGTCACCCCCCTAAACCACAGGGGAGGGACCACACACACACAACCTCCTTGAAAAGTAAACAAGCATTAATAACAAGCAAACAATTATTATACACAAGTGAAGCTTACAAGACTAGGTTTAACAAATTGAATAAAAATTAAATTTAATCATAATGAAAAAGGATCACATACTGACACGTGCTATTATAAGAGAAAAACAATTTGACATTAAAGGACTTTAACACTTATGTTATGGTTTCAAAACCAGTAAAATAAGGCAGATTAAGAACGTTCTTAGGGGTTTCTTTCTCCATGTTACTTTCATTATAGAACTTTTTGTGGGCTTTATTATCCCAGATATCTACTATATGTGAAAGGTAACATAAAGCTGATCCTGTTTTTCTCATGTATCCAATTTCTTGATGCAAATAATAGGGACTGATAATGTGCAAGGTTCATAAAAACATTAGAAGAAAAAATTGATATTTTGATATTAAGGTGGTGGCCTGAAAATGTTAATTTTACCAGAATTTTTATTGTTTGCCAAAAGGAGAATCATTAAGTGTCATACTTTTATAGATACGCAATCAGATTACTCATTCCAAGGTCAGTATTAGTGGTCAGTCTCTTCTCTTGTACAATCCTTTAATTGACTCCTCCCTGCTTTGGAGGCAGTTGGGCAAATCCTTTGTAAAACCTCTCAAAGATTTACCTTCGCTTTGGTTGGAACATTAATTCTTCAGCTGTGTTGGATTCCAAGAGCATCTGTTCTTTATAATCCCTATCCTCAATTATATATGTATGTCATCTGTCAGTTATACAAGTTTTCTTGTAATTGTAACCTCAGTTTTATATGTTTCATCAGTCTGCTAGTAAAGGACTGTGTGTCAAAAGGCCTAGCAACTACTCCATTGTTTCACTTTTCCTTCATAGCATTTGCCTTTATATATATATATATATATATATATATATATATATATATATATATATATATATATATATATATATATATATATATATATATATATATATATATATATATATATATATATATATATATATATATATATATATATATATATATATATATATATATATATATATATATATATATATATATATATATATATATATATATATATATATATATATATATATATATATATATATATATATATATATATATATATATATATATATATATATATATATATATATATATATATATATATATATATATATATATATATATATATATATATATATATATATATATATATATATATATATATATATATATATATATATATATATATATATATATATATACATATATATATATATATATATTATATATATATATATATATATATATATATATATATATATATATATATATATATATATATATATATATATATATATATATATATATATATATATATATATATATATTTATATATATATATATATATATATATATATATATATATATATATATATATATATATATATATATATATATATATATATATATATATATATATATATATATATATGTATATATATATATATAAAAGTATATGAAAATATATAGTTTAAATTATATATACATATATGTATATATATATATATATATATATATATATATATATATATATATATATATATATATATATATATATATATATATATATATATATATTTATATTTTTATAGTTTTGTGTATATATATATATATATATATATATATATATATATATATATATATATATATATACATATGTGTGTGTGTGCAAAGGCAAACCAAGAAGGAAAAGTTAAACAATGGGGTGGTTGCTAGGCCTTTTGACATACATCCCTTTACTAGCAGACTGATGAAACATATAAAAGTAAGGTTACAAGAAAGCTAGTATAACTGACAGATGCCATACATATATCCCTGAGGATGGGGATTATAAAGAACAAATGCACCTGGAATCCAACACAGTTGAAGAATTAGTGGACCACCCAAAACAAATGTAAATCTTTGAGAGGTTTTACAAAGGATTAGGCCCAACTGGCTCAAAAGCAGGGGGGAGTCAATTAAAGGATTATACAGGGGAAGAGACCACTAAAATGAACCTTGGAATAAATAAGCTGATTACATATTTATAAAAGCACAACACTTAATAATTCTTCTTTTGGTAAACAAAAAATTTTTTGCAAAACTAACATTTTCAGGCCACCACCTTAATATCAAAATATCAATTTTTTCTTCTATGTTTTTAAGAGCATTGCACATTGTCAGTCCCCAGTATTTGGATCAAGAAATTGAGTACTCAAGAAAAATAGGGACAGGTTTATGTTACCCTTTCACATATACTAGACATCTGGTGTAATAAAGCCTGCAAAATTGTATATATATATATATATATATATATATATATATATATATATATATATATATATATATATATATATATATGTATATATATGTATATATATATATATATATATATATATATATATATATATATATATATATATATATATATATATATATATATATATATATATATATATATATATATATATATATATATATATATATATATGTATATATATGTATATATATATATATGTTATATATATATATATATATATATATATATATATATATATATATATATATATATATATATATATATATATATATACATACATATATATATATATATATATATATATATATATATATATATATATATATATATATATATATTTATATATATATATATATATATATATATATATATATATATATATATATATATATATATATATATCACTGCATTTTTGTCAAGAGGGAGACATAAAGCAAGAATTCTTAGAAAAGATTTTAATCTGAAAGTTTGTAGATTTGAAAAAGTTCTGAAAAGCGAGTTTAAATTCTTATTCATTCGCATATTAGAAAAAAGCAACTGTAATTTATTCCTAACTTTGTTTACTCTGCTTCTTCAGGCAAAAGGTAAATCGGTTTTATTTGACGGTTTTTTTCGCCGACTTACCAGCTGTAAGTTTTTATTGTTTTACGTGCAGTCTTAAACAAATTATAAAAGTTTGGTCAATGAAAGACGGAAGATTTTGAATTTTGTACCAGTACTGTCTCATTTTTGGTATATATATATATATATATATATATATATATATATATATATATATATATATATATATATATATATATATATATATATATATATATATATATATATATATATATATGTGTGTGTGTGTGTGTGTGTGTGTGTGTGTATTGTAAATATACGATATTCTCTCCTCTAAGGACTGTTAATGTTGGGCCTAAAATCCTCGTAGATAGGACAGTCCTACCAGGGATTAGGAAGGAAACCCCCATCTTAGCTACTGAAGAGTGGAGATGTTTTGTGAAGCAAGATTAGACAGGACGCGGGGTGTCAGTGGGTCATGTGAGGGAATCTGTAAACTACACTTCGCTTTAGATATTCTTACTATAAGACTTGTGTTCCTACGGACACATCTCAGCTGGTAATTAATTTACTTTCTAGGCTGCAGGGTAGCTCCGCCCATACCTAGCTAAAGGAAATGGACCCCAGCGCCCGCCAATGAAGTTCATTTGCGGTCCTTGGTTAATCTGCCTGCGAGCAACACCTCGCTCGTGAGCCCTGTCCCTGGCATGCCCTTTGTCTTTTTGTATTTGGTATGAAATTGGTCTCTAACGGTCAGAAGCAACCCAGGCACAAGTGCCGTTAGTTGCTAGATAAAGGAAAATAGGATCCACTGTATTGCAATAGCGCCTTGCAATATAAAGATAGCCGGTAAACCTGAATTTTAGTAATTAATTACCAGTGTCTCTTTCTTTTACTGAAGATCTCATATCCTTGTTTCAAAATTTCCATCTCTCCTCATACATCCCTAGCAAAAAAGTCTACCAAGTCGATTTTCCTCATGAATTATGTACCGTAAATTAATCAACCATGGTGTTAAAATTCTTTCTAAATAATATAGAGTAAACTTCCTCCATTAGGGAATAATATATTGCTAGTGAGAGGACTTTTATGTATAAATTGTTATCTGGATAACCTATTTGCAGAACATGTTGTCGTGTTCACCTAGCAGCCTGTCAACTCTCTTGCTTGGAAGAATTTCTGCCTTATCAGGGTAAATTACTCAAGGTGCAACGTTCATTGAAAATCACTTATTGTACGAAGTCCTCAGAAGGGACTCAGATCCGGTATGTGAAGATTCGTATCTTCAATGTATTCAGTAAACCCAGAATCAGTATTTTAAGTGGATGTTAACTGTAGCTGGTATTTTAATTTTTTTATTGTTTAGAACTATTTCAGTAATTTTATGTATTCTACTTTATTATATTCAATAAATTATATATTCTTGTACTGATTAGTTTTAAACCGGCGACCTTCTTCTCTTTGTAATATGTAAAGTAAAGCCTTTTCCAGCCTTAATTGGCACATTACATAGGTCCACGGTGAGTACAAGTCAGAATTTATCTGATTAATAATGCAATTAATGTAATTAACCGTACACCCATCGTAAGTATATATATATATATATATATATATATATATATATATATATATATATATATATATATATATATATATATATATATATATTAAGGCCTATTTAAAAACAAATGCACGGTTAATTACATTAATTGCATTATTATTCAGAGAAATTCTCCCTTGTACTCACCATGGACCTGCGTAATATGCTAATTGAGGCTGGAAAAGGCTGCACATTACATAAAACGAAGATAAGAAGGGCGCCAGTTTAAAACTAATCAGTACAAGAATATATAATTTATATTGAATACAATAAAGTAAATTGCACAAAATTACTGAAGCAGTTCTAAGCAATAAAAAAAATGAAAATACCAGCACAGTTAACAACCACTCAAAATACTGATTCTGGGTTTACTGAATACATTGAAGATACAATATATATATATATATATATATATATATATATATATATATATATATATATATATATATATATATATATATATATATATATATATATATATATATATATATATATATTAGCTGAAGCCACATGGGGAAAGTTCAAAATGAAACGACAGAGTGCCAAGTACTTTCGTGTATTTTTAACACATCTTCGGAGCGCAAAGCAATACAGAGCACAAAATGAGTGAGCAAAAAAGCTCTCACAAAAGCA
>NC_089791.1:3353250-3375750 GCF_040412425.1 Macrobrachium rosenbergii
GCCCGAAACTTATTAGCTCCAACAATTGTAGGGTGAAGAAAGTGGCATTAGGAGGAAAAGAAAAATAAGAAAACTCCTCACAAATTACTCTCTTTCTTTCAGTTGTCATCTTTACACGAAATGCTCTTTTATTCCTCCATGATTTATCACAAGGTGATTAAATACTGTAGATCTAATGGGATAAGCGAACTTCGTACCTTTTGTGTATAACTCATTTCTTTCCTCTTGTAACCTGGAAGGGAAGTGTAAGGAGGATTCATTTACATATATATCGATTTTGTGTCCTTATGTTCACTAGAAAATGAATTGACATCATGATTTTATGCTCAATTCTACAGTTCGTAAGTACAATCATACATATATACTTATATGCGCATTTTTTTTAAGATTAACAATATACACGTTTGTAAAAATGGCTATTTTACTGTTGCTTATATACATACATATATATAATATTTTTATATATATATATATATATATATATATATATATATATATATATCGTATATATATATATATATATATATATATATATATATACATGTATAATTCACTTAATCAAGAGGACAGGGATATTAACAAATTCAGGAACATACTGGGCCATTTGTATTTATTCTTATTAGTGTAAATCTTTCATTTTATGCTGTATTCTCCCCTTCGTAAATGTTTAGTCTGTCAATGCCCTCTGGAAATGAGGGGTTCCGCGTGTTACGAAACATCATCTCTCTCCTTTGGTTCCCTTGCAAACCGCAGCCTGTGGATCACATTCGGTCTTCTCGCAAGTTCTCTTTACTTCGATTTTTCCAGTTCATTGTTTATAGTTAGACCAAGACTGGTTTCACTAATCCCGTTTCGTGTTTTGCTCTTTTTGACTCTGCGTTCTCTAATGTTCGTCTTAACTTCCGCAAACGCGCATTTGTGGCTAAGGAGTGAAGTGCGATGGCAGCCATATTCACCTATTTTAGGTGCTTATCATTAGAGAAAGTTATATCAGTAGGTGCGTAGTATAACTATCAGAAAAGGAATTGTCAGAATTAATTCGTTACATCGGGGATGTTAACTTAGAAATACCGAATCATAATGTTTTGAAAAATACCTAGTGGTTAAGTCAAACGATGAGAGTGGTAGTGGAGAGACTGGAAGGAGGACAAATGTCATCTAGTTAAAAAAAAAAAAAACTTACACACACACTCACACATACATACATACACACGTGGTGGCTGGGGGTTCGGGTTGGAATTTTACCTTTACTTATGTTATCTGAGTTAGAACGGTTATGGTGCCTTCTTGATAAAGCTGTATGAAGTACGAGCTTTCATTTTTTTTTATGTAAGGGGATTCGGAATTTTATTCGTGAGTGGTCAATTATGACTTGGGGTATAATAGGTACGTCATGTAAGAAAGGCACATAACATTTGTATATCAAAAATATGTCAAAAACATAATGCATGGTGCCAGCATTGCTTCATGTCTTGGAAGTACTTCTTTCCTACGATAATGCTCTAGATTCTTGTCTGATAGGAAAATCGCATCAAAACGCTCATAGAAATTATGCATTAATGTAGGTCAAGGAAGGTCATTGCTCCCTATATAGGTCAGTCTTTCAGTATATCATGAAACAGAAAACTGTAGTATAAACTTTTGTAACGATTTAATATATATTATATATATATATATATTATATATATATATATATATATATATATATATATATATATATATATATATATATGAAAGTGTGTTTACAACCTGTCCGTTAGTTATATATATATATATATATATATATACTATATATATATATATTTATGTATATATATATATATATATATATATATACATATATATATGTATGATTCCTGTATGTATATATAATAATATATATATATATATATATATATTATATATATAAATTAAGATAAAAATATGTACCTGTAAATGGAACAGTAGAACCTTTGAGCCAACAATTTGTGCAGTCGTCTCATACGCTCAAAAATTTTAAAAAATTATGCTTTTTTATCACTCGTGAAAACGTTAGACCTCTCTTGCATAAATAAGTGGTATTTATCATTTACTGGTATATACTGTTCGCGGTAAACTAATAATAATAATTACCTCTTTAGTGAGTGAAATAACTGAAGGTTGGTAGTTTCTTATTTTTCATTTTTAAATTGAACCATCTCCCATTTAGACCCAGTTTGGCCTCTCAAGAAAATTTCAAGCATTCACCATGGGTCATGGTTGATTGACTCAGCATTCTCCCGGGGCACTCAGTCTCCAGTTTCTTTTCTTGCAGGAGTCCCACTTGCAGGGTAAGGACACCCCCTGCAGGAAGGACCGCTGTGGAGAGGTTCCCTTTTTTAAGGGAACGCAGCTAGAAGGAAATAGGCGAAGAAAAATGTGGCTGTGGGGGAGAGCAGCGAAAAGTAGGAGAAACAGAATGGTCGTCAAAATGTTTACATATTAATTAAGAAAAGTGTTAAAAATGTTTTTTTTAAAGAAAGCTATAAGAACCGATTAATAACAAAGTGATAGGAATAATAGTTTTATAATACTAGTTAAATTTTGGTTTCTTTTTTTTCAGGAAGTTGGGTTATGTGCCTGATATACAGTGTATTTCTAGTGGTATGCTCCGCATATAATTTAATGTAGGTTAGAAAATATTCCGAAAACTTTTTTAACAGTGTGTATGTCTTTTTGTCGAACTTTTTCGGTTAGTTTGCTTCATGATATAGGTTTCTATTCAATTGTTGGATTGCTTCTTTGAATTTCACTTTTAATTGGGGAGAGCAAAATGAAGTACAATTTCATCAATATTCAGTCTCTCTCTCTCTCTCTCTCTCTCTCTCTCTCTCTGTATATTTGCTGTCGCGTTAACTTCTTGGCCATATACCTATATGCTTCATATCTAAGGCAGCTCCTTTTTTAGTGATAATATTTTTTTTCTCTTATTTAAGTAAAAATATGGCTTCTTTACAGTTCAGCCCCAGGTGTTTGTCTTTTCCTATTGTCTATAAAAACGACGCAGTGTTATCATAGTATTTCATTTTTTGTTTATATTCAATCATAGCCTCTTTTTTCGATTTTATGTTTGTTGATAAATAATTTATTCGGTGCCATGATGCATTATTGCTTAAACCTGCAATTCAGAACAAGGGGAGAAGACGTTAAGACAACCTTAGCGAACCAAATGAATGTTCGATGTTGTGTTGCAGTGACACTTTTTCCAAGAAGGGATGGCTCACAAACAAACCATTTTAGATGCTGAGCAAAGTAACCCATGAGGGAACTATATGATTATTATTGATACAAGGAAAATAAAGTTATCATGTCATTAGTAATTTATTTCTAAATTAAAGTGAATAACATCTATCTTTCGCATGTTACATACATGACATAGCATTAAATTCGTTTCCGGGGTATTGTTCTTTATTTTGAGAGACACTTAAGTTTTAAAAATTCACATCGTTACGTGTATCGACCTAATTACTAAAATTTTGTTGTAAATTATTTGTTAATGTAGATAAAGACTTCAGAGATGAGTGGGGCCATTTCGTTTTCTATTCAGTGGAAAAAGTGGCATTTACTTTCGTATTAGAGCTTGGGCGCATTGTAAATATAATCTGCGTTCGTCGAGATAGTCTTCTGTTTCATCGGCTGTGTTTGTTGCTCCAGATTTTGCCCCTTTCTCAGATTTGCTTGCTTGGAGTTGTACGTATGCTATCTTGATCTGTTGCGCAAAGAATTAGCTACATTTGTTTAGATGCTTGTGTGTGTATAATATAGAGAGAGAGAGAGAGAGAGAGAGAGAGAGAGAGAGAGAGAGAGAGAGAGAGAGAGAGAGATAATTAATGTTTTTAACTCCTTTTTATATGGTGCACTTTAAGGTAATAAATGGTTTTACTGGATCTTTTAATGATATTTAGGAAGAGGGCAAACACCTCAGAGAGTATTATGTCTGATATCAAAATGCATTGACAGCCATGCAAGTAATGAAGGTAAAATTTTCATCCATGGCTTTTAACCTAATCTGATGTACTGTAAAGGGCGCCAGTCACTCTATGACAGTGATGTTACAATAAACAAGTAAAAGATGCGCAGTAGTTTCTTCGGCACAATCAAGTTTTCTGCACAGCGGCGGCCCATGAAACTCAGCCACGGTCCGGTGGTGGCCTATGTTGTTGGTACCTATGGCGGTGCCAGAAGTAAGATTATGGCTACCTTTAACCTTAAATAAAATAAAAACTACTGAGGCTAGAGGGTTGCAGTTTGGTAAGTTTGGTGATTATAGGGTGGATGACCAACATGCCAATATGCAGTCCTCTAGCCTCAGTACTTTTTAAGGTCTGAGGGCGGACAGAAAAAGCGCGGACAGGAAAAGTTCGGACAGAAAAAGTGCTAACGGACAGACAAAGCTGTCACAACAGATTTCTTTTACGGAAAACTGAAAAGAGAGTAACCCGAATAATCATTGTTAACTTTGATTTCCATGGCTGTTCTTCATTAGAAATAACACTCTAAAAAATTAAGGGTATAAAAGGGGTAGAAAAAGGGTATTTCTAGTGGTTAAAATAGCATACCCTATCGGGGTATATAAGAACTATAATATACCCTTTACAATATACCCTTATCAAGGGTATAACATATACTTGAGATACCCTTACTTAGGGGTGTATTGCAGGTAAAGAATACCCTTTTGCAGGGTATTCTATACGATGTATATACCCGTGTATATTAATTATATGATTAATATATTAATCCATTACACCATTATGTGTAGTTATAGCATACATAAAATCATAAGGTCAATGATTTTAAAAGTTTGGTTTATCAATTTATTATTTTTATTGCACTTGAAAATCAAAAGTATATATATATTGCTATATGCGTATATGTGTGTATATATATATATATATATATATATATATATATATATATATATATATATATATATATATATATATATATATATATATATATATATATATATATATATATATATATATATATATATATATATATATATATATATATATATATATATATATATATATATATATATATATATATATATATATATATATATATATATATATATATATATATATATATATATATATATATATATATATATATATATATATATATATATATATATATATATATATATATATATATATATATATATATATATATATATATATATATATATATACAGTATATATATACTGGATCCCAAGGCACCTCTCCAGCTAACAACGGATGCCAGTAACATCGCATGTGGTGCTGTCCTACAGCAGGTCATCAACGGCGCCGCCCAGCCCGTCGCCTTCTTCAGCAAGAAATTCAATCCTGCAGAGACCCGCTACAGCACCTTCGACAGGGAACTCTGCGCGATGTACTGCGCAGTCCAGCACTTCAAGTTCCTCCTGGAGGGGACGCCCTTCACACCAGCCATTGGTTCACGCCTTCACCAAGCAAGGGGACGCATGGTCTTCCAGGCAGCACCGCCACCTCTCAGCCATAGCCGAATTCACCTGCTCCATCATGTACCTCCCCAGCAGGAAAAATCCTGTAGCAGACGCCCTCTCCAGAGTTGAGTTGAACACAGTGCAGCTCGGAGTAAACTACCAAGACCTCGCTAGAGAACAGGCCGCTGACCCAGAAACCCCGGCCTACCGCACCGCCATCACGTCCCTTAAGTGGCGGGATGTGACCCTCGCCCCCGGAGGCCCAAGTGTCCTCTGCAACATCAGTACGGGTCAGCCCCGCCCCTTGGTTCCAGCCTCACGCCGCCGCCAGGTATTCGACATAATTCACGGCCTCTCACATCCCTCTGGCAGAACCATGGCCAAGCTGCTCTCAAAAAAGTGTTTGGCACGGGGTGCAGAAGGACGCCACGTCCTGGGCGAAACAGTGCCTGCAGTGCCAAACCAGCAAGGTGGGTCGTCACACGCAGTACGGGGTATGCGAGTTCCCGCAGCCAGAGCGCCGCTTCGGCCACATTCATGTCGACGTTATCGGGCCCCTTCCCCCGTCAGGCGGGTCCAGATACCTCCAGACGGTGGTAGACCGCTTGACAAGGTGGCCCGAAGCCACACCTATGCAAGAAGCCACCGCCAGCGCGTGTGCCGAGGCCCTGCTTTCCAGTTGGGTTAGCCACTTCAGCGTCCCGGACCACATCACAACCGACAGGGCCCCGCCTTCCTGTCCGAATGTGGTCCGCCCTGGCTCAGCTGCTGGGGACCACGCACCACACCACCACGGCATACAACCCGGCTGCCAACGGCCTGGTCGAACGGTTCCACAGATCCCTGAAGGCGTCCCTCATGGCCCGCTGCACCGCCGAGGACTGGAAACATCAGCTGCCGTGGGTCCTCCTCGGTTTGAGAACCACCCCAGAGCCGACAGCACCCCATCCGCAGCCGAAAAAACTACGGTGAGCCCCTCTTGGTCCTGGGCGAACTTGTGACAGAAGATCGCCACATCCCATCACTGCAGAGACTCCGCGACGTGGCCGGCAAGTTCGCCCCTTGCAAGCGCACGTACACCGAGAGGTCGGCCACCTTCACACCGCCAGAACTGTCATCCGCCACCCACCTCTTCGTCAGGGTCGACGCCGTCCGCCATGAAGAACTGGATTAGATTGACGAAAGAACAGTTCGCTCATCTGTTAAACCTGGTGACACCTCACATTGAAAAAGCTGATACTAAAATGAGGAAAGCTGTGTCTGCTGCACAGCGATTGACCCTCACTCTTCGTTATTTAGCAGCAGGTAGCCTATGTTACTTGGAATTGTTTATGCCTAGACTAGGCTAATATATCCTAGGCTTGGTGTATTAATTAGGTTATGCATGAAAGATGCTGATCATTTTGTATCTGTACACTGTTCGTTTTTGGGTTGCTATTCATGTTTGATAGATTCTTGTAGGAAAAAGTAAGCTTAGTCTAGGCTGGTGTACATTTTTGGATTTTCAGGGGAGGAAAGGACAAATTTGGTCTTGGCATAAGTTAGCCAAGGCCAAGATTAAGATTAAGGTATTCGATAAAATTGTACATAAGGCTACCCAGACTAGACTGCAACCTAATGGCAGGCATCAAAGTAGCCTAGGCTAGGTTAGTAAAGTATTACCAATCTCAAAACAACCACCTAACCTAACCTAGCTATACTGTCTATTAATTGGGTAACATAATTAAAAAATAATTGCGTGTTTACACAATTTATAATAAAAAAAAGTAAATTTTGTTGTTGCACTATTATATTTTAAACTTTATAGTTGATGACAGTATGGTTATTAATTAACTGATAATTCCAGATAAGCTGTAGTACAATATGTCAAGGCAAAAATGCAAGGTTTACAGTATGTACATTAGGAATATATATATTTATACTATTACTAAGGGAATTTTTCTCTCATTTCAGGAGAATCACAAGTTTCCTTTGGGTATCAATTTCGGATTAGCCATAATCTGGTTTCATCCCTCATACCAGAGACATGCAGAGCCATATACAACATAATGAAAACAGAATATTTAAAACTTCCATCAACTCCTGAGGAATGGAATGAAATTGCTCTGCATTATTTCCAGCAATGGAATTTTCCAAATTGCATAGGGGCACTAGATGGGAAAAGGGTGCTAAATGCAAAGCCCCCACATTCTGGTGCTGGTTTCCATGATTATAAAGGTCATTTTAGTATGATCATGATGGCATTAGTTGATGCATCTTATAAGTTCCTGTATGTAAATATAGGTGCTAATGGAAGAGCCAGCGACGGTGGGGTTTGGGATAGGTGTAGCCTAAAGGAAGCAATAGATAGTGAAGTTTTAAATATCCCATCATCATGTTGCTTACCTTTCACTGATAAGCAAAGCCCATATGTCATTGTTGGTGATGAGGCATTCCCAATTAAGCCCTATTTGATGAAACCTTTCCCAGGAAGGGAATTAAACAAAGTAAAAACTATATTCAATTATAGGTTGTCAAGAACAAGGCGCACATCAGAAAATGCCTTTGGTATCATTCAGTAGTATTTAAGGTGTTATCAAAACCTATCCAAACTTGTCCAAACAATGTAAAGGACATTTTGTTTGCTATAGTGGTTTTACATAATTCTATCCGTGCACAATCTAAGAATTTGTATGCACCCCTGAAATAAGAGAGAGTTTATCAAACAGTGGTTTGGATAGTAGTCCTGGACATGGCGGACGTAGTACCAGTGATGCCCAAAATGTAAGGAACACATTAATGGATTATTACTTTAATAATGAAGGGGCAGTACCACTCCAAGATGAACGAGCCTATATGCACTAGTGGACATTTTCTCCCATATGCCTTCGAATATTTGCATTTGTATATACAGTAATCTTAAAATAAAATTCATTATTTGTTCAATTGCTATTATTTACTCCTCAGTACTTATAAGAAAGTTATGAAGAGCGATGTGGAATTTAAATATGTACCCTGCGATACCTGGAGAAACAAACCCTGAAATTGCTTTAATCAACTTTATTACATAGAAAATGTTTAAAGCTGCATGACATCAATCTTGATTAGACTGAACTTTATTGTATACAAAATGTTTACAGCTACAGGAACTTGATTAGACTAGAAAGCCTGAGGTCTTACAGATCATGTATTTGAAATTCAAATTACCACCAGAGATTAAATACTGACAGAATTTAGCACCAAATTGATAACTACTGTTAACCTACTTTATCATCAGGTAGGCCTAAGCCATATTCCCGCTCAGTTTCCAGGACGACTTGGGAAATCCTAGCTGCTGCAACCTTTTGTCCATTTACTAGTAGGGACCTTATCCAAACCTCAACTGTTTTTCCCACACTGAAACCTAGGTCGTTAGGCGTACTGGTGTTGCCCAATTCTTTGAGGGTTTGCAAGCATTCTTCCTCAAATGAATTTTGTAGCATCCTGTTCTTACTACTGTTACTTGCTTTTGGTTCTGTAGAGATGAAGTTGCGGAAGTTGCTGGTGCAACAGACCGATCAGAACTTCCATTAGAAAGGTCAAAGCTGGGGGACACAGGTTGAGTTGAAGAACCCGTACTTGACTCTCCAATTTGAAATTCATCAAAAGTGTTTTGAGTAACCTCAATAACTAGAGGATTATCTATAGGATTTACCTGTAAATAAAAAAATATATATATTACTCTATTACGAATACTGTATGTTGATAACATAAACTGCTGTATAATGCATCAGTTTTAGGTAATGATGCATTAGTAATTCTGATAATTTAAGATTATGGAAGGGCAAGCATAATTCCCTTTACTTAACTAAAAATATTAGATTTTTCTATTGACCTTACTGACCTAACCTTACACTTTTGCTTACCTGGGCCTACAGCAGGTTTAATGTGCAAATTTGATTCTTAAATGCCAAGTAATTATACCTATTATTAAACTGTTATGTAAATAATGTAATACACATATGTATATACTCTTACTTGTTCATTAATGTCACTGGAATATGTAGGTTGTGAAGCCACTGTATCATGTAAAAAAGACATCAAATCAAACAATTCCCACTTGGAGCTTGGTTTACCACATGAACCACTTGGAGCAGCCTGAATTTTTTTATATTCATGGATGAAGTATCCCTTCAAATTACTAAATTTTGCCCGCACTTGATCTGAAAGGGGAAAAAATTATATTTAGCTTGATATAGAAATTATTAACTAATGAACTAAATATCTTTACAGAAATTATTTAGATATATTAAATGTTTCATGCTAGGGTAGCATGATGTCCTCTTTCAGGGCATGGGTTGCAGACTTGCCTACACGTTTAAAATCTTAGGTGAAGTGTGAAAAATTAGGTTAGGATGACCCAAGCTCTCTAGGCTAATTAGTATACAGTCGGCAGTAGTTCAAACTAGGCTAGGAATAGCTTACTTCTAGACCAGCCTATATAGGTCTTGGCATAGCATTGCCGCTGAAAAATAGAATAGTCCTAACTTTATTTACACAACCTGAGTCAGGTTCTGTAGCCTAGCCAGAGTCAGGTTCTGTAGCCTAGCCAGAGTCAGGTTCTGTAGCCTAACCAGAGTCAGGTTCTGTAGCCTACCCAGTCAGGTTATGTTGCCTAGTATAGCTACAAGCCTAAATGAAGCTAGAGAAGCACTAAAATATCACAGATTTGTGTTTATGTAATTTGATGATGCACACATGATAGCATAACGAGAGTAGACCTAGGCTATAAGACAATCTGATATTCCAGATATAGAGGAGTAGCAGACTTCTTACCTGTATGAAGGTCAGCAAGTTCCGGAAACTTTTCCCCGAGTCGCTTGGTGATTTCTTCATGATTCTTCATCTTGAGACCTTTTTTCATAGAACTATCATGCTTGCGGTGCCATAAGCACCGTCTCCCCCTCAAATCTTCTACCAAAAACTGCTCTGATGACCTTGAAATGCGCGCCCTCCCTCCCAGATGTAAACAAACGATAAAGTCGACGGTAGAGGGAGAGGTGGGTTGAATTCGATCGTTATCGCTTTCAAAATTCGTGACGACGACACTAAAAAGTCGTCGTCAAAACATTAAAAGTTGACGTCAAATTCAAAAGTCAACGGAAATATTGCTATATAGTGTGACAGCGCCTTAACTGGGCAGGTGGGAAGATTTCACTGACATTAGCTACTAATAACTCTATAGAAAGAGATGGATATTATGGAAGCAAGTGAATACACAAAATATTGAAAAAATCTTTGTGAGAGGAATTTCTCACGATGTAGATATTATATTCCTGATAACGATTAATTACTGCTTAGAGGCCACAATTAAAACAGCGTTACATCGCACTAACACCTTATCTACACTGCATAGCACACCATTGAAATTTCCCGGGCTCCCGAGTCGCGGCGCGCAGCAACATGCGCAATTACGGGACAACGAACATATTACACTACCATATGCGTATGTCTGTGTAACACACACACACACACACACACACACACACATATATATATATATATATATATATATATATATATATATATATATATATATATATATATATATATATATATATATATATATGTATATGTATATATATGGATGTATATATTATAACTGCGGTTGTGTAATCAAGGGACTCGTGGCAACAATATCAATTGCCAAGTACTGCATTTTGTAGTAGGAATTTTTGCTTCAAAACTATCCATAACTCAAAACCAATATGTTTTTAGTAACTTTTTTGGTGCATTACACTATCAGTGTAACATTGTGGTGATTTAATACAGAGTAAAAGTTCATTTCATGACATGATCACATAAACTTGCCAAGCCCATTTTGAGACAAAGTGTAATAGAGGGTATATTATTCACAAAAAATACCCTGCCTCCTGATGCAGAGGGGTATTTTTGAGCCTTGGGGTGTTTTACCTTGTATATATACCTCAGCTCCATCGTTATACCCTTTCTGTACCTTTGACTTTTTACAGTGAATCCAAGGTTCTTTTTGGGCACTTTCGTAGTTAATACATTTAATTTGTTAATTGTGGATAATGTGGGATATTGATTTGTCCTTGTTATTCCTTTTACCCTGCTGTTTTTTTTTCATGTCTTAGGCTACCGAACTCTGAACATAAAAGTTACAGATGGTGGGCCTGCCAACAAAATCATGTAACAATTTTATTGTCCTTTTTAGTATTTGTTTTATTTTTTACGAGCTGTGAGTTTTTATATTGCATATTCATGATTCAGAATTGTACGCCGGAAGAATTTAATATAAAAATAAATTGTAGTAGGCTGTTTTGTTGCACTTATATAACATTTGGATACGGAATTGAAAACTCGCTTTTGATATTTCTACTGGTTCTTTATAACAGTTCTTTATGCTGTTTTGCTTTATTTTACATTATCTTGCTGCTGAAAGTTAAATGCTGTACTTGCCTCTCTGTGAAGGCTATGTGAACAGATTTTTAGTATAATGATTTAGAGAATTGGTCCCAGAACTTGATATGATTCCGGTGTTCTGTGCACTACCATAATAATTTTGACATTTAGGCCCAAATGAAACAAGTAAAAAATGCTCTGAAGAAACCTCCTGCGAAATCGAGTTTTCTGTACAGCGTATAATGCTGTATGAAACTTCCAGCTACGGCCCATGAAACTCTTAGCCACGGCCCATGAAACTCAGCCACGGCCCATGAAAGTCTTATCCGCCGCCCATGAAACTCAGCCACGGTCCGGTGGTGGTCTGTGCTGTTGGTACGTATAGCGGTACAAGAAGTGCGGTTATGGCTGAAGTTAACCTTAAATAAAATAAAATCTATTCAGGCTAGAGGGCTGCAATTTGGTATGTTTAATGATTGGACGGTGGATGATCAACATACAAATTTGCAGCCCTCTAGCCTCAGCAGTTTTTAAGATCTGAGGGCGGACAAAAAAAGTGCTTACAGGAAAAGTGCGGACGGACAGACGAAGCCATCTCAATAGTTTTCTTTTACAGAAAACTACAAACGGGGTTGACTGCCCACTTTCTACAGTGGCTGAATGATTTTGTAACTGAGTGACGTTCTAGGCCTTGAAGGTTTCAGAAGTCACATGGTGGAGTTTAGTGTTAGTGGTGTTATATACTAATGCAGATCCAGAAAATACACTAATGCCCATTGGAGGTGGATATAATTTTTGCAGTCTGGGATTTTCTTAATAGTTTTTTCCCAACTTTCAGCCTTAAAATTATTATTTTTTTATGCGTAATTATACTTTTAAATATCTAACACCATATTATTGGTGGTGATTTCTTAAACAGAACTATGAACTTAGGTTTTTATGATACTTGCAACTCTCTTCAGAACATTTTTGCATCCACAAACTCACATGAAGATTCAGTTCCCGTTTGTTAAAGAGCGATTCATATCAAAGGGATTTGAATAGGATATTTGTTCAAGACATGCAAATGCTTTAGAGAGCGTGAACTGCTTCAAACCACATGAATTTCTTCCAACCTCTTTAATCAGGTTCATGTCGTCTGATGTCCAGGTCGTCCCACGCACGTGGTTGCCGTCCTCTTGTTCACTGAATGTCTGTTTTTTTTTCGCAATTATTATCTACATTTTTTCTTTAGATTGAAAATAGGGCATACTTGAATCCTTTAGTTTGTATTTATTTATTATTATTATTTTTTTTTTTTTTTTTTTGCAGTGCTGGAGAACAAAAGCAGGTAGTTGTTTTAGGCTTATACTACAAATTTCGGGAACTTTATTGAACTGCGTTTTTGCTTTGTCACTGCAAACTGGAAGTGTCCTATGAACAATTGTCGGTGAATGTATCGTCATTTGTATTGCTGCTCTTCTTGTGTAATTTTAGATATACTGAGATTTCCTTGAGGATATGTAGAGAAGAATTACTGAAAAATAAAATCACACTAAAGTGATAATGAACTCACTGAGCTGTTCTTATTGTAGAAATCGATTCGTTTGTTGTAATATAATAATAATGATAATAATAATAATAATAATAATAATAATAATAATAATAATAATAATAATAATAATAATTATTATTATTATTATTATTATTATTATTATTATTATTATTATTATCATCATCATTATTATTATTATTATTATTATTATTATTATTATTATTATTAGAACTGAAGTAATCTTTCTTCGTGCAGTATCTATTCTTCGCTGGTTCCGTGAAGCCTTTTATGAAGAGCTGTGTCGATGTTTCAAGACAGTCCACAGCGCATGACATCATCCTCTCAAGATCGTTTCATCACACTCGATGTCCTGCGTTATCAGTTTTTTATAGCTGGTTCCAACATTTTACGAGCTGCCAGATGGTGCTTACTTTTCCTCCCGTGAAGTGAATGAACATGGATACCCATTCATTCATAATTATTCATGATGATGATGATGAGCTTGAAAAGAAAAGAGGTGGTTTCTGTGTTGATTATGCACCGTCGTTTTCATCAATCTTTTTCCGCTTGTTTTAATACTACTTTGCTATTCTTCCCGGTACATTGCGTGTTTCATTCCAAACCTGAACTTTGTGAACCAATAGGTATAGAAAACAACGTTTTATGATGAATCTTGATGTGTGAGCATCATCGGTGAATGAATACGCGAAAATTCTTATTCCGAATTTAACATGCCATGCTTCCTTTTGTGGGAAAAATGTCCTAAATTTTCAAACATTTTGTTTTCCTGATGATGTGATTGCACGGAGAACTCCTCTTTCTTCATGAAAAGTGAATTCGATGAGATATTTTAGCTGTGCCTAAAGTGTATGAAGAAACATGAATGTCGTGCAACCTTCATATATTGCAGAAGATCTTCTCAAAGAGCAACCGTCATTCCCGACACTTTATATGCAACATCAGTTTCGTTTTTCATCATGTGCACAAACGTATTCCCTAAATATCCGTTTATTTTTCCTCTTCTTGAAAGTTGCGCATGACTATTCAGTAAGTGATAATGACAGCCGGGCTCTGTGGGCATCAGAAGAGGTAGTGGAGCTTCGTGCAAGCGAAAACAAGAGAGACATTGCATGGCGTTGGAGGCGGTGTGGATGATAATTCTTTTTCATATGAGAGAGACAAGGGTATTACTAAAGTGCAGCTTTTTTTGTAATATATTTTCACTAATTTGATAATATTATTTTGCATTTCGTTTGTTCCGTTTCATACGATTATCTAGACTATGTCATGTTCTAATAAAATGAATCAATCTCGAAAACTCCATGTATTTTTTCTTAGTGATGCCTCGCGCAATAATTCTTATGAACAATACTCTTCTGAAAGTGTATGCCTTGAGTTGATGCATCTCTTCTTATTCAGGCGACAGTAAATGCTGAGTCGTCTTTTTCCCATTTAGGTGGATGGTTTTAAATGCCTTGCTCTTGCTACTTGTGCCCCCTGCCCTGCTCCCTCTAAATATCTATTGCCTGGCACTTGTGCTTTCATCTGCTTTCTGATTTTATAGCCAGCAGAGTAGTGAATACTTCTAGTGAACGAATAAATATTAATATGAATCGTTTCTTCTGTATATTTCACCTTCTCTTTACACATGTCAAACGCAAAAGAAAAATTTTATGGTGGTTCAAGGCAGTCTGGATTTAGGGTTTCAGTCGTATTTGTTGACTTGGGGTAGTTTTCATGCCTCTGGCCTCTGCTCTCCCAGTAACTTTACAGTTGTCAGCTGATATTCCCAGGGTCTTTATACTTAATTGTACACATAACACGCGTGCGCGCGCGCTCGCACACACACACACACACACACACACACACACACACACACACACACACACACACACATATATATATATACATATATACATATATATATATATATATATATATATATATATATATATATATATATATATATATATATCAGCAAGATTACATAAAATTAGATGTTGATCTCCCGAGGACTTTAAAGGATTGAATTATTCAGCCTTGGCGAACGTGTGCAGTGTGTAAACATTTTTGTTAAATATGATATATATATATATATATATATAACATATAGAATACCGTGTGTTCACACACACACACACACACACACACACACACACATATATATATATATATATATATATATATATATATATATATATATATATATATATATATATATATATATATATATATATATATATATATATATATTATATTTAACAAAAATGTTTACACACTGCACACCTCGCCAGGGCTGAATAATTCACTTCTTGAAAGCCCTCATGTCCCCAAAGATCCACCTCTAATTTTTTGCGTAATATTGCTGATAAATAGCAAACAAACCTAAGCAAGAAAAATTAGGGCATTGAAATTACATGGCATACCAGACACTACTTTTAGAATATAAATTCGTGTAAATGGGGGCACTACTGAACAATTCAAAAGGTACGGTTGTGTGCGTGTGTGATTTTGTTTTTTTATTATCCGTATTGATTCATTGGGCTTCGTATAACATTCTTGTTTTATACATGGTGACGGTTAAAAGTATTAACGTATAGATTAGGATTTGCTTTGTAATTTCACGTAAATTGTCATTATACCTTTATTTTTTTTCCTTCTTGTCATAATTCATACTTTGCACACACATACATGCACTCACACAGACACACACACTCATATATATATATATATATATATATATATATATATATATATATATATATATATATATATATATATATATATATATATATATGTGTGTGTGTGTGCGTGTTTTAAGCTTCCTCAACATTGTGTATGCCGACGGCACCCGGGGTTCCATGGCTGCCATCTATCACATACTGGTAAAATCTTACTTAATTCAGGTGTTCGAAAGAGCAGAGGAACTTTTAGTTTGGTCGAATTCGTATTTTTTTTTTTTTTTTTTTTTATCAAATCCAGGAATTCGTGGCACCGATTATCACTCGGTTCATAATGATTTGGCGTCCTAATATCATTCCCTGTACCGACAGGGGAGCTTAGTTAACGGCGTGTCAGCCTCTTGCCCCGGATTCACACCTACCGACTCCCCTTTATCCACTCCTGAATATTTTCAAAAATTTATAGCAGATCTTCTCTCCGTCATTTACTTGCTGCCTTCTTTCTTATTTGATCAGTAAACTTCAGCGCCTGCTTTCATTTTGGAAAATTTCTTTACCATTGTGTTCTCATTATGCACATTGCCAAATCGCCTTTAACCTGCAAAGAACGTCGTACACTCATCTTCTCGGGCCTCCTCTCACCTGAGTAATGAAGGCACTGAACTCTGGGGCATCCTCTTTTTATTCTTTCCTTTTTTATGCGTTCAATACCGCCACTTCCTTCCCCTTCATACAAACCTGACTTTCAAAACCTGGTCATTCATCCTGAATTCCGTCTTCCTTGACACTCACCCTCTCTTCATGCCGAACTGTTAAGAGGAAATTCTATCATCTAAGGTGTAATTAGACCTCCAGAATGTCATTCACTTCTGGAGAGACTTAATGGTTCATTAATTACCTTCCGTAAATGACTGAGATAAATGAGCTTCTTTTTATGAACTGACCCACCCTAACCAAGTATGAAAGGAAACCTCCGAAGACTCTGAAAGCCTGTTTTGTTTAGTCATTATCAAATGTTTTCAATTGGTTTAATTATGATGATGATCGCTCTAACAGATTTCTTTCCTTTGTGAGGAATAAAATAGCCCTTTTCGTTGTAATTTATGTTAATGCTGGAATATGATGTCTTGCTTGATCAATTTTGTTATTTATGGTTAAAAAGTTGCATAAACGTGAAGAAATATAGTCCTGAAGATATGCTATTTCCGATTCTAAAACTTATAATGAAGGGGGTTTTCTACTCTCGAAGGCCAACTGACTTTTTATTATTGCTCATTATTTCATTAATTTAAAAGTTTTATTTTGGCTGCTATGGGAGAATCTTACCTGTTCAATGTAGGAATTATATATATATATATATATATATATATATATATATATATATATATATATATATATATATATATATATATATATATATATATATATATATATATATATATATATATTCATGGCTACCATCACTAAAAAGTCGTTGCTTTCCAGTCATTCGGGAGTTCGAGTCTCCCGGAAGAAAATTGCTTACCACTTGTAAATTCCCTTCCGGGTTATGTTACTCCGAAATTGAGTGAATTTCAAATTAAACGACATTTGTAGCTTAATGTTTCTGAATATAAACACTATCACGGTGTACTTGACGAAAATTAACACACACACACACACACACACACACACACACACACACACACACACATATATATATATATATATATATATATATATATATATATATATATATATATATATATATATATATATATATATATATATATATATATACAAACATTCCTCATTCTCAAGTACCCGTATACTGACCAGACATGTAGTCCAGTTGTATTTATATCTGTGTGCTAGGTACTTTAATCCTACACTTGCCTTCCTCCTCCTGTATGACCCCGCCCTCGTAACCTTGGGCTTTCTCTGCCTACATCTCCATCCAGGTGTTCGTGTTCAGTGTGTCCTCTTGCGTTTTTCTTTTGTTTCTTTGCTACGGTGGAGTGTACAATTTTTCTTGACATGCTGTCTTCAAAGCTGTTTCCGGTGTTCCCTGCCATTGTGTTGTTAGCGCATGTTATGAAGGCTTTCTCTACAACCAGTCTGGCCATTTTGTTGGTGTTCCTGTACAGAAAGCTTTTATTTACCAGTCCATTTTGTTTTATTTTTCCCAACAATGTTTGGCAACCGCCGACGTCTGATTATAATGGATTATGTTCTGTATGTGTTGTTTGCTTCGCTCTTTACAGGATTTGCCAGTTTCGCCATAGTACTCATCTTCACAGTCTAGACACGCTGCCATATATACACCACCTCTTATCTCACCCCCCTCTACAGAATTTGTTTCTAACTAATTTATTCTTAATGGTTTTTTTGTACCTGCCTATCAATGTGAAATTATCGAGCTTCCTGTTGATGGGTGTAATAGCGTTGTTAGTGTTGTTGTCCGGGCTGTAGGATAATTATTTTTTTCCAAACCAAATGTTCCTTTTCTATCCCTTCCCTCTCCCCAAAATAGTTTTTTCTTTCCTTGATGTGTGTCCGTTCCCACCAGTACTTAGGGTATCTTAATCTCCTAAAACTCTCCCTCACGTATTCCAGCACTTCATCTAAGCATTTGGGACTGCAAATCCTATAAGCCCTAATGGCTAACCCTGTCATTACCCCCATTTTTATTTCTTTCCTGTGACTGGAGAACACATGTAAGTATGAATTGGTGTGTGTCTTCTTCTTGTATACCTTGACTTTTAAATTTTCCATTTCCCTTTTTACCAGGACATCCAAGGAAGGAACTTTTCCCTCCTTCTGTTCTTCTATTGTGAACTTGATGTGTTCATTTAGCTTATTTATGTTTTCTAGGAACTTGTGTAGATCTTCCCTTTCTCCCTTACAAATAATCAAGATGTCATCCACTTGTCTTACTCATTTTACGATATTTAAGTTCCCTTTATTTACTTTGCCCACCTCTTCCATTTCAAACTATTCCATAAAGATATTAGTTAAGATTGGCGAAAGACTCGAACCCATGGCCACGCCATTTTTTGTAGATAATGGTTTTCACCCCACTTGAACATATTAACGCTGGGGGCAGCTGAAAAACTATTTTATCAAAACGTCATGATCTAAGGCGCATGTATAGACCCATTCCTCCATAATCTCAAATTTACAATCTTTTACGTTGATTTTAGACAATTCATCCATAAGGTTCATGGTATGCTTTAAACGCCTTCAGATAATAAACTCACCTATTTTCCCATCATGTTAGAACGGAATTTCTCCAGCCTCCTCTGCGGTGATCTCGTCGATGCTCCGAGCCGCCAAAGAGGAATTAGAGGAATTTATTTCTGGTGATAGAAATTCATTTCTCGTCATAATGTGGTTCGGATTCCAAATAAGCTGTAGGTCCCGTTGCTAGGTAACCAGTAGGTTCTTAGCCATAAAAATAAGTCTAATCCTTCGGGCCAGCCCTAGGAGAGCTGTTAACCAGCTCAGTGGTCTGGTTAAACTAAGATATACTTAACTTTTTTTCGTCGATGCCACGATCGGTTTTAGCGGCCACCCTTCCTTATGGATCTTAGGACTACCATAAATATATGGGATCTCTGGACTTTCCCCTGATTTCACTCAATGTTTTAATTCTTTTATTTTAGTTTTGTCGTGGATTTTTGTCAAATCTTCCTTACTTTTTTTTTTAAATTGCATTGTACCCCCTAATGTCCGGTTTTTTGTTGCAAGCCTCGTATGTTTTCATCGATTAGCAGTTGTTCTAACTTGTTATCGTAATCTATGGCATCCATGGCCATGGTTTCGAGTCTTTCGCCAATCTTAACCAATATCTTTATGGAATGGTTTGAAACGGGAGAGGTGGGCAAAGTAAATAAAGGGAACTTAAATATCGTAAAATGGTTAAGATAAGTGGATGACATCTTGATTATTTATAAGGGAGAAAGGGAAGATCTACATAAGTTCATAGAAAACATAAATAAGCTTAATGAACACATCAAGTTCACAATAGAAGAACAGAAGGAGGGAGAAATTCCTTCCTTGGATGTCCTTGTAAAGAGGGAAGGGGAAAATTTAAAATTCAAGGTATACAGGAAGAAGACACTCACCAATTCATACATACATGTGTTCTCCAGTCACAGGAAAGAAATAAAAATAGGAGTAATGACAGGGTTGGCCATTAGGGGGGTTTAGGATTTGCAGTCCCAAATTCTTAGATGAAGTGCTGGAATACATGAGGGAGAGTTTAAGGAGATTAGGATATCCCAAGTAGGCTACTGGTGGGAGCGGGCAAACATCATGGCAAGAAGAAATTATTTTGGGGAGGGGAAGGGATAGAAAAGGAACATTTGGTAGGGAAGAAAATAATTAGCCTACAGCCCGAACAACAACATTTTTACACCCAACAACAGGAAGCTAGATAATTTCAAACTGATAGGCAACTACAAAAACACCATTAGGGATAAAATAGTTAGAAACAAAATGTCGGTAGAGGGGGAAGAGACAAGAGGTATGGTATATATGGCAGTGTGTCTAGACTGTGAACATGGGTACTATGGCGAAACTGGTAAATCCTGTAAAGTGCGAAGCAAACAACACATGCAGAACTTAAAACATTATAATCAGACGTCAGCAGTTACCGAACATTGTTGGGAAAAAGACCACAAAATAGACTGGGAAAATATGAATTTTCTATACAGGAACACCAACAAAATGGCCAGACTGGTTGTAGAGAAAACCTTCATAACATGCGCTAACAACACAATGGCAGGGAACTGCGGAAACAGCTTTGAAGACAGCATGTCAAGAAAAATTGTACACTCCACAGTAGCAAAGAAACAAAAGAAAAACGCAAGAGGACACACTGAACACGAACACCTGGATGGAGATGTAGGCAGAGAAAGCCCAAGGTTGCGAGGGCGGGGTCACACAGGAGGAGGAAGGCAATTATAGGATTAAAGTACCCAGCACACAGATATAAATACAATCTCTCTTGATGGCTCAATGGTTTACGTTCACTGGAGTTGCTGAATAGGTTTTCGTGTCACGGGTTCGTGTCCCGACGATTCCAATTCATTTATCACTTATATAAATTCCCCTTCGGCGACAGTTCTCCAACGGAGATATCCTGAGGTAGCGTGAATTCGATATTAAGCGACATTTGTATCTTCATGATTGTATGTAAATCACGGTGTGATAAAAATTTCTTATATATATATATATATATATATATATATATATATATATATATATATATATATATATATACACATACATATTGCAAGAAATTTATTGGCAACAATGAATCCTCTCTACCATTTTGTATATCCTCTAATTCATCGATATTTGATCTCACCAAAACATTTTATAGTATTATTCGATGCACATGCAAACATACATACATAAATATTTTTGTATGTAATATATATATATATATATATATATATATATATATATATATATATATATATATATATATATATATATATATATATATATATATATATATATATATATATATATATATAATTTAAAAATATCTACTAAATATCAAATCAACAACAACTCAAGTGCAGCGAAACGTTTCGCTGCACTCATTGGTGTCAGTTTGTTATTTAGTAGCCATTTTTGCCGTTATTGTTGTAAAGACTAGAAATTAATTTTTCTCATTTGTTTGGATTTACATATGTTGACCTGTGATTTTGTGCCACTTTTATAACCTTTATATCAGTTAAGACATTCCTTTAATCGACAGTGCAGAATTCATTGTAGCTTGAAACTTGAGTTAAGGAATTTTAACAAATGCGAGAAGTTGCAATACAATTTTAAATATCTTTATGTATGAGGCATATTGATAATTTGTTTGAACTAGCCTCATTTCTTAAAGTTGTAATTACACAAAAAGAATAGATAACCTTGATAGGTGGAGTGGAAAAGATCCTGATGGTTTCTTCCCTTTGTCTTTTAAAAAAGTTTCTAGTTGTTATCTCCTAAGATTAGTAGATTCTATCGATTTTTATCTCGATGTAGTGTCTTTGTGAATAAGCGCAAGCTTAGTAATAGAGTGCCTGTTCCAAAGAGGGGCATATCTGTAGAGTGCAGTAACTACAGGCTTATCTTTGTTCTCCCTGTACTCTCCAAAGTTACAAAAAAACTGATTTTTAAGCCACTATATAGGTATGTGGAATATAAAGGCTTGTTAGCTGATAGTCAGTAAGCACACGGGAAACATTTAGGTCATGTGCCTGCGATGCTTCCTTAGACTTAACATGCCATTTGCAAGAGAACCTTGATAAAGTACTTGAGCGCAGAGTAATGCCAATAGGTTTTACTGCTGCTTTCGATTTAGTACCTTACGAGGCACGTATTTATAAAATTCAGAATCTTGTCGTGGGTGGATATGTTTTAAGATTACTTCACGATTTTCATACAGGTA
>NC_089791.1:3380750-3383250 GCF_040412425.1 Macrobrachium rosenbergii
AAAAAAAAAAAAAAAATGCTCTCCAAGAGATTCTAGAAACACATCAAGCTCTCAGCAATCCCACGTAATGTACATCACTGTTACGAGGATACAGTCACAGCCTGCAATCCAATAGAACAAATACGATGAACCCAAAAAATTACTTAGGTAGAGTAGCATTTATCCAGTTGGTGAAACCACCTTTTCAGGTCCAGTGACTGGGTAGTCAACGCCGCGTATTATAAGATGTTAGGGAACCTTGCAGTATGCATAAGGCAGGGAATAGCGAACACAGACAAGGGCATAGGACATGGAAAACCGAAGATTGATGTGGATTATAGAAAATAGAACAACACCTCATAGGTAACAGCAGTTTGTGAGTGATATATATATATATATATATATATATATATATATATATATATATATATATATATATATATATATATACACACACAAAGAAACGATGATGTGTGGTGACGTCTTGACTACAGAGCCATATATATATATATATATATATATATATATATATATATATATATATATATATATATATATATATATATATATATATATATATATATATATATATATATATATATATATATATATATATATATATATATATATATATATATATATATATATATATATATATATATATATATATATATATATATATATATATATATATATATATATATATATATATATATATTCGTTCCCAACGATTTAGCAGTTAGAATCCCACTTGTGACAAGGGCTTATCATTTAAAATTTCTGGGATTACATAAGCACTCGGCTGAGGGCCTAATTGTGTTTTGATTTCCGTCAAGAAAATACGAGTGTTTAATGACTTCTAGGTCATCTAAGGCTTTTTGAGTGCTCCCCAAGTGTGTAAACATGCCATGACTATTTTACCCTTCCGTAAAGTAAAGTAAGAAGGTAAACTTAGCATTGATTTACGTGTAAAAACTCTGGACCCTTTGCTCCAACTTCATGGCCGGGAAAATCATAATTATGAAGACATTTGTGAATAGCTCAATGGGAAAGAAATCAGTGGAAGAGGCGACTTAAAAATCCGAGTGGAAGATTTGTCCACCTACAGGTCATACGTTACAGTATCACCTGTAGGTGGAAATGTGCCCTTTGAAATGTCTGTCTTCATGTTGAAGGACATTCTTTCGATATATGGCACAGTAAGTTACGTAAAGAAGAACACTCGAAGTCAAGGGGGAAGCAAAGGAGTTGATAACAGTGTCAGAAAAGTTTCAATGGATATTAATCGATGGATTCAGTCTTTCTTATAAGTTGAAAGAAAAGACGAAAACAGGTCGACTTTGTGGGCAAACCAGCCATCCCGGTAATAAATGGTTAGCTAGAGTTACGCAAAGAATTCGTATCATTAGTGAGACAAATTTCTATCGTTTTATCTGGCAATAACAAAATAAAGGATGTGAAATGCCAATTAGCCAACAGGATCCAGTTGCCGCTCGGACCTCTGAAGGTATGCAGCAAAACACTGCTACAAGTGATTGTATTTTTTATATTAGAAATGACCCAGTATCTGATGACCAACCAACCGTGCAAACGGAATCTGAAACGCTTATGGAGACCTGCCATTTGATTGACCTGCTTGATTACAAGGAATCCACTCCAAATGCATCTGAAGAAAATTATTTGGCCCCAATAAATGGAACCTTCGGCCCTGTTGGTGTGACAGATGTATTGAATGTAGGCGGCAACATAAAACAATGAACAACTGAGACTGATGCAAGACTTCTTGTTGCAACATATAGAACAGCATCCAAGGAGACGTTTAATTGTTCACCAGACAGTAATCTTCTTGAAGCATTCCCAGGTGACAGGGATCTTGCGACAACGTAGTAGAAGTATCAAAGTAGTTTGAGGATAACACTGACTAGGACAGACGTAACACCGACACTGCTTTTCCCTATAAGTCAAGATGTATTTGGCTCATTCATCCTTTCCAGAGGTCTAAATGATTTGCACAATCCAGTAGGTGATTTATTGTTTCCAGTTATTCTAAAGGTGCCAAAGACACAGAGACAGCGTTGGCCAAGGATATTTCCGGTAAAACACAAACACAGCTAGCAGTTTAAACCGTTCACGTTACTTGGTGATCTGTTAAAGTTTGTCTGTTTGTTGTTACGTCAACTTCATAAAAGATTATCAAATATTAAAATCAATGAACTTTAAAAACCATCAAGAATTTTTTAAATAAATGAAATAAAAAACTACAATTACCAGTGTGCTGTATCAGTCGAAGCCACGGCATTTCAATGCATTGAGACAAGCACTCAAAGCGCGATAACCAAAACAAAGCCAGCAGGGCAATGTTGCCAACTCGAAATATCATGTTTTTATTCTAAACCCACAGAGAGGAAGAACAGTGACTTATGGAACATTTACGTGTAGATGTAATCATACTGTTGATACCTACTGTACCGGTATCCGGTGTAAAATATCGGTGTAAGCTTGCCATGTCTACATACTGTAA
>NC_089791.1:3388250-3423250 GCF_040412425.1 Macrobrachium rosenbergii
ATATATATATATATATATATATATATATATATATATATATATATATATATACATATATATATATAAATATATATATGCTAAGAAGCGAAAGTGTCAGCAAAGAATGTTTATTAAACAAAATACTTTAATTATTTAATTATTGTAATAAAAGACACAGCAACGGACCGATTTGGTTATCAAAGAATTTTAATAAAAAACAAAATACTTTAATTATTTAATTATTGTATATGTATATATATAGCGACACTGGACCGATTTGGTTATCAATATATTTTAATAAAAAATCTGAAACAATATATATATATATATATATAAATATATATATATATATATATATATATATATATATATATATATATATATATATATATATATATATATATGTGTGTGTGTGTGTGTGTGTGTGTGTGTGTGTGCATTAGGTATTAAACACGAATATCGTTTAATAACCAATTTACTATACACCGGGAATTATAATTGATAAGTGCTTCGTCACAGGTGAGATTTGAACTGCTGTCTGGTTCAGATCAAAAGAATTACAGTGACTTTTAAAGACCAAGTCACTGTACACTGTTGTTTCTAATCAGACAGCTATTCCAATCCCAGTGATGACAAAGCCCCAAAAATTGCAATTTCCTTTCCGTGTAAATTATTCCTAGGGTATTGTGAACGGATAATAGATGATGTTTGAGTTTGATATATATTAATACAAATATATATATATATATATATATATATATATATATATATATATATATATATATATATATATATATATATATATATATATATATATATATATATATACCAGCTGACCAACTGCCGGCGGAAACTTTCAATGTCAACCGATAAACTCCCCCCCCGTCTCTCTCTCTCTCTCTCTCTCTCTCTTCCCAACAACGCTCTCCTCTCTCTCTCTTACTTCGTCTCCCTTTCCTGTTAAGATAGTTGCTTCAATTACATTTCCCAGCATTTTTGACATTTTATATTTCAACCTTCTCACCTCCCATTCCTTTTGGTCCTGAACTTCCACTTAAAGGGCATTGGGAGTGTCACTATTTATCTCTGCGACCTTGAAAACTATGGATTAGACACAATATCTGTCGTTTTCGGTTATTTTTACATGTCACCCTCATCCCACCCCTTCTCATCCCCTTCCTATCAAGGCTGAACTTGGACTTAAAGGGCATCAGCAATGACACTATTCATCTCAGCGACCTTGAAAACTATGGATTAGACACTAATATTTGTCGTTTTCTGTTATTTTTACATGTCACCCCCCTTCGCACACCCACCCACTTTGGTGCCAGTGATGTCTTATCCTGACAGTATACTTTCCCAGATAGTAAGTCATATGTATACCAAGTTTGGTTGAAATTGCTCAATGCATTTCAGAATTATGCAAGAACATACACACACACACACACACACACACATACAAACATACATACATACATACGTTTATACACACACACATATATATATATATATATATATATATATATATATATATATATATATATATATATATATATATATATATATATATATAATCAACACACAATCACATGTGGAACAGAAATAAATTTCTGACGCAAATCACAATCGAACCTAGGTCCTTCAATTGAAAGGCAAGGGTGCTCCCACTAGGCCATACAAGTCATAAATGAAGTTGGAACCTGAGTGCCACTGCACCCAAGGAATTACCTGTGCAAGCTAACTGCCTGGGTACCAGCATGTTTTCCCCAACTTCCTGACTCAGCAATGACCCGATTGACAGCATTTCATTCGAATTACCCCTTCTGAGTGAATATGATAGAAATAAGCAACACAGTCACGTGTGGAATAGAAATAAATTTCTGACTCACATCAGGGTCGAGCAAAGGTCTTTCAATTGAAAGGCAAGGGCTCTGCTCACTAGGCCACAGGTAATTCCTTGTGTGCAGTGGCACTCAGGTTCCAACTTCTTTTATGACTTGTATGGCCTAGTGGACAGCGCCCTTGCCTTTCAACTGAAAGACCTGGGTTTGATCCAGATGTAAGTCAGATATATATATATATATATATATATATATATATATATATATATATATATATATATATATATATATATATATATATATATATATATATACATATGTATATATGTATTTATATATGTATATACATATATATATATATATATATATATATATATATATATATATATATATATATATATATATATATATATATATATATATATATATATATATATATATATATATATATATATATATATATATATATATATATATATATGTGTGTGTGTGTGTGTGTGTGTGTGTACTTATATGTCATATATATATATAGGAATACTATATAGATGATTATTTTCAACCGTTTATTCCAACGTTACGTAAATCATATTTATATCTATATTTCTATATAAAAACAAACTTATGTTGTAAATTTGATATAAGAAAATTAAATAAATGTCATGTGTGTGACAAGTGAAATATCAAAATGTCAATATATAAAACAAGCAAAACACTAGATTATTTTAAAACTTTATTCCAACGTTAAAATGCATATAAAACATCTGGGATTTCTAAGATTACAAAAACAAACTTATTGTTGTGAAATTTGACATAAGAAAAATTAAATAAATGTCATAATACAGCAAAAAGGACAAGGAAAAATCAAAATGCTCAATATATAAAGACAAGCAAAACACTAGAATGCATAAAACTTGTAAGATCCACTAAAATGCATATAAAACTTACAAAAGATTCACTAAGATTACATAAAAACACTAATGAAAACGAAATAACCTACTGGTACAAAGAACAGACCAGAACAGAACTCGAAACAGCAACAAAGGAATCGGAAGGAAAAAACTGTCTATATGTTTATATATATATATGGTAATCCGTCCAATTGACTTATGGATATTGTAAGTATATATATATATATATATATTTATATATATATATATATATATATATATATATATATATATATATATATATATATATATATATATATATATATATATATATATATGTGTGTGTGTGTGTGTGTGTGTGTGTGTGTGTATGGAAATAAACACATAGAACAGTGTACAGAAATAAATTTCTGACTCACCACGGGACCGAACCACGGTCTTTCGAGTGAGAGTCCAGGGCATAAGCAATTCGGCAACAGAGGTCATATAAGGAGGTAGAACCTAAATACTTACATACCTAAGGGTTTCCCCGGGCAGGAGACTAAGGCCTAACATACCAGTGAATTTTACCCAACTCCATTTATGACCTTTGTGCCCGAATTGCTAATGCCCTGGGCTCTCATTTAAAAGACACTGTTCGGTCCTGTTGTGAGTCAGAAATTTATTTCTGTGAAACACAGTTCCATGTGTTCATTTCCATACACACACATATAATATATATATATATATATATATATATATATATATATATATATATATATATATATATATATATATATATATATATATATATATATATATATATTATCCATCAATTGACTTATGGATATTGTCAATTGATTATGGATATTATTATTATTATTATTATTATTATTATTATTATTATTATTATTATTATTATGCAAGGCTATAAGTTGATATACGTATGCTTTGCGAGAATTCATAACAACAAAGATAAAGCCTGATGCAGCAGCCTCCTCAGTACTGTGGGCGCAACAAGCAGAATGCACGTCATCAAAAATATCGGTTCTGTTTTGATATAGATAAATGGCACAGTTGCACTGTGAACAACTGTTTTGATAAGTGCATTATACATTTAAATCTGGGACATTAGGCGAATTCTGAAACATTCACCGTTCCTTTTTATCATTAATATTCTCCACCAAACTATTGCTTTTAGTCGAACTACTTCGTTGTTTGCTGGTCCCGGTATAGGTATTAATTGAAAAACATTGGCAGGAACCCTGTTATGAGAGAGAGAGAGAGAGAGAGAGAGAGAGAGAGAGAGAGAGAGAGAGAGAGAGAGAGAGAGAGAGAGAGAGGAGAACGCTTTTTGGGTGGCCAACCCAGGTAGGGCCAAAGCGGGCCCATCAGCTTTAGTCAAGGGTGCTGCCGGGTCATGGCTAGACCCCAGGCCGTCCCCTGCATCTGTGGGGATCTTCCTCTCCCGTGGAAAACTCATCCCCATGACCTCCACACCCCCACCTCACCTGTTCCCCTTTCCGCTGTTCCCATTCTCTGTGATCATGCTTTCGCCCTCCTCGCACCATTCTCTGCGATTATTCGCGAGCATTCGCTGAATTTTGACAATCTGTTTTTCTCGCAATTTAAGATTAGCTTGAGCACGCTTGTCTGAATGTTCCGCTGGCAATGATATTTACAAGTAGTCATAAAATATAGCTTACTTATTTGCTCTTCAATCATCATTTCAATGTTGTATTTTGTAATGTGATGTTTGTTTTGTCTCTTTGAATTTAAATATGATTCCTGTTTTACAGTAATTGTGTTACATGTCATTGGACCGATAGTATGTAGTAGCCAAGAGTATGGTAAATAGTGCCGTTGGTTTTGTCTACTTGTCTCCTGAAAGGATTTTTGAGCATGAGTATTTTTTTATCTCTTCGTGTGGGATTTTACTGTAATTCTGTACAATGCAGGGAGGAGTTGCGTTAAAAAGAACAAAGTCCATCAGGAAAGTACAAAAGAATAAAAACTTCTGGTGCTATTAATATACGGCGGAAGGAACTGGACGGAATTGGAAAAGATTACGGAAAAATGACTAAATAAAGATGAAGAAAACAAGCTAGGAAAGTTAGAAATTACGTTGCCAAAAGAAGTTGATATATACGTTATATGAGCCGACGTGCATAACTCCTGCTTATGGATGAGGAAAACGTCTAGGCTTTATTTCATATGGCTGAAAATGCATAGGTTTTTCATCACAATTACGAAAATTATGGTATACTTCACCACATCGTTTGTTTTCCTATTGTAGGTACAAAACTGAATTATTTAGATATTTTCAACCAGATAGCTTCAACGTGATTGTCATGTTTGCTCACAATAATTATGTGATAATATATCTGCAAGTAATAGAGCTTAAAAGCTACTGGGGCTCCACTTTTAAGCCCAAACTATGGGGTCTGTTATTTGCGGCAAAACTTTTAAAATTGTCCCAGTTTTGTAAGATGACGCTCCACCCAAGGGTCCATAGGCAGTTAAATTTGGTTATGGCGCTTTAGGCCTCCGCATTTGATGAACTTAACGCCCAAAGTTTCAAGGAGGTTAATTGTCCGCTCTGTCAGTCTGTTGGTCCTTGTTTAAAGGTTTTTGAAGCGTTTTTGATAGTTTTTACCATGAAAGCCATGCTATTTTATAACTTCAATGATGTGTACATGGGGAAGTGAGTTTCCTTGTATCCATCAGAATATACTTGAAAGACATTGAGTTCTTCATTAATGTGCTAATCGTCTATGATTGCGGGTTTCTGCGCTGAACTGAGTGTTCATGGTTATTATTACAACTGAAAGTTAAATGTATTAGGGAACTTCAACTTTTTCCCCGTATAAGCTGGTACTACTGTGATACGCTGTGACGGTAGTATCCTAAAGAGGAACGTTGCCAGTGATTGTGTGTAGAGATCTTAAGCGCTGCAGATGGCACGTTTGTCCTCAGCCTCGCATTGCCTAACTGAGAAATCGGTTGTTCAAAAGACCTGATCGCAGGATATGGATGTTACATGAAAGTTTATTTCTCGAACGTAACTTATTCAATTGGGAATATTAACAGAAATTCCTGAATACCCTAAAATCATTGGTTTAACCAAGTTTTAACTACATCACTTAGAGAGTGTATACAAGTCCTTCGAGTTAGAAGTCAAATCTTTACTAGAAGCATAGTGCCACGCTTGAGATGTTGGTCTCTTACTCGGATTATTAACATGGCAGTTGCCAGGTGGTGCTTTGCCACCGATCTTTACTGTACGTTATTACTGTGCTTAAAGCTGTCATTAATTTTTGCTTTAAAACATTTATCTCATGAGTTCCAAGGATGTTAGCATGTTTCATTGTTTGAGGGATTTTGTTGAATTCTCACTGTTTAACTTTTTTTTAATTTCTCGTCGCCCATGTGATGTTGAAAACAAAATGCATTGTATGTTTTGCCCGATTAATCACGTTTTCAGTATGGACAGCATTTATTGTTATTTCTTTCATTTTCTTTGTAGTTATGCGCATTTTCTTTACTTGCCATTTGTCTTCAGATTTTCATGTCACATTATTTTGTTTGCCCTTTGTTCTGTTTGCATGAATATCGCTGCTTTTTTTTTTATATAATCATCTATCGGCGTAGATATTTATTTAGCCTTTTTCATGTGTTGACTGCCTTCATTTATTCATTATTTTCTTCATACATCTCAAGTTTTATTCCTCTTTTCGTTTATTTCTGTTACATCAAGTCTGATTTTGTCACAGTCAGTTTTAATTTATTGTTTGAATATCAGTGCTCGTAAAAACAGTCTCCTTGAATTTTTAAAAAGTACTTTTGGCGTTTTTTTTTTTTTTATCAAATAACCCATTTAAGCTGATAAGACCTGAATTGAGACCTGAATGTTGGGAGTTTAGTGTAAACTGTTTTGATAATTCCTCCATTCTTCTTCATCTAAAACTGTAACCCTTTGATGTTTTCTGTTCCCGTGCTTCTATGATGACTTGAAATTTTTAGTATAACAAAATGACGTTAGGTCTCTGTTTAAAATGATGGAGCTGTACTTCATACCATAACCTTCCCTAGAAGGAGGAAATATTAATAGGATTATGAGTGTATGCAAATATGAAAAACCGTAAGATGAATATACGGCGTTTGTGGAAAAACTCCTCTTTACATTTCTTGTCTTACTGTGGAAAAATTGTCAAAAGAAGCACCTTGACTTGCTCACAGTACAACGAGAGGCCTATGCAGCTAAGCGATGTTTTTCATTCTTGTGATATACTTTGAGCATATATTTTTGGTAACTGACTGTTGTGCATACATGAGGTAATGATTATTCATGAATGTACACTGACATTCATACGTAGTTCAAGATTTACTTGAAACGCTAACAAGTTGTTCATGGAGAAAAAGTATCTTTAAACTGGTTTAATGTCTAGAGGCTTGCCATTTACGCGTATGTAGTACAAATAAGAGGATGAAAAGGAGGCGAGGCATATTACAAGTTTATTTGCTGCCAACGTTTCAAAGCATGGCTTCATCATCAGTGCTAAAATACAAAAGTTACAGTAATAAATCAACACATATGACTCGGTAAAGAACATTGGTAATTAAGATATATGTATAAAAGAAAAAAAAAACATGGTATTAGAACCAACCTAACGCCTCAGAAGTGGAATCTGAGTGACCAAGAGCAGCACACAAAAAGAACGGAGAAACATCTTGAGTTATAATCAGAGGGGCAGAAAAAGACTACTGACTGTTCAGTGATGGAACATTAAAGCTTTTTGATGGTTAGGGAGCCGAAAATATGGAGAGAGCTTGCTCTATTATTTCAAAATCATCTTAGGAAATAAAAGATTTACACTGCTTGATATGCTTTCTTATTCGGAAAAATACCTTTTTATTCAAAGAGCAGCCTGTTCAATAGCTGACATCAAGATAAGAAATGATTCGCACTTTAGATTTCTCTTGGTGTATCTGATATATATCCCAACAATACATCTCGGGCAAGTATACTTTTAAGTGACCATAGATCGCATAAGGTTGGGTACAGTGTATTTAAAAAAAAAATGATCCAGGTGATCTTGGATTACTTAGAACCAGTTTGGGATTAAGATAGTGAAAATATTTCTTTAAAATCTTCCTTAATGTAGTTAAAAATTTGTCATCATTCGTAAGAGACAAATAAACATAAAAACCAAATTTAGGTACTGTATGTGCAGGAATTTTCGGCTGAAAGTTGTTACTGAAGAATTTGTTTGGGATAGGACTTATTTTGAAAACATTTTCTAAGGAACTCAACCTCGCTTTGGAGGAGAGCCAGTCTGGTGAGAGAGGAAAGGCTCTGTGCAATTATGTAACAATATTATTAAGCTTAAAATTATAAGAAACATGTTCTATAAAAATTTTAACCAAGACCCGTATAAGTTTGATAATGGAAGACAGAAGTGGAGACGTGTTGGCTGGATCTGGTAATTAACACGTCTAGGAAAGGAAGGCACTCATTATTATCATGTTTTATGGTAAATTTAACATTAGGGTGGAGATTAATAGCGAATTCTAAAAATTATCCTGCAGCACCTTTATTTTGAAAAAGTAGAAAAATATCATACACAAGCCGAAATGATGATGAACAGCGGCTAGAGAGGATATCTTCCAAATGACGCAAAAACATGAGCCAGAACTGGACCCAAAGGAGATCCCATGGCAACCCAATCGCTTTCCTTATAATACTTTCCATTGAATAAAAAGCCTGTCTCCAACACAGATAAGCTTAAAAATGTTCAAAATCATCTGTATCAAAACCTTGTTAGATGAAACCTGGTTGTCTAAAAATCTTATCTGAAACCATTTGTATAGTTGCTGTAACAGTACATTAGTGATTGCGGGGCATATACAGATCGAGGTCTTGAGTGACAATATCTTTGGAAAACACAGAAGAGTTAGGCAGGATATGCCCATTTTCAGAAAAGGTTTAACAATGGTACTAAAAATTTAGCTAATTTATAACTAGGTGTATTATAAGAAGCCAGAATAGGCCTTAATGGAATTCCTTCTATATGCACGCCGAATATGTATGTTCACTTATTCTATTTCTGTCGTCAGGTGATTTCAAAAGCTGATTCTGTCTTCAACTCAAATAGGTAGGAGAGCCAATGCATTCAAATTTGGACCAGTCAGACAAGATGGCTTGGATTTTTGTAACAATCCTGCTTATTGAGAATCACAGTACCTTTGCCTTTATCAGGTTTAGTGATGGCCAAGTCTGTTTTTAAAGACAACTCTTTAAGAATGTTAAAATCTTTTTTAGGAAATGGGAATTAGCTACTCTTGAAATTCAAAATTTTGTGTGAACTGACGCATTTCATCTTAGGACGGCGATTAATTAGTAATTCAAAGGGTAAAAAGAATTGTAGGAAGGTTTAAAATTAGGAAAACAAAAGTCTAAACCTAGGGATAAAAGAAACTCTTCTCTTTCCGACAGGACGTTGTCAGGGAAGTTAAAAGCGAGCTTTTTTGGATCTAAAAACATGATGAACATTCCTTACATCAGAAACATAAGAAACAATATTTTTGTTTACATAATGTTTTGAAAGAAAGAAATCTAAAACTGACGATGAACTGCGTCAAGTGTCAAACAACATTTCAACTAGTTGTTTGTGCTTCTCTGACTGTCTTTCCTTGCAGTGCAGTTCCATCTCAAGTAGCTTCTTCCTGATTTCTTGATAAAAACACACACACACACACAATTATGAAGGAATTTAAATAGAACCTGAACTTGAGAAAGTTGGGAATAACGTGACTTGGCAATGCAATAGGAGTCCCTAATCCAGTTCAGCTTGTCACTCAGGACCTCTATGGGTATATGGTGAGACTTAGTTGTCTCGCTATTCACTAATGTACCGTTACAGCCAACGATACAAATGATTATTAGATAAGAAGATTGTTAGACAATCAGGTTTCATCTATCAGGGTTTTGATAGAGATGATTTTGAAAAACTTTTAAGCTTGGCTATGCTGGACACAGACTTTTTATTCACTGCAAGCATTATACACACATCGATGGGGCTGCCATGGGATCTCTTTTGGGTCCAGCTCTGGCATATGTTTTTATGTGTCATTTGGAAGACGAGTTTTTTAATCAGCGCTGTTAATCGTCATCTTGTCCATTATGTTATAAACGACATGTGGATGATACTTTTCTACTTCTCAGTGTAAATGTGCTGCTGAACAGTTTTTAGAATTTGCTGATAATCTCCATCCTAATGTTAAATTTACCGTAGAACATGGAAAAAACGGGTGCCTTCCAATCCTAGACATTTTAATCACGAGATACAATCAGCACTTCTCCCCTTCTATCTTCAGTAAGCAAACATATACCGCTTTTGGTTCAAAATTTTATTGTTCATATATAGATTCTACATGGCACTTTTTACCAGATACGTACTAATTGTAATATCCACATTGCCTTCGTAATTTCTCGAAATCTTTACACTTTTGTTATTCGCTTGTCGGTATATATATATATATATATATATATATATATATATATATATATATATATATATATATATATATATATATATATATATATATATATATATATATATATAGCACGCATATATATATATATATATATATATATATATATATATATATATATATATATATATATATATATATACCGTATATATATATATATATATATATATATACATATATATATATATATATATATATATATATATATATATATATATATATATATATATATATATATATGTGTGTGTGTGTGTGTGTGTGTATATATATATATATATATATATATATATATATATATATATATATATAATAATAAGTAATAGGTTTTAAAGGTGTTTCTTTTTTATGTACCTTAGGTAGACCTTAATAATAAATAATAGGTTTTAAAGGTTTTCTTTATAATAACCAGGCTTAGACCCTGAAGTAGATAAAGAACTATATGTTACTTCCCCAATCTTATCTCTCAGACACTTTAGCAACCCATTTAGTTTGTCTTTTAAAATTTCAAAATGTGAATCGCAATATCTACATTTAAAATCCTAAATTTTGTATTGCCAGAGGGTATTTCATTAATTTTATCTAAATAATCGGACCTATTCATTAATACAACACCCCTACCTTTATCTGGCTTGGCAATAACTATACTATTATCGTTCTTAAGGTTGCGTAAAGTATTGAACCTATCTTTATTTAGCTGATTGTCACCCTCCTTTTTTCGATTAAAATTTTTGAAAGTATCGTTTGCAATTACGGAAATTTTGCTAAAAAGAGTTTTAAATGTGGATATTGCGAGTCACATTTTGAAATTAGAAGACCAGCTAAATGGGTTGCTAAGAGGTCTGAGAGATAAGATTGGGGAAGTTTCATATAGTTCTTTATTTGCTTCAGGGTCTAAGCCTGGTTATTTGTACGGTCTACCTAAGGTACATAAAATAGGAAACCCTTTAAGACCTATTATTTCCTCAATTGGTTCTTTTAGTTATAACCCGTCTAAGTTTTTAGTTCCAGTTTTAAACCCTCTAACTTTAAGTGAATTTAACATCTCAAATTCTTCCAAATTTGTTAAAGAATTATGCTCTTTCAATTTTAACCAAGATGTTGTAATGGCTAGTTTCGATGTAACCTCTCTTTTCACCAATATCCCACTAAAAGAAACAACCGACATTATTCTTAATAATATATGTGAAAACCACTTATCAATGTTTGGACTTAATAAAATAGACTTGCAAAAATTATTATATTTAACAACTGCTGATGGCATTTTTACTTTTGATGGTAAATTATATAATCAAATAGATGGAGTAGCTATGGGAAATTCCCTTGGACCTGTATATGCGGATTGCTTCATGGGTTATTGTGAAAGGATTTGGATGTTTGAATGCCCTAGTGCTTTCAAACCCTTGTATTATCGTTGGTATGTAGATGATACTTTCCTTGCATTTAAGGAATTACCACATGTTGATTTGTTTTTTGAATATTTTAATTCTCGTCACCCTAACGTTTCTTTTACTTGTGAGACAGAACAGGATAAGTTCTCATTTTCAGATGTACAGGTATACAGAAATAGTGGCAAATTTCAAACCTCTGTTTATAGGAAAAGTACTTTTACTGGCTTGGGATTGAATCACCTCAGTTTTTCACCAAAGTTGTACAAATGAATTCAGTACGCAATTTGATAAATAGAGCCTACAATATTTGTTGTGATTTTAATTTATTTCGTCAAGATATGGTCTTCCTCCAGAATTATTTTTCTGAAAACTCATATCCCATTTTGTATTTTACAAAGTTCGGAGAAAAATGTTTTTTTAAATGAAAAGTTTTGTCCCAGACCGGTGTACAGTACTGCTAGTAAAGATGTAAAGTACATTAAGTTGCCTTACCTTGGTCATAGTAGCTATATGGTCCGAAAAAAGTTACAAGACATACATAAGCATTGTTTCCCTCAAATTAGTTTCCGGTTTGTTTTCAATAATCATTTTACTTTAAGATCACTTTTGAGAAAGAAGCCTACTCTGCTTGTGGGCCTTGATTCCTGCATTGTTTACTTGTTCACTTGTTTGCAGTGTGGTGTGCGATATGTGGACTGCAGGTCCCGCTGGCTCAACACAGAATTTTGGAACACAGAGGTCTTTCTATTAGAACTAGGTTTCCTCTTTCCAAACCATCCTTTTATGACATTAGGGAACACAGTTTAGCATAGGGCCATCCTTTCACTGACCTGGATTTTGAGGTACTCTCTTTTTGTTCAAATAGACTGGACCTTTTGATTTCGGAGTCGCTGGTTATTAAAAAGATGAAACCGGAATTGAATAACAACTCATCTGGTAATCAACTAGCTATCGTGTAATTTCATAGTAGGTACACAATTAGGTCGTTAAATATTCTACTTTGTGAATGGTAGTTTGTTTACATTTCACCTTATTTTTATTTTCATATTTTTATGTTTGTGTTCGTTTTTAATTTTTGGTTATTTTGCGTCTCACCCCTTTAGTTTCTATTTACGGTTCGTTTTATATATTTGGTTAGTATTTTTGCTGAAGATTTATTATGACAATTCATTTTACTGTAATTTCATTGATTCTCATCCTTGACGGTTTTTTCAGCCTGATGATGAGGTTTTATACCTCGAAAGCTCGTATAATATAGAATGTCCTTCCTGGTCTTGGCAATATTATTTATCATTAAGCTAGGATTTCCAAGCAGCCATAATTATCGAGACACACACACACACACACACACACACACACACACACACACACACACACATATATATATATATATATATATATATATATATATATATATATATATATATATATATATATATATATATATATATATATATATATATATATATATGTATATATATATATGTATATATATATATATATATATATATATATATATATATATATATATATATATATATATATATATATATATATATATATATATATATATATATATATATATATATATATATATATATATGTATATATATATGTATATATATATATGTATATATATATATATATATATATATATATATATATATATATATATATGTATATATATGTATATATATATATATATATATATATATATATATATATATATATATATATATATATATATATATATATATATATATATATATATATATATATATATATATATATATATATGTGTGTGTGTGTGTGTGTGTGTGTGTGTGTATATATATTATATGTGAGAAAAATATATAATATATATATATATATATATATATATATATATATATATATATATATATATATATATATATATATATATATATATATATATATATATATATATAGAGATAGAGAGAGAGAGAGAGAGAGAGAGAGAGAGAGAGAGAGGGCCAAGGGCAGATGGAGAGGCACACTGACAATCTTCAGTTTTATTGTGGCCGACGGCGTTTCATAATAATCCATTGCATTTCAAGGCTGCAATGACACAATTTTGTTTAATAAAAAAGACGTCACTATATAAAATTATAAAGAAAAAAAAAAATAAAAATGTATACATTTCTTAAAATATCTTAAAACAAACCTACCCAGTACATGGCTAAAAAGTGACTAAACAGAAGAAGGTAAAACTACTCGAAACACGAAGAGAACAGCAGAGAAATCACAAAATAAACAAAGGTGTTGAGGACGTCTGGGCATTTAACAAGGGAACGAGTGCTTTAATGAAAATTGACTCTAAAGTCGTAAGCTCGTCCTCGTGTTGGGCTGAGGCTATTATTTCGAAGTTTTTCATATCAATCTGCGTTTTGCAGATTTCAGAGATTTCTTATGTTTGATAAGTGAAATTGTGTCATGCAGCCTTGAAAATGCAATGGATTATTGAAACGCCGTCGGCCACAATAAAACTGTAGACTGTCTGAATCAAAGTAACGCACGTACTCACGAATATACACTCTCGGAAGATCACTGACTCCCAATATTGCTGAGAATCAAATATTTGCTGAATATAAGATTTTGCATCAGAGTCTCTCGCCCTAAGTTCGCTCTGACTCCAAACCTTCTTTCTGTACATCACATAAAAAGCATTGAAGCTATGAAATGCATATATATCTAATCCTTTAATGAAACTCCAGCCACCCCATAAGAGCGTCTCACTCTCCTTAACGACAAACTAAAACAAAGCATATGTATAAAACACTAACAAAATAGACATGCTCAGTGTAATGTCTACTGCTGCAGCTTCAAGGACTGCTCTCATGACACTTCCAAGTCTGGGGTTGTGTTCTTAGAGCCTTTACATGTAACCTTACAAACAAAACAAACTACTACCCCACAACAAAATTATCAATGATAGCTATTAAGACAAATTAAAATTGTCGGCATAATATATTCTGATACTGGAGACATCACGGAATCGTCGATGTCTTCCAACAGTGAACACGTCATTGGCACTGCCAGTACAGCAGAGTACCGCCACTACAAATGCTCGTTATGCGTATGACGCATAATTATCTTCTCGGAACTGTTGGAATACAGCACGGCTAAGTACGAAAGTCCGTAGACATCACACGGCATGCAGCATCAAGCAGCTTGGATCCTTGAAGAACGAACCAGCGTCGACTTGTTGCTCTGGCACATCGTATAACTGCACATTCCTTGCAAAACACGGCAGGAAACGTTCTGGTGGACTCAATGTGGTAATCTCGCAGGAACTGTCTAAAAAGTCATTCTGTCGAGTCTGTCCAACTTGAACTAATGAAGGAATTCACAACCACCCACAGATACAACTCATAACTGGAAAATACTACTATCACATACTTCTCTCTAACTAAGTACAACGTAACATAATAACTCCCAACCTTGATATTGATCTCCCAAATGAACATGAGTCTCCTAATCTATCATATCACTACAGGTCTCCCAAAAACACTCGAAAAACGTCTAACAACAAAAAGGTTTCATGTTACTGGACCAAATAAAACTACTAATGCAAAAATCAAACACTCTCAATGAACTAGGTCCAAGTGTGTATCTCAGAATATCCACAGTCAACTCACTATTAAGCACACAACAACTCTACGGAACTCACTCACAAAAAAAAAAAAAATTTCTATCCAACAGAAAAAAAAATATCGAATCATCCAAACACTAAAGGTATCATAATATCTCGTAAAAGACATGAAGTTCTGACTCAGTTATATGTTCCCTAACAACAAAAATAGCAATTGACGTAATGGCAATCGCTCCCATGATCTGCTTAACTACAATTACTCACAATACAGCTCCCTTCGTTTAAAAAAAAAGAAACTGAAAAAAAAAAATCCAAATCTCAAATTCGATCTCTGACCCGAAAAGATCAGACTTGTTCGGTCCATTATGCTAAGTACCTCCCAAAAAAATCCTAAACAACACACATATTGCGTCAGATGATAAAACACATCATAACACAATAACACATAACACTGGTCAAATCTCGTATGAAATTAGCCCATGTCTCAATTCTAAAATCATTCCAAAACAAATGATTAAGAACTTCCAACATCTAAAATGAACAAGAGACAAAAAAAAAAAAATAAATAAATATCATATATATACAAACATCAACCCATTATCCCTCTAACTATACAAAATGTCCCATTACATCCCAACTTTCTTCAACTTCGAAATATAAGAGTCCATTCGTCACTCCAGTATTTACATCTTTAACTACAAATCTAAGCTTCCTCTTTTGATCTACAATCTCAAAAGGTCCGTGGAACTTCGGACTTAATTTATAATTCAGATCATTCGAACATTCACTTTAACAAACGCTCTAATCACCCATCAGAAAAGCTACTCCCTCGATTTCGCGTTACTTTTCTCTGCAAGCGCGCGCGAACTGGTTCGATTCTTTACTGATGCGTGCAAATCTTTCTCTCCTTTGTATTTATCAACGAAGTGACCGTATCACCTGAACTCGCTCTGTTAACAAATCAAAAAGGTCCCTTTCAACTTGTACCCATACAAAAGCTTCTGCTGGAGATATCTTAATTGTGTCATTCATCGCGGCGCTGATACCTGTAGCACTTCATCAGATCTGTCCCAATATGTCAGTTCACCACCGTCATGCGCAAGCTTCGATTACTTTCCGATTCGCCCTCATAACCCATTCTTCAGGTCTATGCACGGGATTATAGATGCTTTCTTTGCTTCCAACAAATTAGCAAGACCGTCTAAAGTCTTATTAATAAATTCCCTACCATTGTCTGTGATCAGACATTCAGGAACACCATATCGACAAATTATCTCATTAAAAAGAATGCTATAGCAACTTCCTCCAACTGATTTGTACTTCAGTGGGAAAAAATCTCGACAAAACGAGTTAACTCATCAACTTGCTTTACTAATAAATGTCGATAACCATAAGCGGACTCTGAGAAGTTACCCAGAATATCCATGCACTCTCTGAAACGGCCTATAACAGTATGGGATAAACCCAGACACGACACTGTCGTCCTTCAGAGCTATTCGCATTGCAAATAGCGCACTTCTTCACAAGGCTTCTGGAAAACATATTTTTCCAAAGAACTTTGACCTGACGTTTTCATACGTCTTGTCTACACCCAAATGAGAGAGAACCAAATTTACAATGTACAATGTCTAGAACTTGTGGTACTAGACTCTCTGCAACGATGATTTGTGTAATCTCACCATGCTTCGAGTACTTATAAGTTGTAACTTTTCTCACCAATAAATTATTCTCCAACTCTATAGACAGAAAGGCAACTTACTTCACTTTCTTCGGTGACTCCCTAAGAAATGCCTTAGCATCTGACAACAATTTATCTTCATCTTGCTTTTGTTCAGGCAAGCCTATGTCCCAAGTGGCATTTCACCCGTAATATAACACACAGCATTACTCTCACTATCACGTCAACAATCTCCCAGAGACTGGAAACTCACTATTTCTCCCCGAAGTATGCACTGTGAAACATTATATGTCCTCTACAGCCGATCTCTCAGAAACTACTGTATCAGGAGACATTAGACACACCAAATATTTACTCTTCTCCCACAGGATTCAGGGTTTCTTCCTCATCCTCGACCGGAAAATGTCGCTCAATGCATCTCACCAACTACATTATGCTTACCTTCAATGTATTTGAAGAGGTTTGCATCAAATCTCTCAATGTTAAGACCACCGTGCTCTCTTGGGCGACAAATTTGGCTTATTAAAAAGCTCTAACAACGGTTGATGATCTGCCAAAAATCTCAACTTTATTTCCCAACAACAACATCTTAAAATAGACAAGGCTAGAGACGACTGCCGAAATATCGCGATACAACTGACATCAGCCTTTCTGGAGTTACACCACGCGTTTTGAACTTTCTGCAATAAAGCAATTGATTGTAATTTCCCCTCAAATTTCTATAAACAAGCACCTATACCTTCCTGACTCGCGTCAGTCACTAATGTGAACGGTTGACTAAATCTGGAAACTTCAAAACTGGTGGAATTTCACCAAAAGCGTTCTTAAGCTTCTCAAAAGCTAATTGTTGACTATCACCCCAAAATGGAAACTAACGTCTTCTCGTAACAATCTGTCTAATGGAACTATTGTAGAAAAATTCCGCACAAAACGGCGAAAGAAGCCCGACACCTGAGAACAGAGCAGATCTGTTTCCTGGTTTTGGGAACTGGAAAATTCACAATAGGCTTTAACTTTCTCATCATTCCTCTAACTCCTCTTTAGAATAACATGTCCTAAATAGACAATTTTCTCTTCCAAACTCACATTTGGCCAATTTGACCTTTAATTCAGCGAACCATAATCAGCTTGAGGACTTCTTTTTAACACCTTTAGATGTTCTTCAATTGTGTCTGTGCATATGAAGATGTCATCCCATGTAGACAAACACCAGACTTTCCTAACAAACTATGAAATTGCTGTGTTAACCAGTCACAGTAAATGTTATTAGGGACCCTTGTAATCAAAAGGCATCCTATTAAATAAGATCTGTAGATGAATATATATTCACTTGCTACCGATCTCCAACAAACAAATCAGAGCAAACAAGCTGAGATATCTATCTGGGCATGTCTTTTCATTCAATTTACGAAAATCTACACAAACTCTGATACTGCGTCTTTCTTCGGAACTGCAAGCAAAGGAAAAATTAAACGGAGGTGGACGGTCTGATAATGCCTTCACTCCACCTCCTGAACTTCTTTCCTACTTCTTCTCTGATCTTAAAAGAATTCGATATGCTGGAATATATATGGGATTAGTACCCTTTTCTAGGCAGATTGAATGTTCTAAAACATCTGTAACTCCTAATTTATCTCCCTTCAAAGCAATGATATCTAGATATTCTTTCAACACTTTCTCTACTTTATCTGAATACTCCAGGATAATCAGCAACCAAGTGTTCATGTAAACGACTTCGGAACTGTTGCTCCTCGTTAGAAACATATTCCCGTCTCTAAAAACTCACTAATTTATGCTCTTCATTAAACTCTTCAAAATCAATTACATAAGTACCCTTGTGATATTTTTCACTGAGTCTATTCTTCGCCAAATTCTACTGAAGTCACGCCTGCGACTGTAACTTCATTTACTGACACCGTACTCACAACGTCTTTGAATTTCTCGTTCCTCAACTTAAGCACATGAGAAGGTAAATTTTCTCTTTCAGCGACACTTTAACAATGTAGGAACTCATGATTGCAATTCAATATCTTCCAACAAAAATCAGCTGAAGAATCTTTCTTGAATATCTTCACTCTCTAATGAATGTGTTACACATGTCTCCAGACTGTGTCATGGGTTTTCTCTGAAGTTTTTTCCTGTGTGTATGGAACAAAACAACCAAACTCACCTATTGTAATCCCTGAACTCCCCATGGAATGTTGATGTTATGTCGCATGCAAGAGAAGGGTGTCCTAGCAAAACCATTTCACCTAAGGCTAGTATTCTATGACCAAAATGATTCTGCTATTGTCTTTCCCGCCGTACAAGCGCCAGAAATGACTTGAACCTAAAATATTCAGTTTCACTCCTTGTACATCACTGTCTCACTGAGAAGGGACTAATTTGCACTCTGAAACCTCAGTGAAAAAGGTCAGCATTTACTAAGTTAACTGAGCTACCAGAATCAATAAAAATAGAAATTTCATTGCCATTGACTCCTGGAACCTGATTGAAGTCATTTATCTTGTCCGTTTTCGAACTTATCTTGTGAAAATTCTGCTGTTCCTTTGTGTATCTAGAACTTGCATCATGTGAAATTCTCCTGTCATATCTAGAAAACACTCCCCGTATTTCCCTGAATAAATCTCTACTCTTTGCCTTTTGGCTGGGCAAAATCTCCATCCATGGTCTGAAGATTTTACCAAACTGAACAATATCTCACTCTGCAATTTGATTTACTGTGTCCTAGTTTATAAAATTAAAATAGCGTATCGTTGTGACTGGTCTCTTTGGAATTTTCTTCGATTCTACTCGTGCACATGTCTTCGCTGTTGCATGTTTCCCGAATACGGCGACTATCATTCTGTAGTTTGGAAACCGCAGCTGACATCTTGCACCTCCTGTACCAAAACCTGTCTAGTGTGTCCGGGCATTTTGATGAATTTTTATTAATCTGTGCAAACAAAAGGATTCGTCTAATATCTGATCATTTCTCTTATCAAAACTATCTACAATTACATCTGGAGACCCGGCGGTTAAAGGCAAGCAAAAGTGTAACAATCTTTCAAAATTATCTAAGGAGATATTATTTCAGTTACCCATGGGAGAGCCTATTATAGATTTCTTTGCTTTCAACTACCATCAAATAAATTCGCACTGTATGTGACTAGTGAATCATTGCCCTTCTTTATTTTGAGAAACTCTCGCAAATTCCGAACTGCGCATTCGTTGAACTCCACGCTCATAAGTAGCTCAGTGAAATTTCTGCAGTTCATTTCCAGTTTACCTTCTGAACCCGAAACTGGGTGCTCGTTTCCCCATGTCTCCTTTATCTAAATCCAGAAATGATTTAGCCTCTGTTAAACTTCAGCGCCATTCAGCAATTTTCTTAGAATTCAGATAATTGTTCACTGACTCAATGAAAGTTTCTATATTTTGGAGTTTGGCTTCCCGATCCAACTAATCCTTTAAATTACCCAATTCCCACCTTCACCTTCGTCACTTTATGCACCACAACTGATTGGGATGTGCTTGCTGCATCGTCAGGCATTTTGTGGTAATGCCTGAGCGTAACAACATAAAAAAACCAAAAGGAACACTAGAGAAAAGGCAAAGTTACCCACCCTCTAAAGAAGAATAAGCGGGTTCTGCGTAGCTTCACGATATTAGGTGCCTGATTTGAACAGAAAGGAGCACCTATCTCTCGACTTGCTAACCTGTGACGTCACCACTCGAAGACGAAGCAGAAAAAACACACTAGCGTGGTTTGTTGAACCACTTTGCGTAATTAACTCACAATCGCCACTATTCACACTTATTTGGGTATTTTGTTAACCTCAAAATTGCTCTAGAGATCATCAGTCTATTCACAACTCCCCACTCCCAATGCACTAGAATAGAGGCGAAAAAAAAAAAGATTCCCGTATTAGCGGCGTAATCACCGTGTATACTGCGTAATCCGCGACCCATAGGTGAAATCGCCTATGCCAGGGCATCAACGTTACCAATTAGTCTGGTAAATCCTCTTTCGCCACCATTAAAGACACATGGGACACGCTCACTGCCATTAAAATCATAAAAAGGCACCGCTGCCCGCCATTAATATCATGAGTCACCGCTGCACCATTACGTCTGTTACAGGAACAAGAATCAACACTTTTTGAAAGTGTGCGTAAATGATCTAAGCGATGATCTTACTTCCAGGAAAGGCGTGAAAAGGTTCTGTAGAAAACACTCACATTTTTTCTCCACTCTCTCTCTCTCTCTCTCTCTCACCGTGTATGACTCTCTCTCATCGTTTACCAAAGCTCACCACCTAACCTCCTCATTCTCACCAAAGCAATTAAATGGACTATTTAAAGAAATACAATTGTTTCTACAATAAACATTATGCAATCTTTAACAAGAAATAAGACAAACAAAGCAAAATTAAAATGCATAATAAATAGTTATCCAGATCGAATAACTAAACTCTAAACTACAAAACACTTCTGATTAAAGAAGTCTCACGATGGCTATGCTTTGCAAATCCCCAGAGATCACACATCCTCACAAATGCGATAGAAGTAAAGTCATGTCCAAAAAACAGTCTACCACAATTCATGTCATTTCAACATGTCCACTGAACATCTGTCGAAAGAATTAAACATGATGAAAACTTTAAAAATATATGAAATGCAAAACACAATGATGGAAAGTGTAAAATGCATACAGCCAGATATAACCAAACGTAACATAACAAAATAATATAAAAAGAGTATGAATATTCATATTAAATCTCCCACACCAGTTCAAAAATTCACAATGATCAGAAAGTCATGGTAAAATCACAGTTCAATTTCCTCCCCATAAAAACAGAGATTTGAAACTCTACCTTATCTTCGATTTTCAAAGCCTGGGACGACTCCCAAGCTACGACTGGACAATTGCAGTTCTATCACGTCAATGAGCGATCAAACTCACTTTAGGGCAGATTTTGTGGCACATAATCTGAATCAAAGCGCTTGCTGCATTACTCACAGATCTCATAACTCGGAAGATCTTTGACTCCCCAATATTGCTGAGGAATCAAACTGTTGCTGAATACAAAAGATTTTGCATCAAATTCACTCACAACCCCTGGTGAAGCTCTGACTCCAAGTATGCTTTCATCACACCTTAAAGAAGCATTGAAGCCTGAAATGCATATATACTATATGCGTCTCACCTTTTAGTTTTTTATTTACGGTTCGTTTTATATATTTGAATTTAGTATTTTTCGAAGATTTATTATCAACAAATTCATTTACTGTAATTTCATTGATTCTCATCCTTGACGGTTTTTCAGCCCAGTGATGAGTTTTATACACTCGAAAAGCTCGTATAATAAAGAATGTCGCTTCCTGGTCTTGGCAATATTATTTATCATTAAGCTGGGATTTTCCAAGCAGCCTTGATTGCAGGAACACACACACACACACACACACACACACACATATAAACACATATATATATATATATATATATATATATATATATATATATATATATATATATATATATATATATATATATGTGTGTGTGTGTAATGTATATATAATTATTATTAATACACTGTTGTGTATATATACATACATACACACACACACACACACACACACACACATATATATATATATATATATATATATATATATATATATATATATATATATATATATATATATATATATATATATATATATAGATCTGTGGAATCTTACCTGCTCATTTCTGGCTTTGTACACTGCACAGATTTTATATGTAAATAAAAAAAGGGAAAATGGTAACTGAGGAAGTAGGAATTAGACCCAGGGACAAGTTAATACATATATTTACACTGCAATTAAATTGAGCACCAGGATACAAGCATGGGCAATTAAATTGAGCACTATAATACAAGCATGGCCAATTAAATTGAGCACTATAATACGAGCATGGACCATCTGGGAGCAATGAGATACGTGGACAACTGCTTGGAACAGATTGTCAATACAGCTTCATACAACCTCTCTGCAAAAGGAGAGAAGGACTGTGATTAATTCTAATGCTGGCATGCATGAGATAAATATGCTTAAGAGGCCCAATTCAGCTGAGGGCTGGAGGAGGATTTAGATGGGTTGAGATAACCTTAAGGTAGCTCCAGCTCAGGGAAATATGGTGGCTGGGTGAGTGTAAAACAATATCCACAATTCAGTTATTTGGAAGATTTATGTTAAGTGAGCATTAGCCAATATGGAGAAGGGGTGATGGAAAGATTATTTGTTCTAAAGGGAGAGAATCAAGAGACAGGATCGCTAAGCTTGGAGGGATATTGACTTAGGAAGAGATATGTGAGAGGCAGTCAAAGAACATTGAGGGATAGGCTGAACACACGACAGAATAAACTCTTACACGAGGTATATTAATTCCAGAATTTACTGGAGTGGATGCTGCCAATGTCCAAGTTATCTATACCAAGAGGGAATAAAGTCATGAACGACTCTGGCCCTTTGGAGGCAAGTTAAGCCTCAACACATGTACCGTGTGTCCAAGTGTTGACAGGAGACAGATGGGTACTACTACACTCTGTGAAGGTTGCTGGGAGAAGACCCACTCTTGCAAACTTGCAGGTTGTGTTTTGTCACTGCTGGCCGGCCTCAGTTGCCAAGCAGAGTTTTCCTGAAATGATTCAGCCCAAGCGGTAAAAACTCACAGGGATAGGGAAGAAAACTGAGGCCATTAATTGGCTATCGAGACCTCAGGTCTTAATAACAAAAGCTTGCTGCACTGGCTGTGTGGTTCTTCTTTGAGGAAGAAGAACCTATCATTCACATGGCAGCAGGATGAGAGAAAGAATGAATATTTATAACAGCTCCCTGTTTAAGCAGAAATTCCAAGCCTTTTTGGGTCAGGGATTCTGCAGGCTAGGGCTGCTGCCACCTTAAAATCTCTCATAGCCAAAACTGACCCTTTAACATAAAACATTCACTCTAGAATGGGTTAGTATTGATGCCATTGCTAATGCTGCACTCATTTTGGTAGGAGAGTTAGGTCTATGGTGTCTTAATTGTCAAGGAGTTAACCATGCATTAAAGGATGATGGCTTAATTATAATTAGATAATACCTAATGGTAAGAGTAAGGTGCCTGTGGTTATCTAAAGGAATGTACTGTCTGTGAGATTAAATCAAACCCATAGGTCTATCAGTAAGGTAACAAAGAATCTTACATAGCTGAACTCCACACAGAACTAAGCTAATGCAGCACCAGGAAGTGAAAACTCTAGGCCAATCAAGTACTGATGTATTTAACAATGGGAACTGTAAGTAATTCTACTGAAAGCTTAAGCTTGTGATGCATGGGCACAAAAAATATAAGATATTGACACTCACAAAATACATATAAATGGAGCTAGGGCCTGCTCTTCAGCTGTGCTGGCAGGCAATCTCAGCTCAGGATAAAATAAATGGTTCAATATACAACCCATTGTTATGGTTACAGGTCAGGAGACAACCTAGGCACCCTTCTCTGGGCAAGGTGCCAGGATTGCTCTATTAAGATAAGGCACTGTTATATATATAAGACATGAGTGCCATGAGAACTCAGTGGCTCTGTTAACTACCTGGACCTTCTATGCCCCCTACTCTTCTTCTTCCTAGTTTTCCTTCGAGCCTTAGGTTGAGGTTTCCTAGCGGGAACCTGGGCATGTGGCTTCAGAGGAGTCTGAGAAGCCCCTTGGGTTAGGTTGGGGCTGGTAATAAAACTACCCTCAGGACCTAGACCTGGAGTGACTATGGGTGATGATGAGGAAGAGGTGGCTGTAGGTACGAGAGTCTTGCAGGTTGCAAGAAACAAGTCAGGCATGGGTTGTGAGGTCACAGCAGGGGACGAGCTTCTGCTGTAGTCAGAGGAATCTGGAAGAGACCCTACTGAACTTTGGGCTGGCTCTTAGCCGGACACTGGTAGTGGAGCCAAGACTGTAGACGAGAGTGGGCCCGGAATAAGATTCGACAGCATGCCCTGGCACTGGCACTAAGGCAGGCTCAGGCACAGGATTTGGTGAGGAGACGTAAGCGGCATAGGGGCCAAGAGTGCCAGATGTCAATTTGGGTATGTGTTCCAAAGAACCAGAATCTGGCTGTGGCGTGGGATCAATGGCCAGACTGGGTGGAACACTACACTGGTAAGGCATAGACACTGGCTGTGGCTCAATGGCAACCCTGGAATGAACATTAGTGCCTGACGGAGACTCGAAGTGGGCAGGACCCATGGAAGGCCCATTAAGGGGCTGGAGAATAGGGGTCCTGTCCTAGGAGGAGGTCAGCCTCCAAAAATCTTATTGGCTACTCTAATCATACAGATTCTACTTTTGTGGGGCTTAGTAACCCTCAGTCGGACAGTCAAGAGTGTCAGCCTTCAATTATTGATACCTTCAATAGTTATAGGCTTTTCACCTTATAAAAGAGATTTGAGCACCAGTGTCCTCAAATGCAGAGACCTGTTGAACGCTGTAACAACCTTAAGGAGTTGCAACAAAAATAGGCCCCACAGCTAGGGGTCCTAAAGAGGATGAGTGAGTGGCCACTAGGGCAATGGTGATGGCTGATTTCTTTCCAGGGCAATCCTTGAAATTCATGGAATGCCTGTACTGCTTGCAAGTGTGGCAATAAACTTTGCTATAATCTCTTTGAGAAGTCACAGTATGGGTAGGATGGGAGTTCTGGTTAGAGGGGCTTTGATAAGGGTCCCCTTTAGCTTCACACTGGCCTTCTAAATGCCCTATTTTCTTACAATAAGCACATACAGGCATCAATGAAGATGGTCCTTTTTTGTCGGACTGATGGGGCAGTGGGGTCAGGAGGAACTATGTGCTGGAGGGTGGGTGGTACGTCTCATATGCATCAGCTAGGTGGCAGCAGTCCATGAATAGTCTTGGCTGTTTCTCACAAATGTGTAGAGCCGAGGGGCTGGGTGCATATTGGAGGAAGTCCTCAGGCTGGAGTCTATTCTGCAAATCCTCGAACTCCTTGCACTCAAAGGTGTCGATCAACCACCTTAATGTGTGGGTCTTTTGTAGGACCAGTCAGACCAGGTTTGACCAACCTCCTTGGGAAGACCTTGCCATCATTGCCTCCAATGCTCAGGCATAATCTCATATGCCGTTGCTATGTCCTTCCTGACTGCCTCAAGGTTTCCCTTATCACCATTTTCCAACGGTATGTAGGGCGTCCTGTGCCTTTCCACCAATGTTTTGCTAGGATCATGACCTTTTCTGTGTCAGTTTGTCGTACTCAGAGAAGAGGGTTTCCACCTGGTTCAGCCACGCCTTTGGTTCTGTGTCATCCCAGCAGGGCATGAAGTGGCTTATGTTTGATATAATGGAAGGAGTGGAGGCCAGCAATGGATGGTTGGCTCAGTGTTGGGCCAGTGCCATGTCACTGTCCTGCTTGGATTTTTTGCATTCGAGTTCCTTCTCCTTCAGGGCTGATTGATACTGTTGCTCCCTTTCCTTCTTTTCTTCATGTTGACACTCCTTTCCTTTCTCCTGTGACAAAGCTAGTTCATGCTGTCGCTGTCTTTCTTTCTCCTTTTCTTCAGGCTGTCGCTGCTTCTCTTCCCTTTCTTCTCTCTCCATCCTAGCAGCAGCGACCTATTCTTGGAGGGCCAGCTGTTCCCCTTTTAATGCCATACCTTTACCTACCTCCATGAAGGTTTTGTACTCCTCGACAGACATGCTGCTGATGCTTAGAGTGGGGTCTGACTTCCCGAAGAAATGTTCAAAGTTTAGGATGGCCACTCAAGCAGTTGTGTGGAAAATGAAAACAGCACTCTGAACTGGGCAGAGCATATGCAAAATAAGGAAGTGGGCTGGTAGGAGGCATCACTTGCAGATGAAAGTGCCCTGTGATAAGGATGGCACTGGCACTGATGTGCAATGTGGCTCTGAAGAACTAGTGGATTGTTCAAAGAACAATGGATAACATGCACACGGACGGTACCAACTATAGTGCAGAGGTTATGGATTCCGAAGAACAAAGATGTGACACACTACGAGATTAACATGCAGATGTGGGTGAGTTCCAAAGAACTAAATCATGCAAAGGCACACAAGTGCAAGGCTGTTCCAAGGAACAAGGTGAGAAATATGATTTGCAAAGACACAAAATGTGTGGGGTGGTTCACGAGGAATGGTTGACTGTTACGAAGAACAATAGGCTTTTTTGCAAAGAACAGGTAGGTTAAGCTTACATGAACAGTAGGCTAGCCAACAAGAATCAGCAGTGTCAATAGCACACAAAGTGATTTGGCACATACGTGCAAGGTTGAGGTGAAATAAGTACAGGCTGTTAATGAGTTTCCATAGGTAAAATAAAAATATATAGGACCTAGGCCCAAAGAAAATAATTGCCTTGTATGCATATGGTTTGTGTAATTGAAGCAGAACTGAAGGTTACTGGTCCTGTAAGCTTAGTGGAAAGCCATCATTAGTGGTGACAGTGATTTGCAATGATGCAGTTTTATGCTGTTAAATCAATAGAATATAGTTCCCAATAAGATTGGTTCAAACAGTTATAAAATTAAAATTGTCTACCAACAGTAAAGGAGTACTCGTAGCGCGGGAGGAAGATTGAAAGACGAACTCGTCTCAGGACTGACTTTGAAAGGCCTAATACTGGAGTAATTAGGCTACTTGTGCTTAATTAGGGCTTGCTCAGCCTATGCCAAATATAAGTAATTAAATGGAAATTACTTCTCACTCCTACCAGTACTAAGGAAGATGGTTACGTCTTACATAAATGAAATGGTATAAAGCACTAATAATAACAGTGAATGCCTCAAATAATTAATATTTGTCCTCTCAAAATAAAATTATTAAATGTTTAAATGAAAGATTCCCTTGAAAGTTACCACAAATAAATGGCTCTTAAAGATTACAAGTGATATTAAGAAAAGAAAAATACTTGATTCAGCAAATGCAGTCATGTGCTTGAGTTACTAAGGTAAAAAGAATGTCATGGAGTAAGCTATGCTAATATGAAATGAGTGATACCCTTTGAACCCCAAAAGAAAACGGGGTTGTAGTGGACGAACGTACACACACACTGATAAACATGAAATATGTCAGGTGAATGCTATTCAGTTTAGCTGAATGAAACACATTGCACTGGTGTTAGCGAGACTAAATAATTTAATACACGATTATTCTTCTGCGTAATTGATGCACGGACAGATTTTGAAATAATTACATGTCATAAATTACTAGAACAATAAACCGAATGGGCTAAGGAACTTTAATTTATAGAAAATGCATGCATGAATGACTAGGTGTGCTAAAAATAACTGGGGTTTGGTGGCAGGGTAGGCATGATTTATGCACAAACACAACACACCTCTGATCTTTGCAAAAGTGCCTAGGCTCACTTAATTTTTCCCTATCAAAGGCTAAGAAATCATGCAGTCTCCAAATATGCAAGGAGAAAGAGGCCCTAATTACAAAAGAACTAACATGGCCCCTCAGCAAATAAAAAAAAATTGTCAAGTGCCAAATTTTGTCTAGATTGGTCAAGTGGTTAACACACAAGTTACAAAGGAAAGGGGGAAGGGGAAGGAGAAGGAGGTATGGGTTTGAAATCTACTCTATTTTCTAAGCTGGGTCAAATGATGGCCACATGCCAAATTTTGTCTAGATTGGTCAAGCAGTTACCACATAAGTTACAAAGGGAAGGGGAAGGGAACGGAAGGGAGTACAAGTTAGAAACCTACCCTATTATTAAGTTGGATCAAATGATGGGCATGTGCCAAATTTTCTCTAAATCGGTCTAGCAGTTACCACAAAAGTTACAAAGGGAAGGGGGGAAGGGGTACAGGTTTGAAACTTACCCTATTATCTAGGTTGGTCAAATGATGGTTGTGTGACAAATTTTGTCTAGATCAGTGAAGCAGTTACCATATTAGTCACAAAGAGAAGGGGGAATGGGGATGAGGGGAAGGGAAGGGAAGGGGTTACAGGTTTGAAACCTACCCCATTATCTAAGTTGGGTCAAATGATGACCACGCGCCAAACTTTGTCTAGATCGGTCATGTGGTTAGGATTTCTATAGAACACAACTGTATAAACCAACATACAAATATTCACTTTTATATATAAGACTAGCTGACCAACCCAGCACTGCCCAGGAAAACTCTGAATGACAACCAATACTCACTCTCTCTCTCTCTCTCTCTCTCTCTCTCTCTCTCTCTCTCTCTTTTCCTCCCCTCCTCCTTAAAAACCCTCTCTCTCTCTCTCTCTCTCTCTCTCTCTCTCTCTCTCTCTCTCTCTCTCTCTCTCTCCATTTCCTGTTAAGATAGCTGCTTCAATTACATTGCCCTGCATTTTTGACATTTTATATTTCATCCCTTCTTACCCCCCATTCCTGTTGGGGCTGAACTTGGACTGAAAAGGGCACTGGGAATGTCACTATTCATCTCAGCGATGTTCAAAAACTATGGATTAGACACTAATATCTGTTATTTTTGACAGTTTATATTTCACCCCTTCTCATCCCCCATTCCTGGCAGGGCTGAACTTGGATTTAAAGGGCATCAGGAGTGTCACTATTCAACTCAGCAACCTTGAAAGCTATAGATTAGTCACTAATATCTGTTCTTTTTATTATTTTTACATGTCACCCCCATTCCACCCCTACCCCCTTTGGTGCCTGTGATGGTTTACCCCCACAGTAAACTTTTCTAGAGAGTAAGTCATATGTATACCAAGTTTAGTTGAAATTACTCAATGTGTTTCAGAGTTATGCTGGAATACACACATGCACACATCCATTTTTTTATATATATATATATATATATATATATATATATATATATATATATATATATATATATATGTGTGTGTGTGTGTGTGTGTGTGTGTGTCTGTGTGTGTGTGTGTGTGTGTGTGTGTGGTGTGGGTATGTTTGTAGAATAGTGTGTTTGCTGACACCTTTCGATTGGAATACATTTTGAATGACGTATGCATGTGCTGGTAATCTTTCATGCGTATTGTTATACTCATATACAAGTAAATGAAATGTTGTTTCAGCTGTGAGTGTTCGATGTGATTTTCATTCTGTTGTTAAGCTCCCCAAAATCCGCCCTTTGTTTACGAAATCTAATGAAATGTTGACAATCCATGTTAGTTTCATACCTCGGAAATCTGACCCACGGAATATGTAGCATAAATGAAATTTAGACCGAGCTGTATAAATTCGATAAAAACCCGTTATTAGTTATTTTACGGTAGTGCTATTCGATATGAAGTATTTTGATGGAAAATGGGTTTTGTCTGTGACTATGTGCTTGCATTTTTGTTCTTGTGTCCGGTTTATATGCGGCGTAAGTTGCTCTATGTTAATGTGCAATGTAAAATTGTAAAAGGGTACTGGCTGTATAACTGTTTCATGGCATACATATACACACACACACACATACATATATATATATATATATATATATATATATATATATATATATATATATATATATATATATATATATATATATATACATATATATATATATATATATATATATATATATATATATATATATATATATATATATATATATATATATGTATATATATATATATATATATATATATATATATATATATGTATATATATATATATATATATATATATATATATATATATATGTATATATATATATATATATATATATATATATATATATATATATATATATATATATATATATATATATATATATATATATATATATATATATATATATATATATATATATATATATATATATATATATATATATATATACAGTATATACATATCAGATACATGAACATGAGCTGGGTGGATATGTTTTAGGATTACTTCAAGATTTCCTTACAGGTAGGCAGCAGCGAGTTGTTGTGGATGGGATCTTTAGTGAACGAAGACCTATTGTGTCTGGAGTTCCTTAGGGTAGGGTTCTTGGTCCACTGTTATTTTTAGTGTATACAAGTGATATGGTTGTTGGCCTGGAAAACAAGATTGTTCAGTGTGCAGATAATGCAATACTTGCGGGTGTAGTGAAGTCTCCACTTATGAGAAATGAAGCTGCCCTCAGCCTAATCGGGATATGGACCGGTTCAGGGAATGGTGTAGTCGGTGGGGTATGAGGCTGAACTCCAGTAAAACGAAAACACTACCGATTAGCAAATCTCTTGCAGATTTCCCACCCCATCCTCCCCTTCAGGTTGACGGAACTTTGCTGAATGAGTCTGAAGCTCTAACTGTTCTAGGTGTAACTTTTGACTCACATCTACTTTTTGAGAAACATCTAATGAAAGTTTCAGCAAATGCTGCACGAAAGTTGATATTGTTCTTAAGGCTACATACATTTATAACAGTGATAAAATCATGCAACCTGTTTTAGGTCATTTGTACTTCCTTTATTGGAATACTGTTCTCTGGTGTAGATGTCTGCTTCTGCCTGAGATTTATCTCTTTTAGATAGACTGATTCGTGGTGGAAGGTTTCTGTTTCGTATTAGTAGCAGTTATGGACCATTGATGGATGGTCTTTTGTTTGTCACTTTTTCATAAGTTGTATTTCAACAGAGATCTTTTACATTTTTAATTGATCCCTGATCCCCTTTTCCTGCTGAGAGCAACTAGATTCGCTGAACATCAGCACCAATATGCCTTAAATATTCCTTGCTGTCGAACTTCTCAGTTCCAGAGGTCCTTTATTCCTGCTCACACCGTTGGACTGTGGAACAGCCTCCCAAAGGATGTCTTGCAGCTGGAGCTTTAGAAGTTCAAACGAAAATGCAGTGCATTGCTACCCCAATACTATTCTTCTTGCATATTAATACATTAATATATACATATATATATATATATATATATATATATATATATATATATATATATATATATATATATATATATATATATATGTGTGTGTGTGTGTGTGTGTGTGTGTGTGTTTCTTTTTGATAAATGGTATCTCTTCTTTCTGTATTTCCCTTTACTTCCTCTTTTGCTTCTTCCTAATGATCATCATATTCTTTGAAGCTTGAATTTCAAGTCACTGGCCCTGTAGGCATGTTCCATATGAATAGGTTTCATCTATCTAATAATAATAATAATAATAATAATAATAATAATAATAATAATAATAATAATAATAATAATAATAATAATAATAATAATAATACACAGCAGGTCTCGTTCGGTTTTTATAGTTCCTCTTCCTTTTGGTTTTTTGTCTGTTTGTCCATACGTTAGCAGGATGACACAATTTTTACGAAAACTACTATAAGTATGCCTCGTGAAATGCAAGAAAAAATTAGATTTTGATGGGGACCCTGAACTGGTTAGATCCTGAAATGAGCTATTTCTCAGCCTTGTCGGCGTTTTGTTCTACGGACGCTCTCGTATTTTCCTTTTTCGGTCTCTCCATCAGATTGTTTTTTGATAACAGGGATAGTGCAGAACATTTTGTACGCGTACTTGCTTTGTAATATTAGAGAAAAATTAACAGATATTAAATTCTCATTCAGTCGTTTTGCAGACGTAGATTGCATGGAACCTTTGGAATAGTTCAATAAAACTGCCTTAATTTATATGGTTTGTTGTCTTTTACTGGCTGTTTTGGGAAAAGGTCAATAGAGAATTTATTGTGGCATTAATCTATAATCACTTTTTATTTCTATTAAACGCTTGCTTATTTTGCAGGTGTTTTTATCGTCCTTTCTTTCTGTTTTTAACCAATGCAGTTGTTTTAGGGTTATATTCTTCGTTTTTACAGATCTCGAACGTTGATGTAATTTTGGTTCATTTTTCCAGATGTGTATGAAATAAAAAGAAACTGAAACTGGTTAGCCTCGACCTCGAGATGGTTATAAAAGGGCCATTAATCAACGTAGTATTAACGTTATTTATGTAACGTGGTTATTTCTCCTACTTTTTACAACTGCATGTTGGGTGTGTTAGCTATTTTCTGGGTATCCAGCAAGGCAGCTATTCTTCAATCAATAAATAGATTTGTTTTTCTTCCAGTTTGTTTCGCCCAAATTATTTCCCTTAAACCAATTAACCCATGCGAATGGGAATGTTGCAATCGCTTATGATCTGTTTGTTTACATTCGTAATTTGGCAATCCTCATACATGTCATAACAGAATCCCATTCGGGTCATCATACCCAATCTCCTTTGAGTAATCTCGTGAGCGTAATTTCATGATTCCCATTCCCGTATGTTGACAAGAGCGTGCGAAGACGACTCGAAATTCCATTTGCTGACGAAGGTAAATACGCTGATGAAGAGACAGATCTTGTTATCTACCTTCGAGTATTTATTGATTGGCCGTCATTGGCTTTACCTTCAATAACGCTTCTCTCTCTCTCTCTCTCTCTCTCTCTCTCTCCTCTCTCTCCATATCCAAATTCCCTACCTCACGCTCTCCTTCCAGAGTCAGTCTCCCTTTGCTGTTGTTATCGTGTTCGGTTTCCACCATCTTGGATCGCCCACTCGAGATGTCAGAAGTACTGCAATATATTGATGTTATGGTTTGGTGTTTTGACTGTTGGTTTAGATGACCCCAATGTTTCAGGGGAAAATGGTTAATAAGAAAATTTGATTCCAGGATACGCAGACACACACATACACACACACACACAAATATATATATATATATATATATATATATATATATATATATATATATATATATATATATATATATATATATATATATATATATATATATATATATATATATATATATATATATATGACAGAAAGAGAGAGAGAACTGCAAACGTTAAAATTGGTATGTTTATCGTATAAACTTCCCAGACTTTGACTATATCTTTGTTGTATAACAACAACCAACATGATGAAACCATTGATCAATTTCCAGTGTTACTCATGTTATGGAAAAAAAGGTTTGAATAGAAATTTTTTTTGGTTACAGTCAGTAGATTTGTTTATCAGTTTCCTAGTGTATTACTAGGGTAGGGTCATTACTGTGTGTGGCATAGTGTACAAAAACTGCTAGAAATAATAAGTACAATTTTGTTATAATATTTTTAAATCAATTTTTGTCAAATATCACCGCAAAATTTTAGAAGTTTCTAACGATACTCGCTGTATTTCTTCATTGCTTAAAAAATGTATTATTGAGAATTGTGTAAAATTTAAAAAAAATGGTTGTAGAGGACTTGTATACTTTTAAAGAAGCTTAAAGAAATGATAAACTCCAGAACTGTTGTGTTACTTAGCCCATTAAATCTTTTTGCCGAAGTTACTCTGGTCATCTAAAAGTAATTAAGGTAAGAGTGGTAAAACTTCGATTCTCTCTCTCTCTCTCTCTCTCTCTCTCTGTATATATATATATATATATATATATATATATATATATATATATATATATATATATATATATATATATATATATATATATATATATATATATATATATATATATATATATATATATATATATATATATATATATATATATATATATATATATATATATATATATATATATATATATATATATATATATATATATATATATATATAGAATTTCATAAAGCAAAATCAAGACCAAATAAAAGAACATATCCTTTTCATCTGTTGTTAAATTTCTGTTAGAAAATTAAAAATAACTTTATTATTTATTTTCTTATTAACATCAACACCGAGATTTCTTAACTATCTACTGTAAGCCTAACATCAGTTTTTTCTCAACGTTGTCTAAACGTTGAGAGAAAAAAATGGCTGATGTTAGATTACACACAGTAAAAGTTAAGAAAATCTCAGTGTGACGTTAATAATTAATAGATAATAGTAAAGTTATTTTTAATTTTTTTCTAACAGAAATTTAACAACAGATGAAAAGGATATATCTGGTCTTGATTTTGCTTTGTCCCCATGAAATAATTTCTTTAAGTATTGTTTATTTTGAAAAACTATATATATATATATATATATATATATATATATATATATATATATATATATATATATATATATATATATATATATATATATATATATATATATATATATACACACACACACATT
>NC_089791.1:3425750-3465750 GCF_040412425.1 Macrobrachium rosenbergii
ACACTTTATAATGAAATTCCTCTTGAATAATGATAAAGTGAAGTATATCACAAGAACTTAAATGTTCATTTTCTTTTAATCATTAAAAAGTTGATTTTTCTACATAGCTTCAGAATATCATATGGATGATTACAGCAGAAGGTTCCAGAAGTTGCAATTGAAGTCAATTCAAACATTCAAGATGGCTAATCGTCACATTGAAAATGTATAAATTTATACTAATATCTCATATAAATGTACTTTCAGTGACTAGATGAATATTTTAGCACCTTATAATTCTAATAAGATGTATTACAGTTACTTATGATAATAGTGATACAAGATGGCTGTCCTGTAATGTAAACAGAAAGTCATAAAGAATTGACAAAATAGACCAGTTTAAAAAAACAATTTTGATTTTTTTCCAAACAATGAAAAATTTTCACACTGGAGCAACAAGAATTGCATGTATTTACAGACCGTCACTTTTTTACTCCTTATTTAACCACTGTCATCGCAATCTAAATCAATGACCTTAGAGTTTTTGTAATTATGGCCATTACAAGCAGTACACAATAAGCTACACTCCAGACAAGACTTGTAGCGAGAGCATCGTTTACAACACTCTGTCTTACATCCACAAGATATCATTTTCAACACTTACTCAGGAGCAACAAGTCTATTAGTCCCGAGTGGATCCAATGTTACTTCCCTGTGCTGCTAACCCCATTCAGTTGGCAGCATTTCATTTCCATGCCACTGCTGAACAGCAAGGTATGCTCTGTAGCTGTGGAATTTGGTAGTTGCAGAGGTGGGTGGAAGCGATTCCAGTTTGAAACTAGACGATGTCAAAGACGTTCTGTGAACTAATTGGTTGTACATGAGGTGTACCGAAATTTATCCTGCTTCTTTGACCAAGTTGCTCCATACAGTTGCAAAAGAAACAGCTCTCCAACTCTTGCTATTGCATCTTGAGTGTTACCAGATGGAGAGAAAACACTCAGACAATCCCAGTTATCACCATTAAGCAAGACTGTAAGAGCCTTCTTCTTCCCTTGATTATAGAGTGCAGACACAGTATCACATCCTGTGATTGCATGCACAAACATTAAATGTTGCTTGATATTTCTGAAAGGCCTCCTGAATGTCCCCTATAGAGTACATTTGCCATGGGATTCGGCAAAAGAGCATATGGAGATTCATATCTGTGGTAGCATGTGCAACCAACATCACAAGCAAATCTGTATTAGTCCTTACAACAACAAGTGGTGCATTTTCTGACCTTGTAGTGTCCATGGCTGTTGATATAACCAGCCAATACGCATCTGCAATTTTTTCTTCACAGTCACACCTTTGGCTGCAAATTTTCCCATCATTTTCTTTATCAATTGGTCCTTATTCTTCCAATTAGCTAAAAATGCTTTTTGTTTGGTGGTATTTCTTATTTCCAAATCGAACTTGATATCTGCCAATGTATTTTGTTGTGCTCGGCGACGTTGCTCTGCTACTTTGGTCGATGTGTCACTGCCACTCCCATCGAACACAATTATGGTATTCCTCCCATAATGCCCAAGTACATATGAAACATAGTGGTCACATACTTGAGCATTTGTAACATTATATAGTGGTCACATACTTGATCATTTGTAACATTCTCTGGCCATGGCAAGCTTTGAAGGAGGGCTAAGGTGGACACTCACTTTGGACTTCAGGATAGCAGCCAGCCCACTTTTCACTTTCTCTCTCATATGTCCTTTATTAAATGAAGAGGGTGGTTGCTTGGCAAATTCATGAAGGAGATATCCCTCCATTTCAGCACTCTCATTGATCACTCATATGACCCCAGGAACAGTAATGTGCTATTTACCTCCACTTCAATGCCATTAACTTGGATCTTGTTACTGTCACCTCTAATACTAGCCACATGATCATTTAATTTTAACTTCACCTCTGCATACGTGTTGCCTGTCATTGCTGAAGCTGCCTTGGTACCAGTGGTAACTACTTGATCTGCATTCACATTTTTGTTAGCAGCCAATCCACTTGCTATGTTGTCCAGCAAGTCATGTTCTCATATGAGAATGGAGAGTGTATTTTCAGCCACTGTGAGGTCTCGTAGTCTTTCTTGTCACAAGCCATGCTGCTAAGGTGCAGACCCACATGCAAGTCAGATGTTTGACTATAGACCCCAGTGAAGTCTTCCAATGCATCACAAATAGAAATACATCGAGGCATTGCATAAACCCATTTGGTTATTGTGCTGTTTGGGATTCCCAACCTTGAGGCACACCACCTGAAGTTTTCAGCAACTGCATCAACCTTTGTTCAATTGTCTGGTTGCTGAAATTGCCACTCCAGAATTTATCTGTCTGTCAGATAGTGAAGAATCCTCTTTTTGTGTAGTTATAGAACTGTTCCTCTGCCATGGTACCTTCAAGATCTTTCATCTTGTAAGGGTAGAGGCAGGAAGACTTAGCATATGCAAGATGACCTGTAGCATGGAACAGGGGAATCATTTCGCAAACTGTATGCAAATGTAAATTTCAATCTCAAGTGTGCTCTGCTTGGATGAAATGCCTCATTGTCGACACTTGTTTCAGATATTCTACCCAAGCTTACTGGTTTTACCTTGAGTGGCTGCTTGTATCATAAGACTATCTAGGATGTCACTGAGTGTGTTAACAAACTCCTCCCTTCTACCCTTGATACAGAACATTTTTCATTGAGTAGGGCTTTCTGAATAGCCTTAAGATGAGGCAAGTCCACATCAAAGAGACATTCAGATTTTTCTGATGATTTTGACACAGTGGCAAATGAAGACAATAGATGAAGACTTAGTGCACCGGCATATGCATGCCCTGTCATCATATGAATCATAGCGTTTGAAGCATACACTGTCTCCAACAGATCCTCCAAACCACTACCGCCCATTACATATCCATTTGTTCCCGTATTTGAAATAAGTAGATGGAAACCTCCAAGTCTGACAACTACATTTTTCAGATCTGAGTGAGAGGTTGTCACAATTTCGGCTGCCTTGATGTAGAGTGGCTGATCAAATGGCACAGGACAAACACCCAATCCATTCTCTGCAGCCAATTTCTGTACAAAACACAAGGTTCAATAGATGGTGCCTGGTTGAGATGGACCCTGGTTGATAAATGGTAGAATCAGACTTTTACTTCTTCTTTCTTTACAGCACACAGCATAAAGCCACTCCATGATGGACTTTGTGAAACAGTTATGCCTAGTGAGAAGCTCACTAACCAGACATTATCAAGATACTTAGATAATCTGAGCAGGGATGGGTTGGGCTTAGGTGGTTCAAGGGGAACCTATTTTGATAGACTTGAACCCTGGTGCAGCTCCTTTTTTGTACATTTTAATTGGCACATATCCAGATTGATCAAATTGGTGAACATTTTTGTTAACTTCCTCTGGAGTGACCAGTTCCTCAGGTGCTGGAGTAACACAGGCAACACCACCTAGAACATGCCAGGCACCATAACTTGTGAGTGTTCTTACATTAATGTCAGCATTGTCAAAAATGAAATTCATAATATCCCTTGTAAGATCATACAATGACTTATTTGCAAGAAAAGCACCATAAAGGTGCTGAACCTCCATGTAATTTTCTGCAAATGGCCAACTACCCAGTAAGTCAACATATTTACAAAATTCATATTTTCGGTTGATGTATACACTGATAGCTAGCAGTATGGGTGATATGAAGGATTGAGGTCGACAAGCTGACACGATACTATATGCAATAGTTGTACGGTGACGTTCACTAACTTCAACATTTTCAAATTTGGATTTGATAATATCACTCAATAGTCGTTTCAGAGAATTAAGCACTAATTTATCACAGTCCTGTAATTTGTTCATTACTGGGTGTTCAGAACAGGCATGTGGCTTTGGCCTTATATCATCTCATATGCGTGCTGCTGCCATATCTATGATTGAGACTTTAGTCATAGTGCTCTTTTCATAGTTCTCTCTGAGGATGTAGTTACTCTCATCTAAGAATGTAAATATGGTAGATTTTCCAGTCTCTTGTGTCCTGACAATGCCCTTTCTAAAATGCTGCTCCAGTTTTTGGCTCAGCCACTTTTGCTCATAGCCCTCTGGTCCATCTAAGAAGTCATTCATTAAAGAGTCTGGTTGGTTAAGCGAATACTGACATTAATCACTGATACATATGTGCCGGCACAACATTTCAAAAGACTTTGCCTTCTGGCATTGACAGGTCTGACAGCATGTTGCTGGACATCCTTTTTATCATCACTGGGAGGTGGCTTACCAGCATAAAAGCTGGTTTGACAGTCATGGTGATACTGGACCTCAGCAGCTATGAGATCATATTCATCTGAAATACGAAGTTTCACAATTTCACCCCACTCATCATCAAGATCATTAGCTTTCGTGATAATGCTGTGAAGAGATTCTCTTGTCATAACATCGTGTGATCATTTCCTTCTGTGCTTGGGAATCTTTGACTCTACACTAAAGTCTATCAGTTTCTCTGCACAGTACTAACAGTCTTCTTTGATGTTAAAGGTTGTTCTGTTTGAACGCAGCATCAAAGCAGGGGGTGTCACTAGTGATGCCAACTCATCTTTCCTCTGCCTTTTATAAGCATTGATATTGCTGACCTTGATGTACTCTCTGTGGCATTCGCTATGGACAGGTACTGGTTATTCTGATCTCTTATTTTCAAATACAAGTTGTAAACCATCATCCCCATCGATACTGGCTTGGGTAAGGACATCAAGTCCTTTGTTAATGCACTATAGCGCAATCAGCCACCCCGAGATTATCTCCAGACGTGGAGGTTAATATATGGAGGAGACCTTGAAATTTATCTAACTATTTTGGCTTTAATTTAGTATGCAATTTGTTAGGATATTCTCGTTTTTCATTCCTCTCCTGCTTTCTGTCCCCCTTTTTCAGTATAAGTGTTGCTTTCTTTCATTAATAGTATGAGTGTGTTTTTGTTTATTATATGTAAGAGTATTTGTGTTTTTGGATTTTTATGTATCTAAGAGGTTCAGGTTTTATTTCAGTCTGAAGTTTATGTATTAAATATTAATTGGTTTTTCTCAGTGTTTGTTTGTCCCCTTGAATCTTTTTTCACGCTCCACCCATTGTGGACTTTGTTGCTGTATGGTGAACATTGGTGTTTAGAGATTTGGGAGTGTTTATGGTGTGGTGGTCAACGATGCCATTACAATATATATATATATATATATATATATATATATATATATATATATATATATATATATATATATATATATATATATATATTCATTAGCACAATGCCCTCTCTACATCTCGATTCCTTTTACATTTTGGAAACACACACACACACACACACACACACACACACACACATATATATATATATATATATATATATATATATATATATATATATATATATATATATATATATATATATATATATATATATATATATATATATATATGTGTGTGTGTGTGTGTGTGTGTGTGTGTGTTTGTGTGTTTGAGTGTGTGTGTGTGCATGTTTTATTTTTAGAAGGACGTTCTTCAGAGGAAATGTAGTTGCCTGAAATCTTTATTCTTTTTTTTTATTGAAATTGGGTATTTCTGCGAGACGTCAATAACTTTCCCCTTCTCCCTTTTATCCGTTTTTTTTTTACTCCCTTTCACTTTGTATCCACTGGCAAATGATTTTTCCATTAACGTTACAAAACTGATTAAAAGAAATTTTTCATACGTAAAATATGGTACACCAATATTCCCCTTTCGTCCACCCCCTTCTCTCTCTCTCTCTCTCTCTCTCTCTCTCTCTCTCTCTCTCTCTCTCTCTCTCTCAGCACGCACAAACACACAAATGGTCGATGTATATATAATAAAAGGAACTTCTAAGGGAGGCAGGTTTATCATTAGTTGACTTAAACTTGCTTCTGTGTAATAATTCCCATAGGTAAAAGCTATGCTTGTTTTCAAATATAAGTAGACTTCTGTTGTCTCTATGATTCTTATTCCCACTCTCTTGTGGTTAACATAAAGGATTTTTAGTTTTATTCATGAAATTATCCAAAGGTTGACAATGGGTTCTTGCTCTTAAACTCATTCACAGTTTAATCAATTCAGGTAGTGGTGATGCGATAACCCACGAGAAGGAGCTCTCGGTATGACTGACTTATAACAATTAGAGGCATCACTGGAAAAAGTAAAATCGTTAAAAAGGTAACAAATGTAAATCTCATGTCGTACGTAGAAAATGTTTGCCCTTATTCACACAGGCATGCGCTTGCTTCTTTAGGTATTGGTAAGGAAAAAAGTAGTCCAGGGAACGCTGATGAAACATTGGAAGGTATGAAGGAAAGTAATTGTCTTCATAAACTTCATATGTGCCATGGTTTCTTGTTTTTTTACTGTTTGGTTATGAAGCACACCCATCAATATATAAAATTTCAAATAAAGAGCAAAAGACATGATGGGCGGCTTCCCACACACGCCTGCCAAAGTACTTAATAACTTTATAATATTCAGTGTTATAATGTGCTAAGCACTAGAAACTATATGTGTTACTACTTTTATGAGTTTGGTTTTTTCCTTTTATATTTTCCTTTTATATTGTTGGGCCTTTTGGATTAGGTAGAAGAAATGAGAGAGGAAACAGATTTGTAGACTGGTGCTTAGAGAGAGAACAGATTATATCAAACACCTGGTTTAAGCACCACCCAAGACATCTCTGGACATGGAAAACCCCTGGTGACAGTGTTAGAAACCAAATAGACTTTCTAACCATCAATAAAAGATTTAGGGACTCTGTCAAGCAAGTGAAAACCTACCCAGGAGCCGATTGTAATAGTGACCATGTACCAGTTGTAGCAACAGTGATGGTGAAGTTGAAAAATCAGAGGAGGAGTACACCTAAATCAAAGAGGCAACTGAAATTATTGAAAACAGAGGAAATGAAGAACCAATATAATATAATTGTAAGAAATAGATATGACCAGCTTAAGGAGGAAGACCCAGTGCTCCAACATCCTCAGCAAAAGTGGCAAAATATGGAAAAATGCAATATGAGAAGGTAATGAAATAATACCATCAACAGAAAGGAGAGCTCGGAGAGAATGGATGACAGAAGATATCTTGATAATGATGGATGAAAGAAGGCTACAGAAGGGTAAAAATTAAGATAGATATAGAGCTCTGGATAGAACTATTAAGAGGGAATGCACAAAGGGCAAAGGAGAAATGGATGGATGAGATTTGTGAGGAGGTAGAAGATTTGGATAAAAGGGATGAACGGAGAAAGTATGATAAGGTGAAAGAAATTACTTTTAAAAAGAAGAGAAGTATCAGCACTGGTATCAAAAAAGCGGATGGAACCATAGTAATGGAGTCAAAAGAAATATTGGAAAGATGGACGGAATATATTGGAGAATTGTTTGATGATGATAGAATAGAACATCTAGACTTCAATGACAACGGAGAAGGACCAAGTATAATCAGATCAGAGATAGAGGCATCTTTAAAACAAATGAAAAGCGATAAAGCAACAGGTGATGATGGAATAGCAGCAGAGATGTTGGTAGCTCTGGGAGAATACATCATTGATATATTAATGGAAATAGTGGAAGGAATATATGAAGATGGAGAGCCTGCAACACAGATGTACAAATCAACATTTATCACAATGCCAAAAATACCAGGAACACTTGAGTGCAATAAACACCGGACTATCAGTATCATGAGTCAGATCACAAAAATAATATTAAGGATTGTTTTGAATAGAATAAGAAATAAGATACTCCCAGAGATTGGCAATGAACAGTGTGGTTTTATGAGAGATAAAGGGACAAGAAATGCAATTTTTATTTTGAGAATGTTGATGGAGAGAGCAATAGAAGTGAAAAAGATCTATATATTTGTTTTGTTGACTATGAAAAGGCTTTTGATCAGGTTAGACATGTAGACCTTATAAGGATATTGGAACAGATAAATATCGATGGGAAAGATCTAAGATTGATAAAGAATTTATATTGGAATCAAGAGGCATCAGTGAAAGTAGAAAATGACGAATCAGAGACTCGGCACATCAAGAGAGGTGTAAGACAGGGTTGTGTGTTATCACCTGATCTCTTCAATTTATATAGTGAAATGATAATGAGAGATCTCAGAGATATGGAAGGAATTAAGGTTGGAGGAGTCAATATTAATAATATCAGATATGCTGATGATACAGCACTTGTTGCAGACTCTCATGATAAACTTCAAGCTTTAGTCAGTACTTTACACGAGTCAAGCAGAGAAAGAGGTCTGTCAATAAATATTAAGAAAACAGAAGTTATGGTTATCTCCAAAGATGAAATCCCCAAGAACAGATATAAGAATTAATGCTGAAACAGTTAAACAAACCGATAGTTTTAATTATTTAGGATGCACTGCCACAAGTGATGGAAAATGCGAAAAAGAGATCAGGAAGAGAATATCCATGGCAAAAAGATGCATTTGGTAAGATAAAGAGATTAGTCACCAACTCAAAATATCGATGAATCTTAGGAGAAGATTTGTGAAATGTTTTGTTTGGTCTGTATTGTTGTATGGCTGTGAAACTTGGACCTTGAGGAAGGCAGATGAGGAGAGGTTACAGGCTGCAGAAATGTGGTTTTTGGAGAAGGATGCTGAAAATATCATGGACAGAAAGGAAAACTAATGAGCAGGTATTAGAGAGAGTAGGCATTGAGAGAGAACTTTTGGCTTCAGTGAGAGGTAGACAAATGCGGTTTGTGGGTCACATAGTGAGAAGACAAGAACTAGAAACATCTCTCTCTCACTGGTAAAATCAATGGAAGTCGGCCAAGAGGAAGACCTAGACAAAAAATATATGGATGAATTGGTGAGAATGACTGGAGGAAGAATGTCTGCAGCTCAGTTGCTGCAGAGAGCCGGAAATAGAGAGGAGTGGCGAGCCATGATTGCCGACGTCCTTGGGGATATGGCACCTGGATGATGATGATGATTTTCCTTTGAGTCTCTATTTAAGCTTCTCTTTCGCTGAACAAGTCTAACTATCATAGTACCTTTCCTCGACTCACCTGTTAGACTGAGTGGCTTCATTGTAATTATAAAGCAGTATCCTAGATATGGAAATTCTTTGCAAAGGGACTGAAATATAAATCCACTTAGAAGTTCTGTCATTACTGACTTCCCCCTCGCCACCCTTACGTATACACGTATTTTTGAGCTACTCGGCATTTGCTTCTTCAGAGTCAACCTATGTACTTACATACACGCAGCAGCGTTTCTTTATTTTTTCCTTTTTTTAAAAATCTTCGACCCTGCAAACAGAAACAGTCAAATCCTTAGGTATAATTGCAATTAGATTACAGCCAAATCCACAGATTTTGCAATAACATTGGCAGCTTAGGGCATAAACGAACAACAAGCAATTAAACAGCTAACACATCAAATAACATAAATGGTACAATACAAAATCACAAGCCTGCAAAATAGACAAGCAGCTATAAGATCAAAGCATTCATATATTTACTACTGGAAGCAGCGACAGAATGAAGAGATTCAAGGAAGTGGAGTACATTTTCAGTTTACACTTAAGCAAAATATTTTATAATGATATTGCACTACCAAGTTGGTAATTTCGCTTATCTGAATTCGCCTCACTATGGTTGAGAAAAGCTCAGGTAAAAGATTGTATGGGTGGCTCGATGGATTTGTCTTTCCGTAGTTATGCTATTTATAACCGTATGCTTTTATATATGTAATGTAAACTCTGTGAATAAGTTGTTTCAGTGACCCTTGGTTGAATTTTTCTCCTATGGCACTCCTCAGACTGCTTTTATTCCAATATATTTATCATTTTTCAAAATTTTTCTATTCTTTGGTAGCAGATTTCTTTCAAAGTAGGCCATGGTAACTGTGGTTTTGCCTGTCTTCTAAATGGTGGATCTGCTGGAGAATGAACGTTCGTCTTTGGATAAAAGTTTTATTTTTTATTTTATTATTTTTTTTTTGTCTGTTATGCTTTGGTTTTCTAATTAAATAATATCATTCTATTATTTCCGTGTCCGTCTCCGATATGTTTTTTATACCAACGTTTCCCATTCCTACTCTAGAATATTAGAAAGTTCATGGGCACATTTGGGAAACCTGTTTTTTCAGCTCTAATTTGATTCTGTTCAATTTTCTCGCTTGGCCCCTTTGCATGTGATCCATATCACCTTATACTATATGTCTTGCAACTATATTTGCAAATTTCATCTTTGACCGTAGTGAATTACAGCAGTTCAGTTTTGATATAATATGGGTGTTCATTAGTCTTAATTTTTATTTTCATTGCATCATATTGCTTTACCTCCCATATATATGTCTCTATATTAATGTTGAATGCCTATTGTGTTATCAGTAGTGTATGCGCTCTTATGCTTATCGCCCTAGAATGTTAAGAAAGGGCCCATCCACTTTGTTCTGTCCCCATCACCATGACTTTCCATCCCGGTGGAATCATTTGCTTCAGGAAGCCTGCCACAGATTTCAAGTTCTTCAGGTTTTGGCAGATTTCTGTTCCTAATTTCTGCTGAGCTATTGCAGCTTTTTTTGCCTCGTGTCTAAAGTACACATCTTTCACTCATGAAACTGCAATTTTTATCGACCGGTCATGTCATTACTTCATTCAAGTGAGAGCTCTTTAGTTGTAATTTATTCCTTGTTATTATTAACATAAGATATTGGTTTTCAAACTAGTTATTCCTCTTTACCCAGTGTTGTCAGTCAAATTTAACCAGTCACTAGCCACTGTTCCATTAACATATCCTGTGCAGTCATACGTAAAATTTATTTGATATTTGCATGTCTTACGTACCTGTGATTTTGTTAACACCCTTTCCTGTGGTTCGCGTTCAAAAAAGACTGATTGGCAAACTGCAGTGCATCATTTTTTTCCCTCTCTTCTAGAAACGCTCAAATTCGTGCCTTATGAATATTGACTCAGTACGGTCAGAAAATCTTCATAGAACAATTTTTAAAAGTATGAAACTAATCTTACTGGAACGTGAAATTCTTCGTTCACAAGAAGAGGTCAACTTTCTGCTATGTTCCCGAGTGCCTTGGAAACAGCGTTGAATACTGTTATAAGATTTGAGCAGGCATACACACATACATGCCCATGCATATACATTTATGTCCAGGCATACACACTTACATGCACATACATACATATTTATGTCTATGCGTTTCATACATTTCACTGGGTTTTTTTTATTCGAAAGCGTAAAATAAAGCGGCCTTACCGGTCCCAGGTTTCATTTCGCGGCCGATATATAATAAACAACTACGTAATATCCCATAAAAGATAATGGCATTGTTTATACTGTAAACAGCTTTTGACATTTAAAGAATTTATTGCTAGACAATAAATATGGGTATAGCAACTAATCTCCATAATGAACATTCAAGTGTCAAAGAAAGAAAATGGTCTGCGAATTGAAATTTCAGCTCTCCCTATCAATGCTTTTAAATATTCTGATGAAAACACCTGAATTATATCGGGCCTCGTGTATGAAAAGGGTGTAGAATTTCAAGTACGTAAATATACAGCTGTTAAATTTTGCAGATTTTTTTTTTTTTACCCAGTTTTATTGATGTTTTCTGGATACTGGTTTCTTCTGGATCTTGATTTGGGCGGGATAATCCACGCCACTGCCCGGGCTCAATACGCGCGGCAGATGGCGATGCCAGTGCCTAGACCCATAATGCGACACCCAGAGGTTGATCGTCTGGGTCTTTTTAATATTTTAAAAGAACGATGAGGAAAATGGGCAGCAGCTCATTAGTGAAGCTGCAATTGTAAAGCTTTAAAGGACAAAAGCAAATACTCTATGGGCCAATCTTTCTTCCCGTGGCCATAGGTCATTAATTCTTCTGCCCTTTCTAATGAAGAATTATGCTTTGGGCAAGTTCTACTCTTTCTAAGCCGTTCCTGGTAACTTTCATGAAAAAATAATTAAGGAATTACCTGTGTATGCTATTGTTTCAAATGTTTTTAATAATTATTAATTCATTCACACGTACTGAACTCCGCAGTTGTAGCATCAATATTAATGTCTGAATTCACTAGTTGGGAAACTGTTCGAGAAATAAACAAACGGTAATTTTTTTGCCGCAGTAAAAGCTGTCACATCCGAGGCTAAAGGACTGGGAGTATTCCAAAAGTTCTTGAGTTCATTTTTTTTTTTCTGAAATGTCCCATGTACAATTTACATTATTTTATAATTATGATATTGCGTTTAAGAATTCTCATGTAACATTCTTCAAATTGTTTTCATTCACAGCACTTAATAATCATCTCAGATAAATAGTTCTCTTTTTATAATTGTACAAATGTTCAGCGTACAATAAATACATTACGTTCCATATGAGTAGTCTTTAATTTGCCATCACAGACAGTAATTAATACCTCTCTTACATAATAATCATACTAACCGACCGTAAATGTTAAAGCGAACGACATCGTTCACAACTGTTCCATCCTTTTTCTAAAAAAACATATTCCATATATTTCCTTGAGAAAACCTTATAGAAGTGCCTTTTGTATGTACTGCGCAAACCCCATCTATCAAAATTAGGGTTACTTTCAAGATACATCATCAAATCAGACAACGACAACTTTTTCACCTTACCTATCCATATTGCATACAGGTAACCTGTCAATAAAACGAGTGCATTTTCATAATCTAGTTTTGATTTACAGTGGAAATTAAAAATTAAAAAATCTATAAAATTATCCGAATTCATACAAAAAATATCAAATATTACCTTCCGAAAATACAATATGTCTGTGATTACAAAATTAAAAAAATATGCCATATAAATACTATTTCGCTGCAGTTATCTCATAATCAGAACCTTTAATGTTTAGAATCTTGAGTCTGCTCTTTCTTGTCAAAATCCCATGCATATATTTGTATAAAAACTACCTCTCCAGAGTACTTATGGAAGGAGCATTGAAGTGTTTCCAATTCAACACCCAATCTGGTAGCGGGTAATCACTCTCAATAATTGGTTTTGAAGACAGTTTGAGATAATAATAAGTTTCCTTACATGTAACATACGGAAGGTTTTTTACTTATACATTTTCCTTATTACCTCAATTTAAATCGAATAGAAAGCCGATGTCACACAAGACACATCAGCGGTATCCCTTAACAATAACAGATAACTAAATCTAAATTTACAGTATTACACGCTCAAACCAATTCCATTTAAAACATCCTTTAATACAGTGCAGCTAAAGATGGCTCGAGTTTTCGAGAACACATCAAAAATTCCCAATGCCCTTCACTTCTACGTAAACACAACGTAGCTTTTTACTGGATTGCACACCCCTCCCAAATGCACCGATAGGTACATACATTGATCTTACAATTATATTTCATAATTTTTTCTTTTATTATAAAACAAAATACAATATAATCAGATTTTATACATATTTCAGATATATACATATTAATATGTAGTCAAATCATCAAACTTACATCATTAATTTACTGATACTTGAATCTGAGGCAAACCAAATAATCAGAGATTAATACCTCATACATAAAAGTACAAGACACACGAATTACTACTTTTAACATTTTTTTTTTACATCAGTTTTTGTTTAACTTAAGGTTTTTCACACTTCTAACAAAAATTAACTGGTATTACGCAAGCTGACTACTTAAGCCAATTAAAAGTTATAAAGTAAGTATTCCTTTACGAAAACATCCAGTATCTTATCCTTAAAGATATTTTTCAGTCGCCACCTATTGTATGTCCATTCACACTTTAAAGATTGAAACAGCTCTGATCTAAACGTGTTCTCTATTTTTCTCACCAAAACTACATATAAATTAGATATCCTACTACCAATATCAGTATACTTTTATCTTTCTTCTTCGTATCACAATTGAAGTCTAAGTACATGAACTTTATAAATCTTTGTGTGCTTAATCCACGTACATCTAAGAGAACCTTTTGAAAAATGAAAATAAATACCTATTCGTTTAATTTCTTTACTCTACTTCCCCACACATTTCATATAAATGTCATCTATGATTAGTCGCCAGAACTCTAGGCAGTTGTTTAAATAAACACTCTCTTACTAGTGGACAGAACAGAGGTTTTTGTAGCCTTTTGCATATCTCATTCCAATGAAATAAAGGGTACAAGTCTTCCACCTGTAGTTTCGCCAGTGGTCTAAGTACAGTGCACATCTCGTTACTGCTAATGAGGAAAGTTTTGTTTGCATAAATTTCTAACTCCCTATATTGCGCTTGAATTATAAACTTTTGGATATGAGACATCTCCATAGGCTTCAGATCCAGTAAATAACTCAACCGCATATCACAGTAGAGAATAGAATAGAAAATAGAACTTAGACCAAAGGCCAAGCACTGAGACCTATGACGCCATTCAGCGCCGAAAGGGAAATTGACAGGAGGAAGGTTTGAAAGGTGTAAGGGAGGAAAACCAGCAGTTGCATTAGGAAACAATTTTTAGAACGTGTCGAATTCAGATGGAAAAAAGAGAATATGAACGGAGGTAAAGTCTAAGATATGAGAGGGGTTGCAGCTGGGGGTCGAAGGGACGCTGCAAAGACCCTTAAGTAATGCCTATAGTGCACCACGTGAGGTGCACCGACGGCACTACCCTCCTACAGGGCATATTACAATAGTACCAGCTTAGTCCAACGTTTTCTATTATATATCTTAGAGCACTTCTACAAATATTGCTAGAAAATTTTTGCTTGTACATCTATTATACCCAGTCCGCATTTTTCTTTATTTAAACACAAAGTTCTTCTATTAATTGTGGCATACAGTCCACTCCAAACGTATTTATTTAAAAACACTTGCGATTAAACCTTTTACATTTTCCTGATGAGGCGGAAAAGTGTGCGCTAAATACCATACTTTCGACAACAACCATGTATTCACTATTATTCCTTTTTGAAACTGATAGTTTTCTAGCATTTCACTTCCTTCCAATTCATTTTCGCCGTTACCAAGTAATCATTTCCATAATAAATCCCTGGTTTTTTTTTTCAATGTCCACCACCCTTAACCACTAAATTGGCCAGTTGGTCTTGTTTTTCCATTTTCCTATACCCTTGATACAAGTTTTAATAAACTTTATTTAACTGGGCTCCAGTGGCTTTATGAAAGAGGTTTATTTCTTTCCAACATTCAGTGATGAATTCCTCTGTAGAAACAAACACATATGAGTCATCTGCAAAACCCAACAGCTTAATTTTCACTACTTTTGGTAATTTACTCCATTAATGTTCTTGTTTTCTTTTATCACTCGGTATAAAGCCTCTTGGTTAGCAACACAGACGACGGACAACCTTGCCTAACTGATCTTTTTATCGGAAGTTCCCTGCGTAGAAACCCGTTTACACATATTCTGCTTACACTTTTCTTATATAAGTCCCTCATCCAGTACATCAACTCGACAGGAAGACTTAATTTTTCTAAAATCTGAAACACAAAACTGATGTGTACACGGTCAAAAGTCTTAGACCAATCCAGATTTATCACTGTCAAATTCATATAATTTAAAAATGCAAGACAAAATTATTGCATTGCATAATTGATCTCCCATCTACCGCACAAAATTGCTCTCGTGGTATATATTACCCTTTGCAAACTATTTTTCAAAACTCTGGTAAAAAAAAATTGTATAATCATAATCTACATTCAAGAGAGTTATCAGCCTCCAGTTTTCTATTAGCAAAGAATCACCTTTTTTCCCAACTAACTTAATTACTCCCAAATACTGTGAATCCGTCATGCAATGAATATCACAAATGCTTCTAATTACCTTCGGCATCTTTTCCTTTATCACCGGCCATAATTTTTTTTTTACAAAACTCAACGGGTAACCATCACTTCCCGGCAGTTTTTTGGGTTTCATTGATTTGAAAGCTAATCAAATCTCATCTATAATAAACTCTTCCTTTAGTTTTTTCTCGTCTTCCTCCTTTACCAACTTAATACATTTACTTAAAAAATCACTCATTTTCACCTGATCACCTTCCACATAATCAAACGACTAAATAAAAATTCCTTTACTTTTACTTTTCCCCAGTCCCACCATTTTAAAATATCTATAAATAGGCCATTTTTTCTTTATCCTATTCCAAAATGAATTAAAGGCTTCCCCCCCATTCCCTCCTCTTCCAACATACTGTTACTGAGAGTCCAAACAACCTTTTTAACTACACCAGCACTAACCTTAACTGTTATCAGCACCATAGAGATAAGCTTATAGGCACTGTATTTGTATTACAGATATGTTCAATTAAATCCTCTGCAGATATACGTTCAATTCGAGATCCATAATTTCCTTTAACAAACGTAAATTTCGGTATACCTTTATATACTGAATAGTTATCTTTTAATCCTGAGGGGCCAATCAAATTTTTATTGTCTTTGATACTACAGTGGATTCACTTTTACTGCAATCTTCAGATAGCTGTATAGTTGAAATCGCCACCTAGTATTAACACATCAGTATTGTGTCTTAAAAAGAAGGCCATAATAAACTAGTGCTGTAAAAATCCTCCCTCTCTCTTATTTTATTTTTACCAGCTGGGTCATATACAATTACCACCACCAGTTTTGTCATTATATACCACTTTTATACCAAGGATCCTTCCCTCGCAATCCTTTTCGTTGTTATCACTTTTATGTCTTTCTTCGTACCTATACAGAACATCGTTCCTTCTTTTAATAACGAGTTTTATTCACTGCATCATAATCATCACATGAATAATCTAAGATCTTTGTATTCTTCACATTGTGTTCTTGTATCATCATTAAGTCTATTTTATGTTTTCTCTATGGCACCAGATTTTCCATATTATATTCCTAGAATCTTCAATTTTACATGTTGTAGGGTCAGTTAACCTAGCATTCACAGTATTTGCTTCACTAGTTCCCATTCCAGTATCCATTTCCATTTCTGATTCTCCTCCTCATCCTCTCTGGACACCGAAGCTCAAGTTACTATTTCCTCAATCCCGTTTACCGGAAATGATTTTTTTTTAACTCTCCACTAAAGAGTTTAAGTCCTCAGTCTTTGTACATATTCGTTAGTCATTGGTTTTTTAGCTTTCCGTAAAAGAAAACTGTTGTGCCGACTTTGTGCGTCGGTCCGCATTTTTTCTGACCGCCCTCAGATCTTAAAACTTTTGAGGCTATAGGGCTGCAAACTGGTGTGTTGATCATCCAACCTCCAATCATTAAACATACCAAATTGCAACCCTCTTGCCTCATTAGTTTTTATTTTATTTAAGGTTAAAGTTATCCATATTCGTGCGTCTGGCAACGATATAAGACAGGCCACCACCGGGCCGTGGTTAAAGTTTCATGGGTCGCGGCTCATACAGCATTATCCCGAGACCATCAAAAGATAGATCTGTTTTCGGTGCCTTGATTATATGCTGTACAGAAGACTCGATTGCGCCGAAGAAATTAAGGCACATTTTAAGTTTTCGGTAAAAGAAAATTATTGAGATGGCTTTGTCTGTCCGTCCGCACTTTTTCTGTCCGCCCCCAGATCTTAGAAACTACTGAGGTTAGAGGGCTGCAAATTGGTATGTTGATCATCCACTCTCCAATCCTCAAACATACCAAGTTGCAGCCCACTAGCCTCAGTAGTTTTTATTTTATTTAAGGTTAAAGTTAGCCATGATCATGTGACTGGTAACGATATAATACAGACCACCAACGGGTCATGGCTGAAAGTTTCATGAACTGTGGCTCATACAGCATTATACGCTGTACAGAAAACTCGACTGTGCCGAAGAAACTAAGGAGTATTGTTTACTTGTTTACTTGTTTAAATCATTCATCGGCATATCCATTACTACTGGGGAAATCAGCTCAATGTCACCCTCCATAACTTCCTTCTCGCCTTGTTTAACTAAAGCTCTTCATATACATTTCACTTTGCATCCCTCTCCATCGTGCAATCGACTGCCATATGTGAATCACCACCACACTTACAGCAAGTTTTCACTTGACCTTAGTATAAGAACGTTACTGTGTGACCTCCAATTCTCATGGAAGACAGTTATGATTTCTAAACTACATGTTCACCATGCTAATACCGTTGTGTAGCCCTTTCGGTCTTCCATATGCAGAGATATTTTGTTGTATCCCATGCACTTTTCCATATTTACTTAGAATTTCTACTAAAATGTCATTATTCAGATCAAAGGGTGCACAACAAATCGACACATAATTAAGGTTACTGCCAACATTCTCAGTTGTCACAGAGTTTCCACTAGCAATTTCGGTAATTCTAAGCCATAGTTCCGCAGTGAGCTAGACTGTGGCAATTGAAGTTTTCCAGTTACTTTGCTTGCTTTACAAGAATTTAAAATAATATTTTGTCGGACGGCTGTAACTAAACTGTAATTGACCTTTGAAGACTACACAACAGGGTAGCTCTAAGCCGGTATTCCGCGGCAAGTCCCCCACCTCCCTCCATAGCTAATACGGCAAAATTGTAACCAGTAAACATCCCTAGGGTACGTTAGGTTGGTATTTTTAGTGGTGTTTACTGGTTACAATTTTGCCATATTAGCTATGGAGGTGGGTAGCGGCTCTCCGCGGAATGTCGGCTTAGATCTACCCCGTCGTGTAGTCTTCAAAGGTCAATTATAGTTTAGTTACAGCCGGCCGACAAAATATTACTTTAAATTCCTGTAAAGCAAGTAAAATAACATAGAAAAACGTCAATTGGCATAGTCCAGCTCACCACAGAACTACGGCTTAGAATTACCGCAATTTCTACAGTTTTATAATCAAAGTTCCCAATAAAATCATCAAAGACGGTCTTTTCTGCGAATTTTAACACCAAACGGTTTCCCATCACCAGTTGAAAACCAACGATCTCCTCTACTTTTACACTAAGTTGATCGAATATCACTCTGCATGCCAGAAGATACGTGGGGTACGATGAAAACAAAAAACCCACAGAATTTATCTTTTTAATTAAACTAATCATTCTGGCAAATTAGCCTTGATGTCCTTCGTCAATCATGTGCACTGGTTTCCAAAAAAAACAGTCGACCTGGTACTTACCAAATTAGTACAGCCTTTCCTCCAGCGGAGCTAAACAGCAGCCCAACTTTCTCGCATGGAAGCCAGACGAGAAGTCCTTGTATATTTCTTTATTGGTGGTAACGTATGGACTATATACCATACTTTTGATAAGATCAAAGAATTTACAATTACACTCATGAAAAATTGACATTCCTCATGCTTAGCATGTTTAAGGCAGTTTCAACTTTATTCGCAATAACAGTCCAGTTTTTCTTGCACACCAAATAAAAGTTATTACGGTAGACAATAAAAAAAAACAACCATACTATGAACAACCTGTATTCATTCTGAACGCCAGTCCTGCCTGCTAATCCAATTACCCAAAACCATAGTTATGACCCCAAAGCACTGAACGAGTTCAGAACAGATGTGACCGTATTGCTTGTTGACACAAATACATAAGAACCGTCAAAAAACCCCTGTACTTTCATGGCTGTCTGATTTGGAAGACTAATGCCTATTATATCATTACTTTCTTGAATTGCCTCATAAAAAGATTCTTAAAAGATACAGAACATCAGCTTAGACATAGGGCAGCCTTGCCTCACCGACTTCTTGACCAGGAAAAGGACTGCTTAGAAAGCCATTAATGCTTACACAACTTGCACATTGCAAATATAATGTTTTCATTAAGTTAATCAATTCTGTCGGAATACCAAATTTAGCTATTATATCATATAAAAAACTACTAAGCACTCTATTAAAAGCTTTTGACCAATCAAGGCTCAAAATGGCAGCATCTTCTTTATTTTCATTAAAATAAAATATGACGTCTCGTGTGATTCTGTTACACTGAACAATCGATCTCCCTTTGACCGCAGAATATTGCTCATGGGTAATGGGTCGTCGGATATATTCTCAAGCCCGTTTTTAAGAACCTTTACAAAACTCTTGCAATCAGTATTTAACAATGTTATAGGTCTCCAATTTTCTATTAGTGCAAGGTCACCTTTTTTTCCAAGTGAGTGGATTACACCAACATAATGGACTCTTGGACATTTGCTTTACATCACATATATAATTTAACACAGCGATAAAATCCAGTTTTATAATAATATTCAAAAATTTCTTGTCAAATTCAACTGTGAGACCATCGTACCCCGGAGTTTACCATTACACATTTTTTTCATAGCAGACCGCACCACCTCTGACTGAATCTCAGTAGATAACGCCTGTCAGTTTTGACCATTCAGCACTGGAAGACACGCAGAGTCCACCAAATGTGTTCATCCGGGATACCTGTATACATCGAAGCACCTGCCATTACATCAATGGTAGTCACTGTACTTGATGACTTCCATTCAGATGGTGTTCTATAGTCTTTTTTTTTTCAAGGTGTTTTTCTAACACAGTGCACAGTTCACTTTTATTTGGTTTAGTAATTAGCCCATTCTTGTCAGGTCAAACCCTAGCAAATGCTTCACATCATATCCTTGGACATGAGAAATGTCGTAGATTTTCTGGATTTCTGCCATTTGCTTCTTTGTCTCTTTACTTGTAGGCTTATAGATACTTTGGTCTCCCTTTATATATTTGAAAATCTTAAGGTTGGTCCTGTGAACGGTATCAGAGATGGATCTGTGTTTCATTACGATTCTTTCAATTCGGAATGTTTCATATTTCTCCCCAGATCTTTCGTCAATTTCAAGCAGACTGTCATGGATTTCCTTTGTCATGATTTCCTGTGTGAGGATGTTGTGAAGCTTGCCTTTGCCTCCTTCAGTAGGTAACGTAATGAGGTTGTCATGTTTTTTACAAAATCATATCCTGAATTAATGTCTCAGGTGATCTTGTTGCTAGTAAGTTGAACTCGTGGTTTACTAAAAGTTCTGTGCTAGGTGTAATGACTCCACTGACCTTACACTGGAGATTCACAACAGCTAACATTTTGTGGTAAATTATCTCCCACTGAACAACTAATTTCTTCTTTTTAGTGCTACCGATGATACCCCAATTACTCTTCTGGGATCAGTTTATTGTCTGCTAGAGACATGTATCTGCCCCTACAGCAATGAATGGTCCATTTGTCCGCTTCACCATGAACTTGCCTGCCAGGAAACTCTTGTACACATCTTCAGGTAGTTTTCTCATATCTTCTAGGTATAATGAGGCCCATCGAAAATAGTTGACCCTATCACATCCAGCAAATAGTGGCAGCACAGACTGAAGATGAAGTTCCCAGTCTCCCTCACGGTCTGCTCTAACTAAGTCCTTTAGAACAACCACCATTCTGATGAAGTGGTCCCAGAAAGTAAAAGTCTCCGATGCTGCACTACTCTGACATCTAAATTTATCGAAGTCTTCGACCATGACTTTTGAGCTTGACATAAATGACTCCAAATGAACCTTGCTATCCTCCCTCTTCTTTTATACTACAGAGTTTTTCAAGTCTTAGTTGCTCAAGCTCAACCCTGTACTTCTCAATGCCTTCCATTTTGAAGAACTCTGCCACTGCAGCCTTTGTATACACCCAGAGAGCAAGAACAAACCCTTCAATGACCTTGTATAATGTGATCCATTAGGAACTGATCTTACCACATTTTGACCAAATACTTTAGACTCTACCAATATCATTTCTACTCCACCGCCATTAATGAACTTTCCTATTGCACCCATGACTGCCTTAATCATATGAAAGGAGCCCACACCTAACACCACATTATCAAATTCAAATGGTTTGCCCATGATGATTTCACTGGCAATGTGATACACCCCTTTATCACAAACCAGAGGCAAGTGTGTTTGGTCTAGTTGGCTCAAAATATTCTGGAAGTTCTTTAATGCTGTGTAAACTGTGCCATACTCCGTGACAGGGTGGGGAAGGACTGGTAGGAAACCTACAACCTTCTGACACACATTTTGATCAACAATAAGAGAGTTAAAGGCACCCCAAGAAGGCATTGTTTGGTCCATAGTTATTTTTTTAACAACTTTTGTCATACAAGAGAGATCCATTCTACTAATACTCCAAGCTATATCCTTCCTATGGACACTTTTTGCATGTGATTTCTCTTTGTCTATTTTGTACAGTTCTTCTGGAACTATGTAGGTTGCTGGAAGTCTTGGCTTTTTATCAGTTTTCTTGTAAGGAAACAAAGCCTAACAACCTAATTCTTGTGGTAACTGTCTCTCTCTGTGGGTGACACCTGTCTCTGATATCTTAGGCTTACTGTTCAGAGAATAGTAACAGTGTCATGACTTCCTCCTATGCCAGACAGTCTTTCTTCCTCATGATCAAAATTGTCAAAGGCCCCCAATGTGAAGCTTGATGGGTTAAAATGTATTGGATGTGGGCCCTGACCCTGACTTGCTTCTGTAACAAATGATGTCATATCAGAATGATAGCAAAGTAGCTCATTGTAACTAATTGCCACTCCAAGCCTATTGAAACTAGAGATAAGCGTTTTGGATCTACACACATCATAAATAGCTTCAGAGTCCCACATGTGCAAAGCAGTTCGCTTTTTACTATTATTTACTGTATAAAGATAACTTGATACACAGATAGTACTTTTCTCATCTTTGAAAATCTAGTGTAACTCTCCTCAGAAACCTCAGGCTGACAATATTGTCACTGTAAAATATCAACATTGAAATGAACTGAGAAAAAGTCTGTAATGTTACTGGGAATTATCATGTGCTTTCTTTATCCGGTTCATTGGCATTACAAACCTGTCATTCAGCTCAAAGTCTTCGATAAGGATACAATTTATCAACATGGTACCACACTTTCTTATTGTTTCTCTATCTAACCACCTTTTACTTCTCTCTGGTTCTTTCTCAACTGCACTTGGCTTGAAAACAATGGTAGGTTTTTTAAACCAATTGGAACAAAAAATGAGACATCCTCACCAAACATGTGGATTAGGTGCATTTTCACATACCTGTTTGTGTACTCAAGATGAGTTTCGTCATTACTCCGCGCTTCATTACAGCACTTGGAAATATAAGTCAGGTTATAGCATCTCCCTAAGTTCAAGCCTGGTTCTAAATCTTTCATAAAATTTTTGAAGATATCATACTTTTGCTGGCCAGTTGGCGTCGACGATGATTCAGTTGCAGTTTCTCTCCTTTCCCGATGTAGTTACGAATACACTGGCTGTGATAGTAAGGATCTGCTCCAAATATGGGATTCTCATCTTGCAAGACGGAAATTCGGTTAAACACATCATCCTGAAGTATCATGGCTGCCTTAAGGAATGATTCAACTCGTTCTTTTTCAGAAATCCTCCATTTATCAAATACGTTGTTGTGTTTTGAATTCCCACAAATGACGCATTTTGTAAAAAACTTGTTAAAATTAGCTGGCAGAGATGTGGGGTCCCGAGAATCCACCATAGAACATGTACTCCTTTGCTGAACAGAGGCTGAGCTATCCTCTGGAGAATGATCAGCAATATCTCTGGAGACTTTGCTTAACTGCTTGAGTTTATCCAGTGTTTTCTTGAGGTATACTGTTTATGACACTCGTTAGTAACAGGGTATAAGGATTTGCCTTTGTCCACTTGCCTCAGTCTTTCAAAAACTATGTCCCTTCTCACTTCCGCTGCTTCAATGATACGTGTCCCCCCATTCTCTGTGCTGGTAGTTTCACATTTATCATAAAATTTTTGGCAGATTGTGCATTTCTTTGGATCGTAAGAACCACTTGAGGATGGTGACTGTTACCCTTATTTTTTCTTTTGTGCGCCAGAGTCAGACATTCTTCACTGAGAAAAAAATAGGTTTCCCAAAATTTTAAATGAACAATGTATGAACAGAGAACATGAAATAAACTGGATTGAATAATTTTTTTCATCCTTATTGCCATCCCTAAGAATACAAATTACAGCATATACCTCTGATGCCTCATTATGTTAATCCGGGTTATATTCCTTTTGTTGATTGCTACACCGGGGTTAATAATAAGCAAACAAGTTTTCCAACTAATTTAAAAAATTCTGCCTATGGTGTACATAACCCGAATGTATAAACATTAAATGTTCAATTTATTCGCTTATTTTTCACAAATATTTAAATATAAAAAGTAATAGATTTTAGTTTCTCATCAGATAAGGTCATACTTTGACCTCTTGTGACATTGGATATTGACCAATCTTATCATGCTTGTATTCATTGAATAGATCATTCTTTAAGCTTTATTTTGGGAGGTGAACGAGCTCTGTAGACCATTTCATTGCTGAGTTATTGCAATTTTAATCAATGCACGTAAAAAAAGGGGTTATTTCAATTTCATCAAATTCAACGAAAACCTTGAACAACACGATAACTATTGGGTTTCTGGATGTCTACTCTCGCTAAAAAAAAGTTAAGTGTACTTTAGTTCTACCAGACCACTGAGCTGATTAACAGCTCTCCTAGGGCTGGCTCGAAGGATTAGACTTATTTTACGTGGCTAAGAACCAATTGGTTACCTAGCAACGGGACCTACAGCTTATTGTGGAATCCGAACCACATTTATAACGAGAAATGAATTTCTATCACCAAAAATAAATTCCTCTAGCTCTTCATCAGCCGGCCGGGGACTCGAACTTGGGCCTGACGAGGACCAGTACACAGCTCTACCGACTCTCCCAACGAAGAGCCTACTCTCGCTCTCGCTAAAAAGGTGTCCCAGTGGACCCTCTAATTAAATCAAGCAGGTAATTTTCTGGGCATTTCATGCATGCAAACACTCCTTGGCTTCAGGGCTACAAGTTCTTTAAACGATCCCATTACATTTTTCAATCCACTGATTGGCCATTCTGTTTGGCCCTTCCAAGAACCTAACCCGACAATGTTTGTTTTATCATAATTAGGTGACCCAGCTGTCGTTTCTTCATCATTTTTTATTATCATGAAACTCTCTATAATTGCCTCGATTAAGCTAATCAGTATTGAGGCATCATTGGCATAACCTTGTTTTGCCAACAGATCTTTGTGTTGGAAACTTGCAGACAGTTTACCATTTATGCATAAGCAGCTTTCAGCATTGGCGCAAAACATTTGAATTACAGTAATAAACTCATTTGAGAATCCTACTTTTCCTAATATCCGAAAAACAAAGCTTAAATCTACTCTGTCGAATGCTTTAGACCAGTCAAGGTTGAGTAGAGCAGCAGGAATATTTTAATTATTTATAAAGTAAACGGTCTCTAAGCAGTGTATTACATCCGACAATAGGTCTGTTGGAACCGCAAAATATTTTTCTTTTCAAATGAACAAATCATAACTTTCTTTATTCTGTTTGCTATTATCTTTGTTGTAATTTTATAATCTACATTATGCATCGTGATGGTCGCCAGTTGCTTATTAAATGTTGATTGCCATTCTTTGTTCCATTTTTATCACTCCTTATTACCATCCTTACACATTACAAATTCTTTAAATGAATACCTTATTACTTGTACAGATTCAGATTTTATAGTCTTCCACGGTCTTCTACAATTTTATCGATGATCCGACAATTCCCGGGTATTTTCGGTTCTTCATGCCACAGATGGCACTCCAAACTTCAGATTCGGTCACTTCTTCAGTTAGCATTTTATTTTCCTTTTCTCCTATATCATTGTCAATCAAATCCACGAATACATTTTGCTTTGCTTCTTCATTCTTTGCCTTCTCATAGAGGTTTGAATAAAATTCACAAAATTCCCTCTGTACGCCTTTTGAGTCATCTAAGATAGTTCCTTTCTTCGTTTTGAATTTCAGTATGTAATTTTTCTATATGGCATTTTTCTCTTTTCCCAGCACAAATAAGGATAACCTTTCGACATATAGTCTGTCGTCTATTTTTGCACGTACGCTAATCCCATCACAAATTTAATTTAATTTTATTTTTTATTTTTATCCTATTTTTTATTACATAATTACATTATGATCAGACTATGATACTGGAATATTTGCAGTAGAGACAACGTTATTGTAAAGTCCTTTTACATAAATTCTATTTAATCTTGACCCATATGATCTCTTTATTTAAGTATATTCTGTTTTATTATTAGTGACAAACCAGACGTTTTTAAGTGTAAGGGTTTTTGAAATTCAGCAAAGACTTCGAAACAAGATTATTATCAAGATTCGAACAATCTCTTTTACTGGCTGTACTATTCCAAGCCCCTCCGATGATTACATTTTGCAAATTACTCCTACAATAGTATAACAATGGGTTTTGAAATAATTCTTCTCTGTCACGTTTTCTGAGGAAGCATAAACACTAACTAGTAATTCCAAATGCAACACCCGAGACTTAGCACTAGATATGTCCCCAAATCCATCTGACTTAAAACCTTTACCCGCGACAATTAATTTTTGAGTATTGCTGAACCACCCTTGAACAGGAGGCTGGGATTCAATATGATTTCACGTGCTTTCAATCTTCTTGTAACTGGTTTACAGTTTTTATGTTGTGTTCCTAAATATATGTAATATCTAAAAGGTGTAAGAACATAAAATTTATTAATTTGATTTGCTTATTCACAGTACATGGGGTGTTAATATTTATTATAGCTATATTTAGATAAATGAAAATGTCAAATCACGAGAAAAAAAATGAGGGTCGTTTACACATCCGCTTTTATACGCTTAGCAATCAGGGATTTTGACAAGCTCTTCATCAGAACTCTTCTCTGACTCCATCTGAACATCGTCCTGGCCATTTACCAATTTCGTCCTTTCTGGTTGTAATGCGAATACTTGAACTATCACATTTTTCCCTCTTTTTCTTTCCTTTGTTGTCTCCTTTTCCCGCCACATCCACTTGTTTTCAAGAGATAGTTTTTCTTCCGTAACCACAACAGTCGCTTCGTCTTTATCTTGCCTGTGCACTTCGGCTTGCACTTTCACTCAACTGATCACTCATTCCCGGACTGGGAAATCAGAGGATTCATCTCTTCATCTAATTCATCGTTGTTATCATTTTCGCAAGTAACAGATTCTCTTACGTTCCTGATTTCTTCTTCGTCTGGTGAAACCTGCGGTAGGGCCGTCTCTTCCTCACTGCTCTTTTCGTCGCTGTTTTCAGCTCGTATTTTTTCGTCAGTTTCTCCTTCATCTACCGCTTCATTTCCTTCAAAATCAGTGTTTATTAATTCTAGGCTTTCCTTTTCTGTATTCTCATGTGTCATACTGGTCAATTTTTCCTCATTTAACCTGCACAGGCGATCTCCTTTTTCATTTGCTCAGTCTTTAACTGGGTGATTTGCTTGCCCACATCTGTAACACCTTCGCCTTTGTCCATTATATAAGATGGCGATATCAAATCCGCTGATGTTGATGGATGAGGGCTGTCCTCCCTAAGTCTCATTTTAGCAGTCTGAGTCCTGTTTAAGAGGCCAGAGAAAGGACCCATACTGAATTTATTATGTCTTATGCTTTCCACTTTTCAATATCTAATTAAAAGCAGTATAAAAACCTCGTCAGACATTTCGATTGGGCCATTCCTTATTGATACATACGTCAGAGATGAATTAATGTACACTATCTTACCATTTTCCACCTAACTTAACTGAATAACCTCATCTTCATATTCTGGTACAAGTCATGAGTAGTCTCTTCTGAATTAAACTTTACGACTACTTTATTTTTACCAAAATTCTGTACACCAATAACATCACTTACGTTCGTTTTCATTATGTTGAACAAAACTTCACCAACCAACTCCGTTATCACTAATGAAGTTGAAAAAACAAATTGATGGAGTCTTTTCTTCTTAACAAATGACAACTCATTCCTGAAGATTATTTTGAGCTGTAACACAAGGGAATGTAAGTGGGACAATAGAAAAGGGATTCTCTGAATGTAAGCACCCCGAGGCAATTAGCCTCAGGGCTTAAAGGCAAACCGGCAAGGATTCGAAAGTCTGAGTGTATCTTATTTACCTAGATAATTATATTTACCAGCACTTCACTGATTACCTCTGCACTGTCTTGGATCACGTCACTCTATATTATACGGGAGCCATATTTCCATAGTGTCAGTGTCATTATCACTAAAACCACACAAAACTGTCCAAAATAAGACCCTGTAATCCAGCGTTTACTGTCCTATAGTTCTTCTTCTTCCAGAAACTCATCATCACTTTTCAACATCTCATCACTTTTTATCCCTAACTTTACACCTTCTAATTACTCAATCTGTATATCACAATTTTTTTTTTTGTGTGTGTGTTTGGAGCATGTCATACTTACTCCCAGTCCTTTGATGGATATTATTTAATTGTTGTAACCTCCATTGTCATAGGTTCAGTGACCCATATTTTTCCCGTGAAATCTTCTTGGCTAATTTATTCAAGTCGAATGTTTTTGCATTCAGTTTCCAATAATCTGTTGAGGTTTTTAACCTCAGCAGATTAAGTTAACCTAGTGCTTAGGAAACTAGATTTTTGTTATCATTGCTACAGTCCCTGAGACATTTCACAATTTAAATCACTGCCTAATATCAGGGAATCAATGTTGTTTCAGAAAAAAGGGGAGATCATTCTCTTCTCTTGTGATAAAACCCCTCTCGTAAGTTTCATCTTACCAACCCTTTCTGTGTTAACATTCCACTGGCTTTCAGTTACTGTATCCATGATACGATCATCTTTATTATCCTCAACGTCAAAGTATTATATTCCCACATAATTCCATATCAGAATCATTCCGGTCATTACATCGGTGGGCTCATCATTCTTACGAAATGACACCATAACAGTAATTTCCTTTAAGCCTTCCTCGTGATTGGGTTATTCCTTACATATATCCACGTGGTCCACCTCCGTCTGCAGAAAGGTCAGGTGACCCCTGCACACCATAGCCTTCCCGAAATTGAATACTCAAAGGATCCGAGGAACTAGGGCTCTTATCATCTGTATTAGTATTTAAAATACGAATATCGCTATTATCACCACTTACCTCATTACCACCAATTCCCTGTACACCATCATTTGGGCTTGGTTCGACTGTGAGTACATTCAACTCCCGTTGACTATCTCCAGTAATACCATCCATCAAGTGTGTAGTTCCCTGACCTTTCCTAGATTCTTCGTCAAAACATCCATTCCATTCTTTTGACGTAACATTTGTCTCATTCCCACCTATATCCGAAATCTCTAATGCATCTGAGCTATTATTAGTTTTAGGAAGATTCGGGAAATCGGCCACGTTAAAAACATTTAACCTAGATTAGCTTTCCATAGTAAAATTAGCAGCCAGATGTGTCGTCCTTTCTCATTTATAACGTGTTTTCGGTTGGCCTTGATAAATAAATAAAAGTTCAACAATCCTTGTGCTTTTCCGTAGGGGAACTTGTTGTGTCGTACAGAGTGCACCTTCCCGTAATGCCCCTGATGACAAAATCATCATCCATATCAAACGGTGCATAATTATCTTATGGGAACATATGTGTAAACACTACTCAAATTAATAACTCTTACAGTCTTACCATCGCCAATATCAATTGATTTGTCCTCATATTCCTTCACTACCAGTTTGAATCGCATATGATCAGCGGATTTTACAATCACCTTATTGTTGAGCATTAGCTGAAAGCCGGAAATGTCTTCTTCCCATAGATGGCCAAAAATTATTTCACAGGCGATGTCATATGTCGGATGCACAGAGAAATGTAATCCGATCGAATCCTTTCTTTTAAGTTGGCCCAAACTGGCAAAAGTACTGTAGGTGTCTCTTTCATTCATCTTCTATAGCCTAGCCAAAGGCAAGGCAAAAGTACCAGAAAACGGGAGCAGCTCAAGACACGTCCGCTCAACTCAGAATCTACAGCTGCGTCCCTTTACTTTAAATGTTTTCTGATTACATGAAGTGTTAAAAAAATGTTTGAGTGGGAAATACCAGTTCACTTTTTTTATCAAGAATTTAATCACCATGGGCATATAGTATAATATAATGATAAATCTCATTATATTATCGAGAATTCTGTATTTATGGTATTTTAAAATTTTGGTTGGAACTAAGGTAAACTGAGATTTACAGTGCCTTCTTGATTCTAATGACAAAAGAGCAATCATCGTGCTCATTAACCTGTTGTTTTTAATTAGTTAATAACTTATCGTGACTTATTACGGTAGGACTCAAATGATCCAAAGTCCGGTTACATGTTGCAAAAAAAATGTTCTGTTTAAGTAAGTAATATAGTCAAGTTGCCCCTGGTTTATGGGAGAGCACATTTTTGTTTGCCCTCATGCAAGTTGTTCATGTAATACATTTGTGTTTAGCTTTTGAATAATAAATCTGCTTTTGCATATCTTCATGCAGTACTCCGTTTTGCCTATAATATTTACGAGGACTAAAGTGACCAGTTTAATCATCTGCTGCTCATAGTTTCCATTGATTTATTGTTACTCCTAAGCAGATATTTTAATGAGGTGCCATTTATATTTTGGTCTGAACACTATACCAACTTTTATATCTTTGCCACTTTATTTCTTATTGACAATCCCGCCAAAAGTCGATAGTGTATTTGGAATTCATCGTCAGGATGGCATAGTATTCGTTAATAACGTTGAAGGAGTAACGGTTTTTATGAGTTCAAAAGCTAACAGTGATGAATTATCAAAAGCAGCAGCAAAAGAGTGCTGTTCAATGTACATAAGGGTAAGTCACTTAAAAAGTATAAGGCTCTAGGTAATCATCAGACCGGGTATTTGGCTTTAATCACAAAGTAATTACGTATTAGAAAAGCCTGAAATAATTCGAACATTTGTTTTAAGGTAGGCTATCTGTTGTCATTATTTATAAATTAAAATAAACTTTGATGACGACGGTGCGCTGATATTAGGAAAAGAAGCGAAAATCTTAACGTCCTTTCTTGGCACTCCAAATCACGAGGGATGAATTTGGCTTCCACATGGACATTTTCAGGAAAAGCACTTTTACTGATCTGGGCATTATTTTTTACAGTCCCTGTTTCTTTAATTTTAAGGTGAATTCTGCATCTACACTCCTTCACAGGATATTCACGCTTACTTCTAGTTGGACTGCTTTCCATGGTGAAATCACGTCCCTAACCAATTACTTCAAACATAATTGTTTTCCACTCGTCATATTATAGGTTTCTCAATAAGCTGCTTAATCTCAAGATGAATGATCCACCGGTAATACTACAGCTCCCAAACTACGTCTGTATGCAAAATTCTCCTTCTCGCATGACAATAAACGTAGAAGAAAATGTCTGAGTTTGTTTAATAAATAATTACTAGCATAAAGCTTAAAACTTATTCCAAAGAACCCATGAACCATCAGATCCTTATTCAAGTTTAAGGACAGAGTCAGTCCCCTGCTTGCATCCAACATGATTTATAAATATACCTTTCCAAGATGTAGTCTAGGCACATAAATCGGGTGCACCAGACAACTACTGAGGGTTCGAATCTGCTCTCATCATGGGGTGAGCTACAGAACTGGGAGTTTACTGCATAGTCTTGACCAATCCAATATAAGAAATCATTTAAAGATATGTAAAACACATATAGACGTCAAAGATTCTAAAGTTTTAGGACAAGTACAGAGTGAGGAGGAATTAACAATCTTCAAATCTATGATGATTAAACTGTTTGTTACTGCACTTAAAAACGAATCTTCATCAACTCAGTTATTCATTGCCTAATGTTTATGTATTTCCTTCTCACCTTTATTAACCACTGCTTTTAGTCAAACTTTTACCACCAATATGGGTAGGTGTCCTGTGTGTTCAATGTGTCGTTGTTTTTTATATTTTATATATATATTTTTTTTTATTTTTACACATTTTATCTTATATGTGACGAAATGTATACGATTAATTTTTATTTTACCTTCTTTCACCCTTGAGAATGCGTCACGCGATGTGAAACGTCGGCTTTTGAATAAACACAATGTTATCAAAACGATTCTCAGTGAAAACCAGGATCATATATATATATATATATATATATATATATATATATATATATATATATATATATATATATATATATATATATATATATATATATATATATATATATATATATATATATATGTGTGTGTGTGTGTGTGTGTGTGTGTGTGTGTGTGTAATGTGAACTTTTGTTATATATGCGTCGGGACATGATTTATATTCATAAATAATGAGCAACTAATATTGTTTGATATCCAGTTCATTATACCTCGGGAATAACTTATACCCAAAGAGAATTATAAGTGATAAGTGCTTTGTCATTCCACTGCTGACGAAGCACTTATCATTTATAATTCCTTTTGGTTGTCAGTTATTCCTGAATTATAGCGAATTCCATGTTAAATGATATTTGTGGTTTAATCTTTGCAAACAAGCATATATGATTGAACTTCAGCTGTCAAGCAGGATCTGGACTTGGACTTTTGTTTTCCGGTTTACAAGCACACGTTTCTATTGATCCTGCTAAGATAGGAAATATTTTCTTCTGTTCAAAAATTAGTGCCAATAAACGCTTGCCTTCTTTTTGACCTCAATGGCAGCCTACTTCTCTGGAAACTCAGTAGTGGATTCTTTCAGCGTGTATTCTTGAAAACCAGAAGACAAGAGGTAAATCCTGCCTTGAGAGTTGTTTTTCAGAAATTTTTTATGACACCATAAGAGTGAGGTCAGACGGAAGATTATAGGCCAAATATCGTATGCTTGGTGTTGTTAGTTGTCCAGTTTCTGGGGATGCAATTCTTGCAGAACGATCTGTTGTTTTGTACTGAAGTAGTAAAATGGCAAGGTAGGATCGGATAACTGCGGGTCATTTGCAGCAGCTATTTATTTTCTATAATAAACCACGGTAACAAGAAATATTTTCGAATGTTAAATTAATTACACAGATTGGTGCGTAACATACACATGCACGCACAAACATATATATTCCCAAAGCATTCTAGCTGAATGTAATAAAGCATAAGAATTTCATTTACAAAATTAGTAATATATACGAAAATACACACATACACATACATACATACATATATATATATATATATATATATATATATATATATATATATATATATATATATATATATATATATATATATATATATATATATATATATATATATATATATATTATAATTTTGCAAATGAAACTCTTATGCTTTATCATACTTAGCTGCAATACCTAAACTCAACAGAACTGAGGACTGAATGGATGAAGTGACTGTCCCCCATGTACAAACACAAAAGGTAGAGGTTCGGATCTGTTTATGGTGCATACAGTTCGCGTATATAATTCTCTTCAGGTGTAGGTCATTCTCAAGGTATTGTCGCTTATTATAATAAATCATAAGAATTTCATTTTCAAAATTACTAATATATATATATATATATATATATATATATATATATATATATATATATATATATATATATATATATATATATATATATATATATATATATATGACTATTTATCACATCACCGTGATTCATATACAATCAGAAAGCTACAAACGTCTTTAATATCAATTCATCTGCTCCGAAGTAATATATTTTCATATATGTTGTAATAAGTCCACCGTCATGGACGGGGAATCAGGACCTGAGTGACGCACTAACTCTCTTGTGGCCGACTGGTTGTGCGTCACTGTAATCCTGATTCCCCGTCCGTCGCTGGTTCGATCCCACGGGACGGACTTATTATCACCTAAAATTCCTTCGGTAACATATATGAAAATATATTACTTCCAGAGTAATTGATATTAAAGGACGTTTGTAGTTGATTATATATATATATATATATATATATATATATATATATATATATATATATATATATATATATATATATATATATATATATATATATATATATATATATGTGTGTGTGTGTGTGTGTGTGTGTGTGTGTGTGTGTATATATGTATGTATACATATATATTAGTAATTTTGTAAATAAAATTCTTATGCTTTATTATACTAAGCTACAATGCCTTTGAGAATGACTTAAATCTGAAGAGAACTGTATACGCGAAATGTATGCACCATAAACAGATCAGAACCTTTACCTTTTGTGTTTGTACATGGGGGACAGTCACTTCATCCATTCAGTCCTCAGTTCTGTTGAGTTTAGGATCTGTAATTCAGAAGAGTAAATATATTTTGCTGGAAGTTCTTGGCTCAGGGCTTGGAGCCAACTTGAGTCCACTTTTAGGCCCAGCCTTTAGTCTCTCAAAAATGAAACCTGGAAAGGTACACAAAAAGTTCCGATAAAGGCTATAGGGAGAGGCAGATTTCCCAAAGAAACGAGGAATTGAAATCTCTGGCTTGTGTTGTAGTAAAATTCGTAAAATTAGTATTAAGCAGATATGAATCATTGGGGTCTAGTGAATTTCAGTAATAGTGATAAAGTGTGCTTTATTTAGAGTTCAGTTCCTTTGATGTACTAATTTCAATGAGCAAACCTATTAACAGATTAATACTTTATTGAACTGTGGATGGATTTTGGCTTTCCGTAACGTTTATGATTTATTCAAAGATCGCTAGATAATTTACAAATAAGATTTAAAAAAAAAAAAAAATTCAAAGTATCTAATGCTTTCTTACATATTTTTTTTGTGACTGCAATTCATTGTTTGCAATTGACCGATTCTTAAAAAGATTAGAGAGACCCTTTTTATATTCCTGTTCCTGATTTATATACACATACCCTCATATAAAGTAATTATGGTATAAGAAATATTATAATCCAGTAGATCCTGATAAATTTTCGACCTTCAATAAGGTTGTATAATATGGAGAGGGCGTTCTTTTACTGAAGATATCTTGGAAATTAATGCCGCATGTTAAAGGTGATATTCTGTCTCACTGCAGTGGATGAATGTTATAAGATGGGATCGTGAGAGTCAGAATCCGTTGAGGATACCAAGCTTTATTTTGTGTTGATATGAGTGGAAAGTAGTTAGCTAGTATGCAAAAAGGCTCATGAATACTTTGTGAAGATAACCACTCTAGGTATTCTCTTCAGAATGTTATAGTAAGTCACGTTATATGTTTACATTTTTTAATGCATTTTTTTTTTTTTTTGTGATAATTCTTCTGCCCTAGCATACGAGGAGACTTGTAAATGACTCGTATGTATTAATAAATGAATTCATTGAAATTTATGTTTTCTTATCTCTGTCAACTGTGTTCAGCAAATTGTTATGAAATGAGCTACTAAGGTACTTGATTAGTTTACCTTAGGGGTACGATTTGATTCCCCTTTGGATATCTGTTACCATGTGTTCCTTGTATTGTATGATCAGGAAATTTTATATTATCAGGTCTCATAGATTCCAAGTTTATAGATGATAGTCATGCACCTAAGAAAGTATTATTGAAGAAAGAATTTTTTGACGAGTTTTCGGGTCCCGAAGGTAAGAAGCAAGACTTTCCCGTAGGGGGATAGCGCCGACAGTACACCTCACGTGTGCACTGTAGGCATTAGTAAAGAGTGTTTGCAGCGTCCCTTCGGTCCCTATCTGCACCCACTTTAAGCTCTTTTACTTTACCTCCAATACTGCTTCCTCTCATCAATCGTGCTGTCTAACCTCTCTAACTTCTTAGTGCAACTGATTTTCTCCCAGTTTCACCTTGAGACCCTTGTGCAGCACATCGTTATTTTCTGAATGTCTGTCTTGCTGTCCAACCGCTCCAACTCCCTCTGTGTATCGTCTTTAGTGCTGAATGGCCAGAAGTGCCCCAGTGTTTGGCTTGACAGCCTAAATTTCATAAAATAGAATCAGATCAAAATCTGTAGTAATTCTTGACTCAGTTGAAAATAAATCTTTATATAAAATGGATTAGTCAGTTTGATAGTCTGTCGAAATAGGAAAATTACGTCAGCTGACAAATAAGTTTTGTATGGGGGTGAGTTTCGAAAATTTCATATAACAAGATGTAAATGCAATGACATTTAGGATCTCTGATTATAAGGTTAATACCTCCATTAATAACCTGATCCAGTGAGCTACTAAGTCTGAATCTTCTCAACAGCTTTACCATTTAAAGGGTCGTAGGAAAGATATTCAAGTAAATTTTTCTCTATCTATCTGAGAAATTCTTATGGAAATATATATTGCTGGTGGACAACGGGTTTACCTGTCAATCTCTTCGAAGTATTGAAGTTCATCATAAGTGAACGCCTCTGAAAAGTTTTCTCACATTAACAGATGAATCTCTTACTGATAAAGAAGCTTCGTATAGCTTCCGTAGCTTAGCAAGGAAGGGTTCAAGATATTTTTCTTCATTTTCTGGTCTGCAGTAAATCATAGGTTTTGGCCATGCTTCAGACGACCATAATTAGCCATCTTAGATCATTTCCCCAGCTTACGTGTACCCCTACGAGATTAGTGCCGTCAGTGCATTACTGAGGGGTGTTTTTAGCGTCCCTTCGGCCTCTAGCTGCACCCAATTTTCAGCCTTTTACTTAACCTCCATTTTCTCCTCCTTCTCAATCATGCCGTCCAACCTCTCTAACCTTTACTTAGTACATCTGTAGAGTTTCCTTCCAGTTCCGCCTTTAGATTCTTGTACTTCATTTCCTTTATTTTCTAGATCTGTATACCTTGCTGTTTAACAGTTCCAACTACCTATTAAACTCTATGAAGCGCTGAATGACCAAAAGCGCCTAAATTTCATAAAACGAATCAACCAAGCTTTCCTATAGAGGTTATTCGCATTCCAGTTAAAATTTGGTAAGCACCTTTTAACAATTCACTTTAGGAGGTACCCTAAGAAACCCAACTAAACCTTGTCTAGAGGAGAAGTAGAATGCTTTAGAAGTGTCTAATCTGATAAGTTGAGATGTCTTGTTATAACGATTCCTTCCCAACAACATTTCTTACGACTCTTATGAAGCTTCTGCAGTGTAATTCACATTCCCAGTACGTTGTGCGATCTGGTAATCTTTAAGTATCTCACTTTTTATAGCAAGCACAACTTTAATTTAATTGCAAGAATCAAATTTCATCTAGAGAAGGCGGCCGACCCATTTCACTAATATATCTGTGTATTAAGAACGTGAATTTTAAGAGGGCTATTCTTGGCTTCAGCATTGGCAATTATAATTGCATCACATTTTCTACTCACTGATTGGTAGGCACTTTTTCTTTAGCGTTTCATCATTCAAAATATTGGCTGTGGCTCAGAGATATTAATTACATCAAAACATTTGTCATAAATATTCATCATGGATATTGTAACGTTATTCCAAACCTCTCATTGATATGCATCCTCGCTGGAATAACTTATGAAAAAAGAATTGAGCTAAATACTGGTAGTCATACCACCTTTTGATTAAGGAGACACAGGTTCACTAATTGCTTCAAGCTCCATTAGGAAGATAAACAATAACAATAGTCTGGTTAATAAGAGCAACAGTAGTAGAAACAACTTCTAATAAACATGTAAAGTGTTTTCACTGGCCTGAGTGACACGAACAGGTCCTCTTGATTTATGAAGTTCTGAGACAAAATATCAATCTCATTGACCACCACGCTATCACCAACTCAGCCGTAGAATTGAAATGTTTTCCTTTAGCATTTTTATTGGATGGCTATTTTTTTTTTCTTTTTGCAGTTTTGAAACAGTAACAGAATAAACATGGGTGAGGCTGAGTGTCTGATCACTTCTTTTATCATTAAGATCACGTTGTTATATTTACATCTCAGTGGTTAACTGAGTTGTGTATTTAAATAGTCCATCAGTGAGCACTCACAAGAGACTTTTTCACTGAGATTTACATCCAACAATGAATTCCCTGTGGATAAACATAATACAAATATGCACATCGTTGCAGTGATTATGATATCTGCCACTGAAATGTCTCATTTCACTTCGATTAATATAATTTATAAATACTGAAACTACGAATATAAAATTCTATGTTCTGTTAAGTTTTTGGGACATTTTGAACTTTCTACATAAAAATATTTTTATATAAGCATTCATTCTCATATTTCGAACTGAAAGTATTTTTACCCTTCGCTTCTTTCCTTTTCCTATGATAGTCTGAGAAATATATTTGCTCTTTGGTCGAAAGAAGTGTTTTTACGAGTGTTATCACATTATATATAAGCACACACACAACATATACACATATATATGTATATATATATATATATATATATATATATATATATATATATATATATATATATATATATATATATATACGCATGTACATATATATATATATATATATATATATATATATATATATATATATATATATATATATATATATATATATATATATATATATATATATATATATATATATATATATATATATATATATATATATATATATATATATATATATATATATATATATATATATATATATATATATATATATATATATATATATATATATATATATATATATATATATATATATATATATATATATATATATATATATATATATATATATATATATATATATATATATATATATATATATATATACGTGTGTCGTCAACTGTGTTACAGATGTTAAGGGAAGACACACGCACACACGAACACTCAGGACCCTAAGAAAAACCTGGAGTGGAAGCCAACTCAAAAGATAAAAGAGCTTGAACTTCCACAAGGGTCGGGCTGCGTGTGCAAAGGATGGAGTGAATGAAGAGATGTTTGTCTTGTACTTTGACCGGTAATGAATGAGGGCTGGTCTATGGTGTACAGCTACCCAAAAAGCTCTCGAAGACTGTTGTTTCAGGATTTAGTCTTTATACCAACAGGAAGTTTGTAATTTCACTTCTAGCCGTTGATGGTAGTAGCAACAATGCTCCTCTGTCTTTGAAAGAAGTTTATAAAATAATTATCAGTGCATGGGCGCACTGAGCAACATCTTTAATGAATATATATTTCAAATCAGTTTTCACGTTAATTGTTCGAATGGTGTCTAATAAATGCTCTGGATGATGCTAGAACATTAAATAGTGCTGTACTTAGGTCAAAACTAGTAAAGATAAAATATTTTTTCCCAAAACTACTCAGAATGTCTTATAACTTCTCACTTGATTTATGAGTTTTTTTGATAATATATAATATTCCGTGTACATTTACACACACACACACCCATATATATATATATATATATATATATATATATATATATATATATATATATATATATATATATATATATATATATATATATATATATATGTGTGTGTGTGTGTGTGTGTGTGTGTGTGTGTTCATGCAAAGACCGATGTGAGCTACCAACAGTGAGATGAGGCACGTTAGGAAAGACTAAGAAAAATGTCTGTAAAAGGATAATAAAGAGGAAAATAAAGGACAACGAAAGCTGTGGGAGAACGCCAACGTGATTCTTGAGAGGAAGAAATCGTTGCCATTTCTAGCTATCAAAGTATTGCTGTTATGCAAACAGCAAGCGTGAAATGCAAACATCACTGCAAAAAAAGAATGAATATATAAAAGAATGTTAATTATCATAAAAACTTCGTTTTTATTTTGATTTTTAACTCCTTTTTGTATTGTCTCCTTTTTTCTCTTTTTTTTTCCACAAAGAGACTTGGATGACAATGCATTAGCATTGCTATTTTATGACTTCTAGCTAAATGTTTAATTTGTTAATTACACTCGATTCCTGAATCATTCTTTTATATAACTTTTATTATATGGCTAACGAATACATTTGTATACATTTGTGTTCTCTGGATATTGTTACCATGAAGGATACCGAAATATATCATTAGTGTGCTAATCATGCATTTAAGTTAATAGAACACACATGGACACATACACTCCACACACACATACATATATATATATATATATATATATATATATATATATATATATATATATATATATATATATATATATATATATATATATATATATACACACACATTACATACATATATACATAC
>NC_089791.1:3470750-3485750 GCF_040412425.1 Macrobrachium rosenbergii
CTTTCTGAAGTAATATATTTTCATATATGTTACGACTGAAGGGGAATTTTTAGTTGATAATAAGTCCACCGTCCCGTGGGTCGAACCAGCGACGGACGAGGAATCAGGACTACAGTGACACACTAACCGGTTCAGGTGATTATCAACTAAAAATTCCTTCGGGAGCCGAAAACAGAATATATGAAAAATATATTACTTCTGAAGTGGTACAGTGAATTGATATTAAAGGACGTTTGTAGCTTTACAACCCTTGAGGGGAGGCAAAAGACCCATATATGAATCAAAAGAAACGGTGATGTGATAAATAGTCATATATATATATATATATATATATATATATATATATATATATATATATATATATATATATATATATATATATATATATATATATATATATATATATATATATATATATATATATATATATATTGTCATAAACTGGGGTCTTGGTTGGGGGAGAATTGAACAAATTTAGAACTGGTGACTGCAAAGGGACCAAGCACACCCAGATTATGAACAAAGGAAATGTTAATTGAAACTTACCTTAGATTTTCCCTGGTTTTACAATTAAATGAGGAATGTTGCCATTTGGAATTACAGTTCTTTTACAATTTACAGGGGTTTATTTACAGAGATTTAGCAATGAAACAAGGAGACAAACAAAACAAAATGGTAGCCAATGGGCAGACTCATTAATTGGACACAGAGAACAATAATGCAGTGACTGGCAACAAGCAAGCTGAGTAATACGGGGGCCAATGTACAGTACAATTATTCCAGTTACAATAATAATAGCTTAGTCATGCCCCGATTACACTAAATAGTCTCATTTAGTATGCTACAAAGGACTGAACTCCAGGATGGGGAAAATAATTCATATAAAATTTGGCGAGGCCACAACAGACTTCAAGGATCGGACTACAACCAGGAATAGTTCAGGATTTGAAAGGCAGTCAGAATTATCACACACAGAGCACAACGGATTGGCTGGTCTCTCCTGTAAGAGAGGTTCTGAATTAGAAACGGCGGCACACACTGAAGGAAATGGAATTCCCTTATAAAATGTTACACATTGCACATGTTAGATATTAACCACTACGTAGCCCAGCAGATAATTAGAAGGAAATCACGTAAGCACAGTATGGGAATCGTAATTGATTGGGCTTTTAACCATGAGAACACGTGCTCACAATCACACTAAGAGAAAATTTAAGCACTTTTATTACTTAACCTAAATTGCCCTTAAGTGGCACTGGGGAAGGGATAATTGGATGATTATCACGGGATCTTTACTGAAATCCAAGGCACATTATGGGCGAGATATGGAAGGCCGTAGCAGAACTCTTAACAAGGGGAGATTGCTTTGTGGAGGAAGGAGTTAAAGTTTAAAGAAATGGGAAATTTAAGTGGTTTTTAAGTGAAAAGGAAAGGGCTGGCTATTGACTACTTGCAACGTATGAACCTTGTATGACCATTGTGGGCGCCCAAACAATCGACTTGGCAGTTCGTCGAAGATAGTTTCAACCAGTTTAAGCGGGGAAGATAGGTGGCAGCTTCCACCCAGTATGAAGATGAGAATGCATCTGCTTGTCCAAAGCCAGTGGCAGCTTGTATCACCCCATCTTTAGTCCGACATGCCTGCAAATACGTCAAGACGACCAGCAAAAAGTGCAGAGGAAAAGAGTTCTTAAAGTTAGGTACTTAAAGATTAAAGTCCTACCTGGCCACTAGCCCTATTAAGGCCCTTTTTAGCCCTCCCAAGCACTAATTACTCCCACCTCGCGTGATGGGAGTGAAAAGGGGGTTTTCATTGTTCCCCCAGATCACACGATGTGGAACTCCCATACTGCCCTACACTGGTGCCTCAGGCTATTAGCTGGTAGGCCTGGCCCACCATATTGGTGCCTACGAAGCTAACTGAGAGGAGAAATTTCCTGTACAGAGCTAACTAGATAACAGCTAAATAGGAGGGAAGAACGTAAATCCTTGATAATATATGTATATATGTATATATATATATATGTATATATATATATATATATATATATATATATATATATATATATATATATATATATATATATATATATATATATATATATATATATATATATATATATATATATATATATATATATATATATATATATATATATATATATATATATATATATATATATATATATATATATATATATATATATATATATATATATATATATATATATATATATATATATATATATATATATATATATATTATATATATATATATATATATATATATATATATATATATATATATATATATATATATATATATATATATATATATATATATATATATATATATATATATATATATATATATATATATATATATATATATATATATATATATATATATATATATATATATATATATATATATATATATATATATATATATATATATATATATACATATACACACACACACACACACGAACGTCCTTTACTGTAATCTAACAATGTACTATGAAGATAAAATGGCCCCAATAACATTATCTAACTTAGAAATCATATACCTTGAATACCAATACTTCTGTACTCCTGATCATTGGTGAAATACGGACAAATAGTAGGTAACAAGTGTGTTCATAAGGCATATGTAGATTTAGCAATACTACGCTGACCCGGCATGGGAAAGATGTTATTCCCTTGTGTTTTGGTCCTCATAAAAAGATGCTACTCTGCTTTTCATAGCTTTTTTTGTTGTGGTAAATGGGAGGGGGAGACAAGCTCTCTGCTCCCCATCCACCCCATGCCTTTTAGACTAACCTCGCAGTAAGACAGAAAATGTTTTTAAACGATGGCCAGATTAATTGACTCTCTGATTTTCTTCGCAGAGCTAGCGTCGCAACTGTGAAGCTCACTAACATCGAAAATCCAGAGTTTATTGTTATTTACGACGTGAGAGAGCGAGGTCTGTCCATGTGGGGAATGATAAAAATTCTCATGAAAGACGGACGGGTCCTTACCCAGAAGGATTGGGGCCGCCTGTTGAATGTAATAAGGTGTTAAAGGGAATAAGAGACGTGGTGTATGCCCTTGTGCTCTGATCCAACGAACGGGTAGTGGGGCGAGCGGAGCTTACAGGAACTAAGTGATGTAAAAACGTAGAGAGTTCTGCTGTTCTCAGGATGAGTCCTTTGAATTAGCCGGGCACAAATACTTATTCTATTTTGTTACCTCCGCAAATGAAGTTGAATGAATGCTGTGTTTGCAGCAGTGTGTATTTCTGCAAATATGTATGATAGAAGGATATTTCAAGAACAAGTGTACAAAATTTGTTTTTATTATGAAAACAAACCTTTACTTTACACAATGCAAGCATGGTATCTGTGATGGAAGTGCGTTTGATTCTAGGGAATATTCGTTTATGCGAAATCGCAAAAATTGGTAGGTTCTGAAGTTTACACGTTAGTGCAATCGCTCAGGTAATATATTTGTGTGACCAAAAGCTGTTATGTTCAGGTATTCTGGTCATTTCATGCTACTGGCTTTAATTGAATTCAAAGTATTTTGTGTGTTACGAATTCATCCTTTTCTAACGCGAGAAGTAAATTGCTTTTTTTAAATTTTTTCTCATTTTCACTGCATTGCTGGTTTGGTTTTTGTTAACGTAAATGGAATAATTTCACACAATTTTCTATTTTGGTTTCCAAATACTGAGGAAAGAAATATTTTGATATCAAGTGATCTGTGATGGTTTTAGACCAAGAGTATTAGTTTTAAAGGCGTAGTGATTTTAACCACAGAAGTTTATCACTAATACGAAATCACTAAAGATTTTAAGGCATAAATATTTAGTTTTTGCGAATTGGATGTCATTTGCAAATCAAAAAGGAAGCGAACATTGCCTTGGCAAATAGAATAATCTTTAAAAAATCTATTGACCCCTCCTTATTGGCAATGGTAATGAAGGCGAGTTTTCTCTTTCCTTTCTGGATTAATGAGATTGGGTATAATGGTCTCTGAGATGGGTCCTTGCAGACGTGAAAACAGTCTTATTAAGGCTCCAACTAGTTTTTATTTCGAAGACTTAATAAGCTTTTAATATGCAGTATCTTCGTGCGTCTCTCACTGTCTCTCATTTCTTGCGTATGAGTGTTTGTGTGTTTGTGAGTGACTATTTGATTGTCTTTGCTTGTTGTGTACATTTATTTGTTAGTATTTCATTATTCCTTATATCTTATATAATCCTTTAATTCATCATGTATATGGTCATTTATGACATTATAGTTTTTCACTTGGTTTAAAGCAGTTATGCCGCATTTCAGGTATAGAAATGAGATTAAGAAACCTTGGTATGTATACGTATTAGTTCCATAAGATCGATCAGAGGCAAGACTCAGTTTTGTTCATCTTTGAATGATGTTGGCTTTCTCTCCGAATGAAGGTCCTTAAAAAGAAAACTATGAAAAATAAGGCAATAAATATTCATTTCGTGAGGATTAATAGGTTTGAATTCAATTGTGATAAATCAGCCATATTACTAAGTTCAACTTAAAGTAGGCCTACATATTCAAGTCCTATAACGTAGAGCTAAACAGTTCTTTTTGCACTTCAGCAATATTTTTTTTTCCTGTCCGGGCAAATTTATAATTGTTTTTAATTTATCCATTAACGTAGCCTTGAATTAACAACTAAATATAAGAAAAATAATCGGCAAAAATAATAATTAGGCGTATGTGTGAAGAAGAAGTAGGTGATCCATTGGTACAGAATGATAATGTATATAAAAGTGTGTTTATGATTATCTGTGCTCATTTGCGCTTGCGTATGAATACATGTAAATCTGTATAAACAAGGTAAACCTGTCGGAATGACTATCGTCTTCATCTAGCTCCGTTTATTAATATAAAAAGTGTTTGAATGGTCTTGTCATTGTATTGGATGACAGACCTGCCACTTGAATAAAGGAAGACATTAAGGCTCTGGGGAAGAGTCAATGTTCAAAATTATTGACATAATGCACAGTCTCATACAGCATATATATATATATATATATATAAATATATATATATATATATATATATATATATATATATATATATATATATATATATATATATATATATATATATATATATATATACTGTATATATATATATATATATATATATATATATATATATATATATATATATATATATATATATATATATATATATATATATATATATATATATATATATATATATATATATATATATATATATATATATATATATATATATATATATATATATATATATATATATATATATATATATATATATATATATATATATATATAGTATATATATATATATATATATATATATATATATATATATATATATATATATATATATATATATATATATATATATATATATATATATATATATACAATATATATTATAATGATGTGGCTTTGTGATAAGTATATTTTCTGCAAATGTAATATGTTTTCTGTAGTTGTTAATGTATTTCCTCTTATATTTGTAATGTGTTGTGTGTTTAAATATCAAATCTCAGATATTAAAAGGGCTAGTTGACAGTGTAATAAGATACATTTCTCTGTGAGAGTCATGTTTGCGCAGCTGGGTAGGCTAATGTTTATTCAGGTGTCAGGTGTCCAACCAGGGTAACCCCCTTTGTTTCGAAGGGTCATGCCAAACCACTGAAGCTATCAACAAAAAGGGAGATGAGAGACAGGTCTAGATAAAATTTGTTGACCAGGGTGAGGGTAAGCTAAGGTTTGTTTCCTTATTTACTTAAGCTGTCATTAAAAAGAGATATGGTTGGTCTAAAAGTTGGTTGTCTACACAAGTGTTAAGACAGGAAATCCTCTATTAACTTAAGAGATGGGTGCAGACAGGCTAAGAGCCCTCTTTGGCCCAGAGGAAAACCCCTACCCCCTTCTGGAATGTCAGGTTCCCAAAATGGCTCAGGGCAGGATAGATTCCTTCTAAAGTAAAATCTGGGAGGCTTTCATTTTTGTAAGATACCTTATAGGAGTTAGTTGGTTGGTTTCTCTCTCTCTCTCTCTCTCTCTCTCTCTCTCTCTCTCTCTCTCTCTCTCTCTCTCTCTCTCTCTCTCTCATCCTTTCTTCCTTCAGAAGAGAGTAAAATTTATAAAAGATTTTTCTGGTCACAGTAGTACATATCTTTCAAGGTCTGACTTTGGTGAACCTGTGTAATCTTATAGGCGCCATATATAAAGTGTTTTGGGCTGTAACAAGAGGTTTTATAAAAGTGATATAAGCTTGTGTAAGGTAAAGTGGATTTTTGCTTATTTTTACCATGGTAAAATAAGAGTATTAAGATTTTGCCTTAGTGAAATTATTGTTAATAAATCTTTTGTGCATTTTCTTGTGTTCTTGTGTTTACAATTTCATAATTTTACCCAAACTTTTGTGTTGGTGATTTAATATTTATTTGCTTAACATTTTTTTAACATCGCATACTTGATTTAATTTAGATTTGTTAAGATTTCTTTTTCAAATCTTTAGTAATTCTTAATAGTTTGAATTTTGCTTAGTTAACATAATTTCTTGATAAATTAAAGTTTTGTGAACCAATCTTGTTGAAGAACTAATTAAATCTTGTGTTGTTTTCAAGTAATGGTAAATTTTTCAGGTTGTGAATTCTAATTATAAATTTTTATGTTAAAAATAAAACTTTGTATTTAAAATTCTTAAACACAGAGTTTCATTTGTTGACCACCAGTGAATAGGGTTACTTGTGTGTGCATAAGGCGAAGTGATAAACATGTTTTGTTTGCCTTCAGTATACTTAAGTGAATTAAGGCCACGGAAACAATTGTAGTTGTTTGATGGAGTGATGCCCTTTTCTTTATCTAGTATATTTTAATACTTCACACATAACTTGATCAACTCAGTTTGATTTTTCAAGTGATAAGCAAGTTTTAAGGGGTCACTGTTAACTTTAGAGTGTTCAGTCATAATTTTATTGTTATGAGGTTCAGGTATCTGGCTGAAGTGAGGTAAATTTCTGGATTTTGTGACTAGTTGTGTGATAACCAGTTACTTGGTACACTTTGTACACTATATATTATATATATATATATATATATATATATATATATATATATATATATATATATATATATATATATATATATATATATATATATATATATATATATATATATATATATATATATATATATATATATATATATATATATATATATATATATATATATATATATATATATATATATATATATATATATATATATATATATATATATATATATATATATATATATATATATATATATATATATATATATATATATATATATATATATATATATATATATATATATATATATATATATATATATATATATATATATATATATATATATATATATATATATATATATATATATATATATATATATATATATATATATATATATATATACATATATATATATATATATATATATATATATATATATATATATATATATATATATATATATATATATATATATATATATATATATATATATATATATATATATATATATATATATATATACATATATATATATATATATATATATATATATATATATATATATATATATATATATATATATATATATATATATATATATATATACATACATATATATATATATACATTACATATATATATATATATATATATATATATATATATATATATATATATATATATATATATATATATATATATATATATATACATACATACATATACATATATATATATATATATATATATATATATATATATATATATATATATATATATATATATATATATATACATCATATATATATATATATATATATATATATATATATATATATATATATATATACATATACATACATATATATATATATATATATATATATATATATGAATATATGAATGAATTTTTATCACATCACTGTGATTCATATACAAGCATTAAGCTCAAACGTCCTTTAATATCCACCTGCTCTACCTCGGAAATAATATATTTTCATATATGTTACCGAAGGGGTATTTTTTTAGTTGGTAATAAGTTCGTCGTCCTGTGGGCTTGAACCAACGAAAGACAAGAACTCAGGACTACAGTGACGCCTTTACCCACATGGCCAAGGTAGAGCGAATTTGATTTACAGGAAGTTTGTAGCTTAATGCTTGTATATGAATCAAGGTGATGTGATAAAAATTCATTCATAATATGGCTACATGCGACAAACGCACTACATGGTCAGCATGGCAGAGGTGGGTTGATGTCGATTCTAAATACAAATACCTGAGTTCGACGGTGATTTGCAATGTTTCTAAACACAAAGGTTTCATTTTCAAGTTATAAAGATAAAAAAACAATAAAATTAACATTAAAAGCGCTAAAATACAAATACGGGGCATAATGAATTATATATAGCAAAATTAAAAACTAGTTGTAGCAGGACCAACCATCAAGAGAGGAAGGAAGGACGAAAGTCAGAAGGAACAAACCAGAGACGACAAAAGGCAACAGCTCCTCACGTAAGGTAAAGAGTTGTCGAGGAAGACTGTGTGTTCAATTGGGGAACAAGTTGTTTAATAAACAAGGATTCCTGGATTGTCAGTAGTTTGCCATTCTGTGCCCGTCCCAATATTTCAAAATCTTTGTATTGTATGTTATGTTTGCATTTATTGGCGTGCTGCCTGATGTTGGAAAATTCAGGACTAGCAAGTTTGCTACCAGTTCGATAGCTAACACCCTTATGGGAATCAATTGTGACCCTTAGTAACCTCTGTGTGGATCCCACGTAGGTCCCTAGATTACATCTAGGGCAATTGAACTTGTACACAACACATGAGGTCATCAAAGAGTCAAGTTTATCTTTAAATTTAAACAATCTACCCAAGGTAAGTGGATTTGTCGGGATGATATTAAATTTAATAGCTGTTATATAATTAGATATGCGTTTTCTAAGTACATCATAGAAATTTGGTCATGGATCAAAGGTACAATTGCATAAAACGGAAGTTTAGGCACATTAGGTAGGGAGACTTTTGGAATAAAAACGTTGTTAAGATGTTTAAAAACATACCTGTGATAAAGTGTGATGGGAAAATAATTACTTGTAAAATATCGATGTAAGAAGCGGATTTCCTCGTGAAAAAACTCCCAACTACATGTCAATGAGAAGGCACGATGAAGTAATGTAAATAAAGAGTTTAATTTAAAGCCATAAAAACAATGACTATAAAAATTTGAACCTAATCCTGTAAAAGTTTTCTTCCTGTATATATATATATATATATATATATATATATATATATATATATATATATATATATATATATATATATATATATATATATATATATATATATATATATATATATATATATATATATATATATATATATATATATATATATATATTTATATATATATATATATATATATATATATATATATATATATATATATATATATATATATATATATACATTACCACAGGTGAAAAATAAGAAACGTGGTGTAGGTCCTGACCGGTTTCGACTTTATTTCCAAGCCATTGACGAAGGACTGATACAGAGTGTGAGAAGTCACAAATATATATACTACAAGAACAGTACTGACGAACATACACAACCGTTAGGGACTCCATATCCCCACTCAGGACGGTGTCGAGGTAGGAGTGGCCTTTAAAACTCATTTGGCTAAAAATCACAATAGACTCTCTGGGGACATTGCTGATAAACAGACCATACCCCACCTCAGATCCACACCTGACAGGTGTCATGGAGGCGGAGTTTGGAAACTCATTAACATTACTACCCTTACTGTGTTTACAAATATGATAGTCCTATTTTCATACATCTCTACTGCCTACCTTAAAGTTTAAACAATTTACAAATTTCTTTTTGATATTAAAGGATCAAGTTTATACATCCCTTGACTGATATTCATATTATAGTTGTAACTTTCTTTTATAAAGCTAGATTCAATGATGTTCCTTTCCAGTGCATTATTAGAATATACAATCCTTTTTGCCCCTTCCCAGTTGATAGCATGATTGTTCTCACTAACATGTACAAATATACCACTGTTCCCTTGTGCATACCTCACACATTTCTTATGTTGTTCAATTCTTTTTCCAGTGCTTTCCCTGGTTTGGCCAATATAAAAGTTGTCACAAGACTTACACGGAATTTTATATACACACCCTTTAGTATTGTCTGGGGAGTTCTTGATAAGTACATTTTTCATTGTTGTATTGTTCTTAAATGCGACATTAACACCAAAATTCTTAAGAAGATGAGGGATATCTTTCATATTATTATTATAAGGCAAAACAAGCAAATTTTTTGTGTTGTAAGGTTCTTTCTGGTTTTGATACATAGTCTTTTTTGCCGCTTCAAATGCACTGTTTAATACACTATCAGGATATTTCAATTTTTGCCTGCATTCCTAATCTTATCTATTTCATCATCAATATATTCAGGGCTACATACCGTAATGCTCTTAAAAACATAGATGAAAACACTGACTTTTTAACCTTATTGCTTTGTCCAGAATAGAAATGCACATAGGAAGAAATATTAGTGGGTTTTCTATACACACTATATTTAAACCCACTACTATTTCTTCGTATGAGGACATCCAAAAAACGGTAAGCACCCATCATTTTCCATTTCCATCGTTAATTTAATTGATGGTACTAATTGATTTAACTTGGCAAAAAGTTTTTACATCTTGGTTCCCTGGCCATACACAAATTATGTCGTCAACATACCTAAACCATGTTACATTACGTGGGATTATGTTGTTTAATATCTTCTTTTCAAAAATTCCATATATAAGTTACTTAACACTGGGGATAGAGGGTTTCATTGCCATACCAAAATTTTGTGAGTAAAATTTACCATTAAATTCAAATTTACAATCTTTTACACATAATTTAATCAGTTCAATTAAAGTACTTTTAGAAAATGGGATATCCAGCTGTGTGTTCTAACAATTCAGATAAAAACGCCATCAGATCATCTATTGGCACCTTTGTGAATAGTGATACAACATCAAAACTTACAAGCCTGGATTCACTATTAATCTCTACACTATTTAGTTTATTTATCAGGTCTACATTATTCTTGATATTTGCATTTGAGATGGTACCTACTAATGGGTTAAGAATATCTACTAAGTACTTCTGCTAGCTTGTATGATGCGGAACCAACTGAACTGATAATTGGCCTGGCAGGAAAGTTTGCTTTGTGAGTTTTTATTGTACCATACATGTATGGTAGCGATGGAGAGGTCACACACAACTTCTTTATAAGGCTTTCGTTACCTTTAACAGGTTTTTCACTTTCTTATTGAAACCACTATTCACATTGTCTATCGGGTTCTTATTTAATTCTTTATATGTGTTATCATCACCTAAAAGATTTTGCATTTTTCTATATATTCACTTTTATTTAAAATTACAAGGGCGCCTGATTTATCTGCTTTTGTCATGTGTATATTTTTATCTTTTTCAGTTCATTAATAGCAACCATAAATCTTTTGGGGACGTTTGTGGTGTCTGATTTTTTCATACTTCCATAAATCACTCCCTTAACCATGTTTCTTATTTTTCACCTGTGGTAATGTGTGATAAATGAATCACGTACAAAAGTGATAATAATCATATATATATATATATATATATATATATATATATATATATATATATATATATATATATATATATATATATATATATATATATATATATATATATATATATATATATATATATATACTGTATATATATGTAGATATATAATACATATAAATATATACATTTACATGAATATGATAAATAAAGGCAAATACCACAAAGAAAAGTGAAACAACGGAGTGGTGCTAGGCCTTTCGACTGACTGACCTTTACTTAGCTTTCCTTCGTGGCATTTGCCTTTATTTATATATTCATCACGTTCCATATTTTCATGACTCAGTTATATGTATGTATATCTATCTATCTATCTAACTATCTATCTATCTATCTATATATATATATATATATATATATATATATATATATATATATATATATATATATATATATATTTATATATATATATACAGTATATATATATATATATATATATATATATATATATATATATATATATTAATAAAATGACCTTGAGGTCCTTTTAGTAATTCTACTAATGCACAGTACAATTGTGTAATTGATAAAGTTAATATATATATATATATATATATATATATATATATATATATATATATATATATATATATATATATATATATATATATATATATATATATACATACATATACACACACATACACTCACACGCACACACACACACACATATACACACACACATATATATATATATATATATATATATATATATATATATATATATATATATATATATATATATATATACATACATACAGGTATATACTGTACGAGACTATGCATCATGTCAATAATTTTGAACATTCACTCTCCCAAGAGCCTTAATGATCTTCCTTTATTCAAGTGGCAGGTCTGTCGTCCAATAAGACGACAAGACCATTCAAACCCTTTTTATATTAATGAGCGGAGCTAGATGAAGACGATTGTCATTCCGACAGGTTTACCTTGTTTATACAGATTAACATGTATCCATACGCAAGCGCAAATGAACACAGATAATCATAAATAAAATAATTTATATACATTATCATTCTGTACCAACGGATCACATACTGCTTCTTCACACATTCGGCTAATTATCATTTTTGCTGATTATTCTTCTTATATATTCAGTTGTTAATTCGATTTCTACGTTTATGGCCAAAGGAAAAATAATTATAAATTTCCTCCGCGTTCTTGGACTTGACTTTGTTGTCAGAGTTCTACACACTTATCTGGTTAATTTATTAGTTTTGAATCCAACTGTATTAATCCTCACGATATATATATATATATATATATATATATATATATATATATATATATATATATATATATATATATATATATATATATATATATATATATATATATACGTGTCGAGATCAGGGAACACAAAATACTATTATTCTAGCTGGCCCTGTCGTTAATTTTGGGACCTCGAATGTTAGCAGATTAAGATTTATGATATACAGTGGGAAGGTCTCCAAGTAACACACAGCAGGGGCACTTAATTTAGTTTATTTACATGAAATCAGCAATCAAGAAACAAATAAACTCAACAATTAATTAAAGGCAATCACTGAAACAATTAAGGTAATAACTGATGCAATCTTGGACCCCACACTGGGTCTAGTTGTTTGAAGGTGTTTCCTTGGACCAAACAAAGAGAAAACTGCTAAAAAAAGAATTCCCTGAAACAGAGATATGTAGGAATTAATATTTAATCTGGCATGCACGGGTCCCCTAATTAATTCAACAGCCCAAGCTACTGGGGGCGTAAGGATGGGCCAGATATAGCAGGATGAAATTGATGATCTCATTTGTGTTCCAAGATTGTGCCCTGGATCACTTTGCAAATTTACGTAAATTATCACTTATTTCACAAGAGGTTTAAAATGGTGTTACCGAGTGGATAGCCAAGGACGAAGGGAAGTAGGAACGCTTGCTTGAGGAAAGGAATAGGATATCAAGAGGATAATGGGATGGAGAATGTGGTAAGGAATAACGTAAGGGACCGAGACCTATCACAACAAGAAACTAACCTGCAAAGGTAGGTGCTTCTAGCACAATTTCCCACGTCGAATATCCAGGAAAAGCAACCTGAGATGACCGGCCGAATTAAACTCACAACTGTCTCCACATGTGGTTGGCAAGATGGCGCCCACAGGTATTAACAAGTGACCAGGCTGTCCTCTCTAGGTCAAGTCTGGGTGAGGAAGAACAACCAGATCATAGGATGGGCACCTCCTTGCTCTTGAATGAGCTGGGTGAGATTAGTAGCATTGCCAAATCGCTTCAGGAAATGCCTGCAAAGTGAAAGGGTCTTAGCAGAAAACTGAACACATTACGGTTAGGGTGAGGTCAAGGATGGACACATGGCATATCCGCTCTTGTACAGTTTTCAAGTCTTTACAGTATTGTGGTTATCCACATAAATTATGCTTTAATTGAAGTGGCCGAAGGCCTACATTATAACAATATTATATATATATATATATATATATATATATATATATATATATATATATATATATATATATATATATATATATATATATAAAACAACCATGGAGCAAAGGCGAACACAGCGCACATCACATTTGCATCAAGATCAAGGGCAGGAACACAGAAGCAGATGACACAGTAACCATTTATTCCGACGTTTCATGATTCTTAATCACATCATCAGGGAGATCTACGACAATAAAATACAATATATTAATATAAATTAATTAAAAGAGTTATATACAAGACTTTACTTTAAAAACGCAGAGAGCAAGCTAGGAAAATTTATAAAAATAGAACATAAAAAGATAAAACTATCAAGAACAGACAACACTCTCAAACACAGACGCATTTAGAAACAAAATAGCAAAAAACCAGACAACATACTTAAATACAGATGCACTTAAAAAACACTGGAGGGTAACCTACCAATCCAGAGGCCAATGACACACTAAGTATAAAACACACACACACACACAAAACAAAAAATTTCGAAAAAGGCAGAGAGTTAAGACAAATACAAGGGTACAGCAGTTGTTTGACAATTCAGTGAGGGAACTCGTTGTTTAATATTTAGTGTTTCGAGAATAAGCAGTTCTTGAGGACTGCTTGTATAACCAATAATCTTAAAATCTTCATAGTTGATATCAGCTTTGCATTTAATGGTATGGCCGCGTATATTAGAGGATTCTGGGTTAGTTAATCGGCACCCGGTTCTATAACTTATCCCTCTGTGGGAATCGGC
>NC_089791.1:3490750-3523250 GCF_040412425.1 Macrobrachium rosenbergii
TATATATATATATATATATATATATATATATATATATATATATATATATATATATATATATATATATATATATATATATATATATATATATATATATATATATATATATATATATATATATATATATATATATATATATATATATATATATAATACACACACATTCGATTTTAATTCACGAAAAGGTAAAATCGTGATGATTATACAAACAAAGTTGTAGCCACGAAGGAAAGAGTGAAACATAAGACGCTAAGTACTTGAGTCTTATTACAAGACATGGTCACAGCAACTCATATCTTGGTAATAAGACGAAAAGTACTTAGCATCTCATTGTTTTATATGTATTTGTACATGTATGTGTTTGCGTGTATATGAGAAGGAAATATTCAGCTTTTCGATTTGCACTGCACATCAATCTTTACTGTTGGTAAATAGTATTTTGTTCATACGACCCGTATTTGCCATGTTTTATTTACCCAACTTATGCCAAATTTCTGTTGTATTTTTGGGTACAGAATTAAGTTGCAGTTTCTGACATGTTAAGCAACAAAGAGTTCTTACAATTTCAAATGCTTTTTCATAACAAAGGGAATCGAAAGTTTTCAGCCCTGTTCATAAATTGTTTGTGTTGCATTTTCGCCTCATTTGTTGATTACCGTGAGGTGGAGGAGACTGCGCGAGAACGAGGTTATTTGTCTTCCTCTGCTCTGTCGGGAGGTTATCATTAAGAACAGATGATTTTGTTAGTTGTTGTTTGTTCTGTTGTTGATGTTTTCAAAGGATAATTGTTGTTAACATCATTATTATTATCATTATTAGCAATAGTATTAAAATACGGTTTAGCTGCTCAAGTTACCTCCATAATTTTTTTGCCAATATTGTATATTGTAAAACGTATGTGAAAAAAATTTCTGAAATTACGAGCTATCAACAAATTTTCTTTCTGTTACATTTGATGATATCTCTGTATATATGTATATATATATATATATATATATATATATATATATATATATATATATATATATATATATATATATATATATATATATATATATATATATATATATTATATATACATACATACACACACACACACACACACATATATATATATATATATATATATATATATATATATATATATATATATATATATATATATATATATATATATATATCAGGCTAAATTGAAAGTTGTCGAGTTGTAGGCCTTGACGCATTGCATTTATGTTTTAAAATAAGTCAAATGAAATTTATTTTTATTAATTCCTTTCGTGAATTTTTGTTAGGGGATTTCGAATTTGAACATGTAAATTTTTCACATATTATATCTGCAAAGTCAAAAATTTATTGCAGAATGCTTGAGGGAAATATAAAGTGAAAATGCGTTATTTCCTTTTACATTACCGTCGGGTATTCATTAGAGAGGATTATACCTCGGAGAATTTGCCCGGGCATTTTCCCATAATTTTTCTCTCAAGTTCTCTTTTGTTGTTTAATGGGGTTAAATGCAACGTCGTTGTAGTTCTTTAATTAACTAGCCTGGCCAATCCTCGGGCGTAATCGGGTTTGGCGGGGGTTGGACTCCTCGTTTGGCCGAGGGTGGGGATGGTGCTCCCCCCCAAAAAAAAAAAAAAAGTTTGGCTTCTTGAGCAAGGGTAGTCAGGGACAGCGTGCAGGCCGCGTCTCGTCTTGAAAAGGAAGTACAATAGGTCACTTCATGGAGCAGTGTATTTAGGCGCCCAGTCATGATGAATAGGAAAAAGAATGTAGTGAACGCTTTTGAATTCGCTTCGGGAGTGGGGGCCCCGATGCTTTAGTCTATATTTGTGCTCACAAATCGTGCAAAGAAAATAAAAGGGGGCCTTCATATTACAGCAACGAAAAGCTGGTACATATGACTGCCCGAACATAAATGATTTAAGCTTTATTATTCATTTGTTAAGTTATTTAAATCCCTTAGCTCTTTCACTCATATTTAGCGAGAAAATGAAAATGTAATCATTTGTGCCGAGATTATGGCGAAAGCTGGAGGGGCAAAAATGGCCCATAGTTTACACCACGTCTCCGTCCTGGTAACGTTGAAGTGTACACAAAGAAGGTGCCAGAACCATAATTCTATATTTTCAGAGTGTTTCCGGCGTTACTAACTTTTCAAACTGTTGCCGCCTTTACATACTGATCACGGTATTGAGCAACAGGCTATGTAATTACTATATAAGTAAAAAATAATACTGCATAAGGAACCAAAGCCAAGACAATGCGTACTTTCTGCAGGGGAGAAAGAAATTGGCATGTAAGTTATATACTTAGTGAACCATGACACTCCCTCATCTTCCTGTTGCTGCTTATTTACCTTAGCGATGGCACATGTAAACACATGACTCAGGGGCCTCGCTTGCCCCCCTATCCCTTGATCGTTAGTATGGGTAAATAACTCCCCGTAAGGGGTAAGAGGGTCCCTGGGAAAGGTAAGAGGGGTTGCGTTCTGGCGGAGGAGGGCTCCGCGGTGGTTGGAGGATCTCACCTGAAAGAAGGAGAGAGAGAGAGAGAGAGAGAGAGAGAGAGAGAGAGAGAGAGAGAGAGAGAGAGAGCAGGAAACCGAGGGAGACAAATTTAACTCTTTCAACGTTCACTCAATCTTCAACGTCCGTGACCTTTGGCATTTCCTATGGATTCCTTCATTTTGACTGATCGTCGGTTTGTCATGGATTGAGCTATTTATTGTCTTCCGCCTAAAACCTACAACTGAAGTGTAGTATGTGTGACTAACGGAAGCGTCTCCCTGATCATAGAGATGATCACAGTTTTGAAGCGAATGAGAAGATGAGTGTCGAAATAGGAATGGAGAGCTGAGGGCAGAGATCGAGGTGGCAGGACATGGGAGGACGTGGAGGCAGAGTGTGGTGGTGAGGAGGAGGAGGAGGAGGAGGAGGAGGAGGAGCAGCAGCAGCAGCAGCAGGAGCGGGAGGAGGAGGTGGAGTGGGAGGAGGAAGAGGAGGGAGGAAAAGCATAGTTCAGAGTTAGGTGACAGTGAGTTCCCTGTTGACAGGCTGGATGCCGCGGCCCGGCTTAGTAAAAGTGTTGTTAATGCGTTTGGATTAAGGCTGTGTTTCATCTCAGGTGATCCATCTCTTCCTTGAAGCAACCAGTGCCATCTACGCGCGTATTCTCGACGAACGTTGCCTTGCAAGGGAGAAAATGAATTTTTTCTCCTTCTCTACCTGGATCGTGCGCCAATTAGACGTCGTTCGCCGAAAGGGAGATTTATTAACCCTCCCCCTCCCACCCCATTGAAAGAACCATCATTAAACCTGTTGCTTTGCCGAAATATCCCGTTTCCCATCCTGGAATCTCGTTTGTTTACGAGGGAAGAAGATGCCAAAATTGGAAGAAAGTGGCATCAATTTATGCGTTACTAGAATTAATGTGCGCTTTCTGTGAAGTGTGTGTTGCAGTTCTTGTTGCTAGCATGACACACTCGTACGAAGTACTTGAACAAAAATACAAACTATATATTCGAATATAAGGAGTTTTTTTTTTTTCTTTTTGTGGTTGCCTACGTGAATATTTTCGAGCGTACACACTTACATTAATGGTAAAGACGGATGTGTGCCATTGTTTATGTTTCTGAACTGTTTAACTGTGTTTGATTATACTTGCGCATGATACAGAATCATGTATCAGTTAATACGCTGTGAGTTTTACCAAATATTTATCGATCAGGAAGTGTGCGCAGTCCAGGTTTGACTTATTGTGGGGTTTCGTAAGTAAGTTCTTTTGAGGAGGCAATTGTGTGCTGATCAGTTTGCCAGCGCATTTAGTCAACACGACATGGCTGCTCAGATAAACTGTAAAATCTTATACAGATAAATGATATTTTTTTCTTTCCTGAAGAAAAATATGCTTTTGTTATTTCTCAATATTTTAGCATTTGACATTCACTTATCCTTTGCACGTTTATTTCATTGTGCATAAATGCATTTGTGTATCGTTGTATGCATATGTGCACATAGTTCACTTCTTAATTCACAAAGCTAATAAGTATCAACATCATATTTTTGTCAATGACGTTTCCGCATGTGTGCCAGCCGAACGGACGGCAGAGAATTAGATTACGCTAATTGGAAATGGAACCAATGACACGACCTGGTTAATCGCTCTCTCATTATGCTTATGAACAAAACCTAGAGTCACGACGTGGGTTCGTTTCCTCGCGTCCTCTGCACTGCTGCTGCTTCTTCTTCTTCCTTCCCCCGACTTCGGCCGACCTTAAATCGGGAGGGTGACAGGCACCGATGTCGCGGTGCCTGATAGATTTTATGATGTTAATTCAAGAGCAGTGACTTAGAAGTTCTCTCCGGAGGGTGTTGGTGGTTTCACCAAGAATTTCACGTTTTAGTTTACTCTTGACCACAACCTGGATGTGTGACGCGAGGCGATGGTGTCCTATGACCTTATGTAACTGTCTCTTCTGGAGACCTGCCTTGAGTTAATTTCGTTTGTAAAATCTCTTATTCTAAGGAGTCATATTCAAGAAACGCCAGCTTCATTTGGGGACATAATAGTTGAAAAGTAGTTGAAAATGACACGAGATGTTCAGGAAAATAACCCCTACTTTTCCTTGGAACATGTAATTGATTGCCAATATTTATAAATTTGACTTATAATTGTACAAATGTAATTTATGAACGTATCTATAAAGCATGCATAATTGACTTTTTATATATATATATATATATATATATATATATATATATATATATATATATATATATATATATATATATATATATATAACAAGATATAGGCTATCTATTTTAGTTTTTACTCTTTTTCATCCATTTTATCCGCCATCGATTACCAAAAGCATTGCGATACATAATTGAATAGTTCAGTAAACCAGTCAATAAATTTTCCATGAGGGTTGAGACCCAGGAAGGCTTTCTGCCTTGTATGTCGTTCATGACGTCATTATGACAGCGGTGCCACCATTGGTAATTCGATGACAATTAAAATAATCCTGAACATTATGAAGAAGGAAGGACCCCCTCGAAAAACTGAATATTGTGCGTCGTTTTTTGGTCAGATGCCTGCCTGTACGTATTCAGAAACATGCGCGTGCGCATCAACTACACACTCACAAAGGTGTTGATTACTTACATGAATTATACTGTATATATGAATTATATATATATATATATATATATATATATATATATATATATATATATATATATATATATATATATATATTGTATATATATATTGTATTTTAAATCACGAAAATGGTAAAAACGATGATTATACGAACAAATTGTTTCATTTTTTCCTTCGTGGCTGTAACTTTTGTTCACGCACACGCAAACACAGATACATACATATATATATATATATATATATATATATATATATATATATATATATATATATATATATATATATATATATATATATATATATATATATATATATATATATATATATATATATATATATATATATATATATATATATATATATATATATATATATATATATATATATATATATATATATATATATATATATATATATATATATATATATATATATATATATATATATATGTATATATATATATATATATATATATATATATATATATATATATATATATATATATATATATATATATATATATATATATATATATATATATATATATATATATATATATATATATATATATATATATATATATATATATATATATATATATATATATATATATATATATATATATATATATATATATATATATATATATATATATATATATATATATATATATATATATATATATATATATATATATATATATATATATATGCTTAAAAATCACAGTAGATGCACGTGACTTCAGTGTATATTTATCTTCCACAGGAAATGACCGGCAGAAGTTCATCATTGACCTTCTGCCTGCCATTTTCCTGTCATATTCCTGTAGGATTATATATATATATATATATATATATATATATATATATATATATATATATATATATATATATATATATATATATATATGTGTGTGTGTGTGTGTGTGTGACTGTATGTATGTACACACACACATATATACACACACACATATATATATATATATATATATATATATATATATATATATATATATATATATATATATATATATATATATATATATCATCAAATACCTGGGAATGTATGATTTTTTTGGATGACTTAGTGTTTCCTTCCCATTTAGGTGGGAGCATTCTTTCTCTTCATGTACATCGCTGAGAAACAGACGAAGGCTAGAGAAGCAGGAGATGTAGCTCGACCCTTGAGAAGTAATGTTTACCAACAGCAGATTGGCTAATGCTTAGGAGGTACAAGCCAAGGGGAGGGGGTTGCCCTCCCGACCCCTTCCACCCAGCAGAAGTAAGGACCGAGTAGTTTGACGACGATGATATCTCAGTTCGTGATGCGGAGATCAATGTTGCAATGACATCAAGAGAGTTATTTTTAGAGGAGGAGAAAGAGAGATGTTTAGTATTTCCACGGGGAATTTTAAATCTTTCAGTCTTGTACAGATAAGTGACGTAATAGATTTTTTCTTCAGATTGAAAGTGTGGCTTTATCGATATGATGATATTAGAATTTATTCAGACCAATTAGTTGCAGACGCTTTCCTGAAGATTTTTATGAGTAATGATATATTTCCTTTGAAAATCTCTTTTACGATTTTGAAATTCCTCTCCTACCTTTTTTTTTTTTTTAGATGTAAGCACTTTTGCATTTTTCTCCCTCCTATTTCCCCTTTTTCGTTTTCGTTACGTTTGGTCAGTACTTTTAGGCTTACAAAGAAAGGAATCTTTCAGTAATTTCTTGTGTCATATTGGTGTCCTAAATCACAAGAGTTCTTGAGGACTAAACTCACGTAGCCGGACGGATATTTTGGCTTTGCTAAATATTTTGATTATTGTTTATGTAAGATGCATAACGCGAAACGTGGGTATCATGTTGTTGTAATAGTAAAGGATACGTTGTTTACAAACAAGGTAAGAATAAGTTGGTAAGGAAGTAAAAATGTAAGTTAATTTCATCGTGTTCAACAGTTTTCTCCAACGTTCATGAAAATGACCAAACCGTGAGGGAGAGCAGCTTATTAAAGAGACAGATTACTATCGCGGTCCTCCTCATGGCCAAGCAACTGAAGCGCGTTACTTGAACACATAGCTTTAACAGACTAATCTTTGGCCTGTCTCTAAGGAGAGACTATTTTCGTTGTCAAATAAGACTCGGTAGCGAGACGTAGAGATCTTTTTTCATCACCAAACAATCTTTCATTTTAAATGAAAGTGTTTTTGGAACAGCAGTAACGTAACACTTTATTTCTGATGTTATGAAATGTTCCACTAATAGTCCACGCCAGAGAAGAGCATATGTATCCAATGGCTCTTCTCTGGCGTTACCCAAAACGAAAATCATCTTTAAATTAAAATGGGCCTCGAATTCAGGGTGCAAAACTTCTACATTTTTTTTTCTGCCTCATATTTGAGAGTTCGTCCTTATGCGAGTGGAGCAGCAATGGGCCGGCAGCTACACGTTTCATTTACAGATATATTTATATCCAGGGAAACGAAATCTGAATTTTAATGAGCGTGGTTCCTAGATGGGGTGTGGATATTTTATATTTTTATACTTCCTTTTTTTTTGAGTGCAATTCATTCACTGAGGGGGCATAATGGTTTCATCCCTGTAGAATTTAATCCCTTGTTAAGTTCTCTAGTGGTGGGTTTCTCAGGCTCTCCATTTGGGTAACGGTCATGATGTTCCTATTTTCATTAGCTTTTTTGAAAATGTTGCACAATGCTTGGAGTTTTTCTTCATTTGGCCGACCCGAATATTTTCTCATCTCATGTTATAATTGATTTACTCAGAAATATTAAAACGAGCTCTTCACAGACATATGCAATGGATTGGTTCTTGTGACTTCGGGCATATCTATTTAGTCATCTGTTGTTGATTTTCGTTGATTAAGCTGTGTATTCTCGTAGCTTCATTTTTATCACTACATTAATGGACATTCCGTTTCGTAAAAGTGGTCATAGCTTGTTAATCTCCTTGTTTCGGAGGAACAAATGCATTTTAGTAATAATACTGAAAGTGTTATGGAAAGGTGGGCCAATAAAAGGTACCCAATGACTGGTCTACAATCAAATATTCTGCCATACCAATGTGTACTCATGCCGTAAGTTTGAGTGTTCAACACAGCCAGGCGCAAGTGTAAATCTTTTTTTCTTATATGCAGTGAACACGGGAAAGTAAAGGAGAGAGAGAGAGAGAGAGAGAGAGAGAGAGAGAGAGAGAGAGAGAGAGCAGCTAGGATGACTAATCTCTCTCCTCCTGTAACATTTTATGTCACTGACTGCAGGCTCATTGTGCAAAATGGCCTCTCAGATTCAAATAAGTCGTAAAATTAATCATTTAAAAATCATCATTTTTCCACTGGAGGAATTCATTACACTGTATTGTCACTGTTAATTCTATCAGATACTTTCTAGGGGTCTATTAGCTCCAAGAATAATTTCCTTGTTCATGTATTTTTTATCAGTGACATGTAATAAATTTAACCCTTTAAGTTTGCCTGGAAACTTACTGCTTGTCCGTGAATTGTCCTTCGGGCATCTTTCAGTCAAGTTTTATAAGTATGAAGTTTGAAGCATGTGCAACTGATAAATTTGGTAAAATGATCAGCTTATGACAATATCATTTTTTCTGTCTCTCGTAGAGTTCATAGCAAGCTATGGATCGTTTTCACGCTCGAGCTGGTATTATGAACCAAATTTTCTATTAGAGCTGATCGTACTTAACCCTCAGTTTCTTCTATTTACTGGTTTTTTATTCTAATCGTCTTTGTGACCAACGTACCTTTGTTTAATAAGTCTCCTGTTCTCTTATTTGTATGGCTTTTTATGTTTTGTGATTAATGACGTTATCATATTGTTCACCCTTTCCGAGTAAGTTAGCTCTTTAGGCTACCTTTCTCTTGTCTAATAAGTTTTCTAATTAAGTTCTGTAACATCATTTCGCTTTCCTTGTGTTTCAGTTGCCCTGTGATGTCTGGGCGCTGACATACATATATGGACAATTTTTTTAAGCCAGCAAGTCGCCTCCCTTTCAGGAGTAGCCTTTGGTCTTAAACTGAATGTTTATGAGCAATTGAAACCTTGAGCAACAAACTCAGCGTCTCTCAATCCACTTTGGCGGAACATTGGACCATGGACAAAGTAAGATTTATTTTAGGGTGCTTTCACACGAATTTTGATTTTGGAACACCCACCGATTTGTCCATCTAATATGTTCTTGGCTGTTATGTCCGTATGTAAGCCCTGTTTGTTTATCTCTGTCGTCTTCCACTGCTCCTAGTTCGTACTAGCCACCTCAAGGTGCTTAGACCATCCATCATCATCCATTTTCGTCCACCATATTAACCCACCCACCATTCCCTTCTTTCCTATTAAGACAGTTTAAGGTGATGCTATGTGCTTTTGTTTGTTCATGTTTTCGCATTTCGTTATTGACGCGTCAAGTTCTCACAAATTCTTGACAGATTGTCAACTTTGGTGTCTCCTTGTCCAAAGTCAGCTCCTCGCTATAATTCAGTCCTAGAATATTGTGCTATTTCAAACCATTGCCCTTTGCATACTCCAACATTCAGGTATAAACATTGTCCTTTTGTGTTGCACACGCCTAACCAATATTCTTCATTAATGTCACTATGGAAGATTATCCGGATATGAAGCATGTCCTATTTTTCCATGTGACTTTATAATATTATACTTTAAACATTGAAATGTACTGCGTCCTCGAATTCTTAGAAACTATCCAATCTGAAACTTATTCGGTTGTGAAAACTACAGACGGCTGAGAACGCTCTCTAATAAAAAGTCAGCAAAAATGATGAAAATTGTATACTTAGATATATCTATTTAATGGGAGTCATGTGTATGGATAGAATACAAGTGCCAACCAGGAAGGTTTAAAAATCACCCTTTCCACAAGTAAAGTTCGAAACGAAATCCCTTAAAATATTAGGTTGAGCTGAAACGTTGAATGAGCCTTATGTGCGCAGAGTACGTCAGAAACTGCTTGTCGATGCAAAAAGCAACATCGTGCCGAGTAAAAAGCTCACAGTGTGCTCAGGAAACATTCTGATTAATCCTTGGCGTGCTTGGTTTAGGATTTGTCGGACTAACGTTACTCCCGGTCCCGTGTGTGCTCTCATACATTTCTGAGAGGCGGAAAGAGTGATTGACAAATCGTTCTATGTCCAAAGAATAGTTTTATTTCTAAGAAATTGAGTTTTCCATTCATACTACGCGGTTGTATATACACTATCTCTTGTGAAATAAAAAAGAAAGTAATTTTCACATCTACATAAGATTTTTCACATGAACTTTCCTTATTTAAAGGTAGCGTTTTACAAAATTAAAAAAAATGCATATAAAAAGGTAGATTTATATACTCATTAATGCCTTATTCACTTTATCTTGGCGTTGATTTACACCCAGAAGTAATTATTTATGATAAGTGCTCTGTCGTGGGCGGTTATGGTGATTGTGACCTTACAGTACTTCCAAGCCCAAATTGGATTGGTTCGAATCTAGGACGGAGATTTCTCTGATTTATCTGATTTATTTGTTTTCTGTTGTATTATACGTTTTTGTCCTAATGAAACCTTTGCCATTCCAGTTTTTATATAATTTCCCATATTATTATTCCATCGCTAGTGTTTATCATATGTAATTTTCTTTGTGCGTAAATTTTTCCCAAGTTAAGTGAATTATAAGCTCATGACGTATCTGTGACTTAACATTTAAAAATATAAATGCTCCGTATGCAGAATTATTAGAATATTCAGACGGACACACACAGATATATATATATATATATATATATATATATATATATATATATATATATATATATATATATATATATATATATATATATATATATACATGCGTGTGCGTGCAATGTTAAGTCATAGATAGGCCACTAATTTGAGATTCACTTACCGTGTGAATAAATTGCACACAATGGGAATTATGTATGCCAGATATCATAGATAAAATAATTTGATATATATTTGTGGATTGACTCTTCCTCCTTGTTTTGAGAAAGATTTAATTTCTAATTGTCAAGTCCTTTGGTACCTATCATCATTAACACTAAACATAATGCTAATTCCTATAGTGAAAGGAAGAGCTGATGGAGCACTTTTGGTTTAGTCCTACTCGTTGGTATCATTGCGACTCGCCTTCCCCTTCCGGCCGGCCAACTCTTATAATATTTAGTAATTCAAGAGGAAGAATTACCCGCCTGTGCCTTAGTACTTTCCAACCAGACTGTTCGATGTGCTGGCCTTATCATTTCAATCTGATTTTAATTAGCAGATTTCCTCACATGGTACCTCGACTAATACTATCTCCATGGCGCCTGGTTTTAAATACATTTTTCCTTTCCATCTTGATGAGGCACCACCACTTGAATGAAGCCTTTTTGAAATGGTACTGAAGGGATGACGCTGAACTTCTTGGTTGAGAAGAATGTAGCAAGCGTTCAGCCTTCAGTAATTCTAGTCCTTGAAAGAATACCCTCACGAATCTTTAAAAACAAAATGCCCAGTTTTTCTCTCCTTATTTAGTGGTTATCTGTACAGATAACAGTAAGTTTCCTTATTCACTTTCATGGCAGCGATTATGATTTAAACATATTTTTCGGCAATATCATCATCAACAAGCTACATCTTTGTTATTATTATTATTATTATTATTATTATTATTATTATTATTATTATTATTATTATTATTATTATTATTATTATTATTAATTTTCTTGTGATGGTCGTAGTGGTAGCTCTTGTTTTGTTGGTTGTGTGTGAAAATTGTCGACTAAAATTTTATGGGAATCCCGTCAGACTACCTCCACATCCCTGGGTCTTCAAAGACTAGCCAATATCGTTTTCTTCGTCAATCACTTTGTACTCTTTTGACCGCTTGACAAATTCCATCGACCTTCTTACAGAAGTTCTGTTTCGGCATCCACCATATTTACTACTTCTTGAGTGCTGAATGTGGAATGTTCTTCAAAATCCCATGGAGTGAGATTACACACGTTTTCAAATTCGATCGCTAAGATTAATGGATGAAGTTCACGGCATTAAACCTTCCGTTCCGGTATTCGTGAAGAGAAGGATATCAATACTAGCGGAAAGTGGCTCTGGGAAACTTTATTTTTTGCTTTTATGTTCTCACAGTTATTCTTCCGTATTGTTGCTCGAATACTTCTGAGAGGGCATCCCGTATGGCAATAACTTCGGAGTTATTAGAGATGTCAGGTCTTTCTCTGTGATAAGGAGCAGAATAAGACTGGCACAGTGTAGTATGCTCTGAGATAAATGCGCTGATGTTATTTTCCTAGTCTTAACATACTTTTGTTTCAGTCTGAGAGATCCTCTTTGGTGTGACTCCTTTCGTTACCCTATGAAAGATTATGCTTCTTCCTACTTTCTCTTTTGCTGCATGACTCATTCAGGAAATCAGAGATTTCACTAGTTTACCGGGAAGGATCTTGGTGAAAATGAACATTTTTATCCTTATTGCTCTTGCTCTCTCTCTCTCTCTCTCTCTCTCTCTCTCTCTCTCTCTCTCTCTCTCTCTATTTATTACGTTAGATTCTCAGCCATATATTTTAGCTATGCACTATACACACACACAAATATATATATATATATATATATATATATATATATATATATATATATATATATATATATATATATATATATATATATATATATATATATATGTGTGTGTGTGTGTGTGTGTATATATACACATATATATATATATATATATATATATATATATATATATATATATATATATATATATATATATATATATATATATATATATATATATATATATATATATATATATATATATATATATATATATATATATATATATATATATATATATATATATATATATATATATATATATATATATATATATATATATATATATATAAAGTGTTTATGGTAAAATGGGAAGGAAAGAGAGGGAGAGAGGTGGACGCTTTCGCTGGAGTGTGGAAGTGAATTTAATGTGGCTGTGGGATCTTTATGATTGACAAGAAGGAAAGCTCAGCTCCTTTCGTGCCAAGATGGGAAAATTGGAAAATGCAGCCTAGTCTTGATAACTGTCTTCCCGGTAATGCCTGATAAGCCCCTTTAAAGCTAAAGAAGTTGCCTTAAAAATGCCTTTTCATGTGTGAATAGCGTGCCCAATATTCTCGAAAAAATGCTTAGCTATTTTTAGCTACCTTGTCGCTCACGCTGAAACAGTATTCCAGTACGTGGAATTGTGCATGAGACTTTATTTTCTCCATTAGATTCAGCATATTTTTTTTTTTTGATATCAACGTAAAATTTGGTTTTTCCAAGTTAATGCAAACAATTTGCTTTTTATGGGATCAACACTCACATTTTCCTTTTTCATTTTGTTTTTAACATGAGGTCAGCACAAACAACTTGCTTTTTCGTGAAGACAGCACAAATATTTTTACTTTCATGAGGTCAATACGGGCATTCGGCTTATTTTTAATGAGGTCAGCGCTCACATCTTGCTTTTTTCTATGAATTCAGCACAAATATTTTTCTTTTCTTCTTTAACTTTTTGGAAATATCAGCAGAAATATTTTTATGCGCTTAACACAAGTTTAGCTTTTTCCATGAGGTCAGAACAACCGCATTGCTTTTTTAAATATGGTCAGCCCTCACTTATAGATCTTAGTTTTGTTTGTGGTTAACACTCACATTTGGCTTTAGCATGAGATCAACAACAAAAAAATTACTTTTCTTGAGGTCATTATTCAAATTTTTATTTATCACGAAGTCATCATAAGTATTTATCATTTTCGATGACGACCGCACAGCAATGGTGCCTTTCAAGGGGGTAAATCTTCATTTCATCTGCTTTTGCTGTTTAACCGTGACATGGAATTTCCTTTTATTTTTTCCCAAAATTACATCATCCGAGTTTGTCTTCCGGTCTGTTTTTTTTTTTTTTTTTTTTTTTTTTTGAGTGGGAGGGGGGTTACGAACTTACAATTGTCTTCCCAATTTTTGCGGTCATCACTCAAACTTTGCTTTATCCATGAGGTCATTACTTAATTTCACTTTATCAGTGACGAGATCTAACAAATTCTGTTGGTTTTTCTGTTTATTACGTCATCACCCATATTTAACTTTTCATTTGAGGTCACCACTTTCATTAACCCATTTCTTTATAAGGCCTTCGCTCATAATTGCCAGCTTAGTTTTTTTCGGGGTTATGACGCATATTTTACATTATTACATGACATCACCGCTCACTTTACCTTTCTTTTTTTTTCATTAGCAAAAAAAAAAAAAAAAAAAAACAGAAATGATTTAGAACAAGGTTACTGGAGACGAAAAAGCCCATGATTCCTGATCATCTATAAGAAAAGTGATGGAAAAGCTACGCTAATAAAACATTAAGACATAGAATAGTAAGTGATTTTAAAAGAAATGGAGTTCAATTAGAAATTCCGTTCTATTTTCAAGCACAGCAGACGTATGACAGATGGTCATAAACTCGTGACATAATAATAGGCACAAAATGCAATGATTTCTTTTAATTTTTCCCTTATGCTGTGATGAGTTTATAACCATCTGTCATTACGTTTGTTGTACTTAAAAATAGAACGGAATTTCTAATTGAATTCATTTCTTTGAAAATCATTTACTATTTTATGTCATAATGTTTTATTAGCGTAGCTTTTCTATCACTTTTCTTATAGATGATCTGGAATCATTGGCCTCTTTCGTCTCCAGTAACCTTGTTCTAAATCATTTCTTTTTTGGAGTTTCTGCATGTCAATGAAATGGATAGTTCTTTGTACTTTTACTCTAAAAAAGAAAATATCGTTATTCGTGAATGCTGTTTGATTTTATGACATTCCCTTTCACGGCCATATTATATATGTGTCAGGCTAAACATTGCTGAAGTCATTGCGTGGAACGGAGAACACTGAATCTTAAAAGGAGGAAAAAGCAAGCAGAATTGTTGTCTACTTGATGAAGGTTTGATCATTCTGATTCTGTGCACATTACTTTTCTTTTTTTTTTTTTTTGAAGTATTGAAGAAAAATAAAGAACTAACTTGGTGGCCACCATCCCTCTCAACGACACACCGTTACTAAGACTAGCTAAGCGTAGTATTTCATTTCCATTAGCTATACGTGGTTGTCGGACGGCCGGACAATATGCAAATCATTATTTGCTGAGCTATTGGAAGCCATTTACACAAAGGGTCTCATATGAATTTTTATTTCCGCTCCCGATATCAAGTGGACATGGCTTGAATACAGTTCTGCATTTTATTTCGCCGATTATTTTTGGTACATATTGCAAGGCGACAGATTTACCGACTTTAACATTGTGAAATATTCTTTGAGTAAATAAGCATGTCGGCCAAGACTAATAGTCAGCGTAAGGAGAGTGTGGAATTTTGCTAGATGCTTGTCACAAAAAGAGGAGGTGAATACAGTCTTTGCCTCTCTACAGTACTTCTCGAATTGGGAAAACACATTCATTAATTATACTTGCTTTTCTTATAAAATTGGAATCAATGAACGAAGTTCCATTGGCTGTTGTTTGCCGTTTTAGATGTAACCAGTTTCAGTAAGACAGCCTGGACCCTTGTGCAGGTAATACTGTAGAGGTGAAGAGAGTCCCGGTGTACAAGTAGACCTCTTGATCCGAAATCGCCAGTTGCAGAAACTGCATTTGCTGGTCAGAATGGCAGAGCCGTAAGAGGCATGCTTAGCCCAAGGTATACTGTATATACTTTGACAATGTGAGTTACAGCAAACTTCCATCCCGATAACGACGATCGTATCTTGTGAAGGTTCGCACACTCTCATTTCCCTTCAGTCTCACGGCATTGATGAATTAAAATAGTTTTTACTTAGGAAATTCTCGACGTGGCCCCATGATTACAAAGTACTGGCAGAAAATGAAGCGTGCTGGTTCTAATCGAGCCAACCGCCACTTCAGTTTCATTTCTCATCTGTATTGCAATTGCCAAAAAAAGGTTGGAAATGTGTCCGACGTTTGATCTTTTCAATTAAGTCCTTTTTATAATGCTATAATGGTTGTCAAGCACAAGGTTAGAACAGGATAGGGACCATTTGGACATTGTACTAGAGATTGATGACCTAATCACTTCGTGGGGATTTTTTTGTGGTCGGGCAGGGAGTTAAAGAAGGAAAGCTTAGGCTGAGGTTTGCAGTCATCCATTTGACGGCCTGTTATGTTCTGATTCTCTGGATACAAGATACTTTAGTGTTATCACTTTTGCAATGTTCCCCACAAAGTGAGTTGTCACGTTTGCTACGCATATGAAATTTTTGTTTCTCTTTAACTATGGTTATTCAGTTCTTTGTGTTTGATTTTGGGGAGATATGCTTCCTAATTGGCTACTGAAAGACGTTGAAATATAGGACGAATCACAACAACCAAACAAAACAAAAACGAGAGCTTCTTTATTATCAATATTTTTAAGAGCATTAAGAACAGAGCAACGATAATAAACCTCACAGCTACAGATGAATGGTGCCAGAAACCAACTGCCACGGTAGTTGGCGGTTAGTAAAGCCCAGCCACCCGGAATACACAAAAACCACGACTTTGGCCCTTTATAACTCTGGAAATATTCAACCGACCGGGATGAAACTCTGGCTTTAGAGGTTTCCTACTAAGGTCTCTAATCGTGCCAAGTTTCATCGAAACCCGTTCCGCCGTTCCGGAAATTCAGATATCGATTTTTGGCGTTCAGGGATGTGGTAGGGGTGGGCGGGTGGGTGAGGGACCTAAAATAATTATCTGTGGAGCAATAACGGTAAAAGATCAGCCGTGATACTTAGTTTTTCTGAAAGCTCGTATTCTGAAGGGGTGCCTTTCGGGTTTGCTTTTTGAAATAATGAAATTTTTCAAAATTCAAATTTCCTGATACTCAGGTACGGACTGCTCACAGCATTAGAAGAGACGCCGTTTTCTTAATGTGTGTGAAAGCAAGTGGTGTTAGGAGAAGCTGGTTGACAACTGTCTTAATTAAAAATTATCACACACGTTGGATTTTCCTACCCGGTTTTGGTTTTCACGATCGTTGACCTACCTTAAATAAAGGGCCTCAGTAGTTGAAATGTTTTCTTACATGTGTGTGTGTGTGTATATATGTATATATATATATATATATATATATATATATATATATATATATATATATATATATATATATATATATATATATATATATATATTGTATAAATTGTATAATGATGCAGCAAATGAGCTGAGCTGACCATAATCACGAGAAGCCACGTAGGTCTAAGAAATCTATATCTAAAACCTAAATAACCTCCATTCCTTTGTTACCACATTTTTCTCGATCTAAGGCGTTGCCATTGCAAAAAATGATTGAAATCACAGGCAAAAAAGTGATGAATTCATAAAAGGGATAGTAAGAGATAGACACTGGCTCTTCTTCAAGCAATACAATTTGAAGACACAGCAAATGCATCGACTTAGAAGCGCGCGGTCAAATAAACGGAATACTTCTTTGTGGGTAACTTTTGTTGATTTTTTTTTTCTTTTTTCTTCTTTGTTGTCTAGAATAATACGGACGAACTCATTCCGATTGTTGTTGTTGTTGTTGCGGAGACCAGTGTAATGTTCAACAAAAATCTGGGCCGGGTCAATGTTGGGTGGTACTGGAATCAGGCGCTCTTGCATAATTTTCACATTTTCATCGGTGGTTCATCCAAACCGAAGCCTATTCAATTTGCGTATTATAATGGTACTCGCTTTCTATACTGATTAAGAAAAGACTCCTACTTCTACTTCAGGTTGCGGAGTACAGCCCTACGCCCTACCCGTTTCTTTGTGTCCCCTGACCTTCATATCCGTCTCTTGTGTCTGGGCTTTACTACCCCTTTTGTGATTTCATTACTTTTTTCCCTGTGTCTGTGAAACAGATCTAGCCTGCACACAAACTTGGTTTGAGCTTTTAAAGCCATAACAGGTACTGTCGACTAACGGAAGAAAATGGGATTGTTTTGAATATCTTATTCAATCAAGCCGCCGTTGATGCGTAATTCTCAGGATTACGTTTGTCAAGTCACTACATCAAAAGACTTAATTAATCAACTTGTAAGGATTTAGTTTATTAAACACCTCATCACAATACTTAATTAATCTACTCTGTCTTACTATCATTGTCAACTGCTCTAAGAAGGAAAAACAAATAAGAAAATTGCGCTTATTTTGTTTATCTGAACTGTCCAGCTAAGAAGTGCTTTGCTTTCTCAGTCGTTCCATGATTACATAGCTGAGATTTCCTCAGTTTGTTTCGGGTCTCTTTCTCAGAATGCATTCTGGTTATCTGTAACTAATATTCGAAAGATTCGATTCCCTTCCGGGATCAAGTATTATTTTCGTTCACACTGAGTATGTCCATTTGGGAGTAATCTTCTTTGATAATCATAAGATTGTGCCCTGTATTTACTCTGAATATTTTACTCATATCCGATCATTAAGGGATTTTCAATAGTGAATTTTTGTGTTTGCAAAATAGCGCAGCGACCATGATCATGCGATTAGTGGATTATAATACAGCGCAGAGATAAGTCCAATAGATAATCCTTCATTCAATAACAGATTAAATTTTATTTTTTTCTTTTATTCTGATCATGCGGAAAGAAATAGATCTTTGTTATATGTTATTTCTTATTTATTTATATTTGTCCGACCATGATGTGACCGAGATAGTCTCCATGCACAATGGTCACAGGACTGATAGGCTAAATAAGTCCATGTGAAAATGTCATTCTCATTTTACCCTCCGACCAAATTAGGGTTGTACGTAATTACTGTTATTATGATTCTCTCTCTCTCTCTCTCTCTCTCTCTCTCTCTCTCTCTCTCTCTCTCTCTCTCTCTCTCTCTCTGGTCACCTTGTTCATTAACAAGCTGTTTGTGAAGTCAGATTAAAATTTTTCTACTGCCGTAAATAAAAGATGATTTTTTCAGAATAGCAACATCTGATATCACTGCGTTCTGGAAACGGAATTAACAAGCATCTAAAACTGAGACGATATCAAACAGAAAAAGAAAAAAAAGTGTTATGAATGTTGGCTCAAAATGTAGGGACTGAAAAAAGCCCAGTGTATATATAGGTAATTTAACGGTTTATAAATGTAGTTGGTGACGTGTTTACAGAAAACAGGTCAGTTTTTAATTACCTAACGAAAGACAGTATTAGGGGGTTACTATTTTCAGTTATAGCGGGATAATCAGAAATGAGTGGAGGTCGGATGTCACACAGGCTGGATCAAGTGCACTGTTCAGTTATTTTTGAGAAACCTGGCACCTTTTAAGAGTTTAGTTGCTGTCCTTATGTACCCTTGTTGCATGCTGCTAAAATTGTAAAGCTTCGTAGTAGAAGTTTGGCATTTAATTAATACTTACGAAAAGAAAGATCTAATTCCAATTATGATATTGTAGGGTGGTAAATTAATAAAATTAGTAGAACCAATGAAGAATACACGATTCTTTATTTCTTCTGTACAAACATATTCACATTGTGCTCTTTCTTTATCAAGTAACCATTTTTGTACTGAGCAGGAAATAAGTGTTCTGAAACAGACGTTTGAGAAGCGCTTCGATAAATTATAGTATTCTGCTTACAAACTTATTCTCTCTCTCTCTCTCTCTCTCTCTCTCTCTCTCTCTCTCTCTCTCTCTCTCTCTCTCTCTCTCTTACTTTTATCCATTTACCGATAATGATGGAATCTTTACGTACTATGAAATTCTTAAAACGTCAGGGATGTCAAGTAAATTGATTTCTTGCCAAATTTCTGAAAGGAGAATTATAACAACGTTGCCTTTTCATTCGACGATGTAATAAAGGAGCACAAAAACCGCATTGCTTGTATATATGTAGGAAGGGAACAGACAAACTGGAACTTGTTTAAATGCAAACAGTGACGTCGTGTGGAGTATAAAACTAATTTCGTGTTTTTATGCCTCAGGCGGACTAGTTCTCCTTTAGGTTGAATGACTTGCCCCTGAAAACGTTTTGTTCTTAGATGCCTTTCTGTTAATGACAGTGTCATTTATTCCCTTTATTTTATAATATCTCCCTGAATTATTTAGATTAAACTCTTCCTTCCTGGATTCTTGATTCTCTCTTCCACTTACCCTATGCAGCAGTTAATCCTTCCTTAAAACTGAACAATTGAATTCAGTCACTTCCATCAAACTCTCTCCACCCCTTTCGAGAAAAGTTGAATATTTAATCCTATAGGTCATTTCACTCTCCCTTCACCTCCAGCCAACATTTCAAAGGCCAAAGTCAACTTCGGAGTGTTGGGGTCAGTGATCTATAATGGGAAGCTCTCCAAACCATTGTTTTGACCGATCTCGTGTTTAGATATTCCCTGAACCCTTGTTAAATTTCATTGCCTGTATTTCTGAAGATTCTTCTGTCACTTGTATCCTTGCTCCTATTTCAAATTCGTAGATTACTTTATCACATGCGTTAGCTGTGAGACACTCAGAGGTCTCCTCCTGCTTTCTTATCCCTTATTCACTAACACCTTTATTTCTCTCAGTTTCTCTCCTAACAATTGTTTATTATCCCGTGTACGTCCAACTCGACAATTAATAGCATAGGCAGTGTTATTTATAGTTCTTATTCCATTGCTGGGATATCCTTACACTTTTCGTTTTTTCAGGTGTTTTCTTCTATAACCATTCTTTTATCATCTATAAGTGCAGAAAGTAAATATTGCTGTTTTACTTCTCTTTCATTCGCGTGTAATATTGATTATTGTTTTATTAAAGTAAAAATGTTTTTGATTTTGATAAGTGTACATTTCTAGTCCTAGTTTTCATAAGTTTTTTTTTCTCTCTCTCAAAAATTGCCCATGTAATATTCACAGCGAAAATCGGTAATATATCACATAAATAGTACGAATGTCTTCATTTTACTTTTAGTCACTGCACCACTTTGTAGTCCATTAAAAATGTCTATCATTTTATTGTTTTATAGTCGGCTCAGTGAAACTTCCTTCTGTTGCGCAGGGAATGAAGGATTGCATCAAATTGTCCGAAAGGATGCGTGTAGTGAACCAGGAGGTTGTAAAAAGTATGATCTAACATTATCCTGCAATGCTTTCATTTTCTTTATATCATTCAACTATTATCTATTTATTTCCTATTAAGAATTTTTATCATTTTACTCTGTCTCGAGAAATAAATAGAGCCCAAATAAAATTGCCAATATGTAATGCTTATTTAATAAAAGAAAGTTGATGGCTCTTACAACTTCCATGCAGTGATACCTTGACCTTGAAAGGAGAGCTTCAGAGAAATTGGGTACATTATCCAAGGAACTGGGCATGATGCAGGTCGTGGCGGGTTCTCACGGCAAAGGGCTACAGCATTTGTGCAGGGTGATGGCTGTATTATTTTTTATTATTCGATTTTACACTTTATCAAGTTCTCCTAAAATTTTGTCGTGAAATTATAGAGGAACCGTGCATATATTATAAATATGCTGTTTTGTAATCTTTATGTAGAGGACAGTAAGATTTTAAACTGTAATTTAGTGCTAAATATCAAAAGTGCGCAAAATAAAACTTTTGAATACTTTAGACGCACAGCAGCGCTTGAGAAAATTTTCTACTCCTTAGAGCTTCGAATAACATTATCTTGTCAATGATGCGTGAAAGCAATATTCTTTAAGTTAAGGACGAAATATACAACTTTCATCATTTCATAGTTTTAATTCGATAAAAACTTATCATTCCTACAGAAGGTTGAGCTACAATGATTATAATTCACAACAAGTCCACACGGGAACAAATTCACACCGATTTAAGCATTCGTATAAAAAAAAAAAATGTACAGTAATGTAATTTCATAATTATAAACACACGAACACGATGCCACACCAAAACTTCTGCAGAGGCTTCTCCTTCCGCTTCCTTCAAAAGATGCAAGATTATGCCAGGCCTTCAGTTAGGTTCCATACAGTACATGTATGGAATCTCTCTCTCTCTCTCTCTCTTCATTTAATTATCGTGTGATATGTATTTGAATATGGTGTTGCAAGTACGAAATTGCTTCAGGATATTTTGCTGTGTTTTCACAAATTACAACGTCTGGAGTCCAGTTAAGGCGCCTTTGGTCAAACATAAGCTTCGTTTCATTTTCGCTGCCATGTGTATGTGAATGACTAAAATAAAATAAGGATGAACTACCCTAGTTCTTTTCTGGCACTTGATAAACGAGACAAATTGTGAAAAGAACAACACATTTTTCTTGTTCGTCCAATGCAAGGTTTGCCGTAAGTTTTTGCAGAAAGAAATAATGAGATCTTTTATCACATTTTGTAAATTTCACAGATTGTAAGAGGGAGAAATTAAATAAAGAAAAGTTCAAGAGATAAGTAAATCAGGTCTGTGCTTCTTTCTGTAAATCGTAGCTTATGCTAACGCAGCTAATATATTAATAGGTTAATTTTCTTAACCGAAGATAATATTAGATTTAAATGATGATTATTTATGAGCGACAACCAGCTATATTCATAGAGTAAGATAAGGCTGAAGGATATTTACTTGCATTGATTTTTTTCTTTTTAAGCAAGAAACCGTTTCTCTGAGCAAGAAACGCCATCAGAAAAGGATGAACTTCCAGCACTGAAAACTTCACATATATCATGCTCATCCAGTTCTTGTTGATCCCATGTACAAGCACAGCGCCATTCACCTCTATCTTGAGTTCACTTTCAAGATGATTGAAAGTTAATGCACTTCCAGCTAAACAGTTTTCTCACTCCAGTTATCAAACACTATTTTCCCTATTCATCATGCTAAAGAAAAATACAATTTTTCTCTCTTACCACCTCGCGTGACCAAACCTTCTCAGAGGAGTTTGTCACGTATGTTAACCTTGCATCACATCCCCTTTCAGTAATATATATATATATATATATATATATATATATATATATATATATATATATATATATATATATATATATATATATATATATATATATATATATATATATATATATATATATATATATATATATATAATTATAAATGTATTTGAATGCATACAATAGTTGAATTGTTTTTAAGAACTTTTATTAAATTAAAATACATTAACTAATAGAAAACAGTGTACTTATATTGTTACGAATGCAGTTAAACATTTTGATGTTATGTATTTAATGTATAAATAGTTTGAAAATTTTTTATTAATTTTAAATTAAAATACATTAACTAAGGCTCTAAAAACATTGACTTATATTTTTACTGGATTCAGTTAAACATTTTGATGCTTTCTATTCTGATATGTGTTTTGAAAATTTTATTAATTTTCAAGTTATGCAGTAAATTCTTTTCTTGGCTTTTAAACATTGACAGGTGTAAAATTCACATTACTGAAACTTTCTATTCTGAATGTGTGACTATTATTCTTTTTATTATGTCGTATATTCTTTTCTTGCAGATTTTATATAGGTGTAAATATATATATTACTAACTAATAACTATATATATATATATATATATATATATATATATATATATATATATATATATATATATATATATATATATGTGTGTGTGTGTGTGTGTGTGTAGAATCTACACTATATATATATATATATATATATATATATATATATATATATATATATATATATATATATATATATATATATATATATATATATATATATATATATATATATATATATATATATATATATATACAAACATTGAACCATTTCTTTCCGAGGAAAAACGGAACGGTCACTGCCGCATTCATACTGATGAATTATGAAGAAACCCCATTGCGTATACAACTTCCACAACTTTATCCGTTTCCTACAACTAAGCATAAGGCTCATCAGGGGTCATCCTAGACACACGGTGTCAGTCACTTGTTCACATGTTATAGTACCTGCTCCCGTGCTTCTTGAATATAATGGCAGGTTCTGCTGCAAATAGTACCTCTTTTTCTATCATCAATTTAATACTACTGATTTTGCTAGGAGGCTTATCGTGGTTACACTAAAATGTAGAATAATTTGTCTTGTGCACTTGTGGAATCTTCCGATCCCCAAACATTTAAGCGAGGAGTAAATTCATTCCTGCTCTCTGCTGACGTCTCCTGAATTTTAGGAGGTATCGGTTTTATTTTCTATTCCTTCATATATATTTATTGATAACCTTTTCCTACAATTTGCTCTCTCCGCAGGCTGATTTCACTTTGGAGCCTCCGTCCATAAGGGTTTTCAGCTGAAAATTTAAAGAAAGAAAGAATGGATGGCCATTTCTTTTTTGTACCTCTCTCGCACCACCCAAGGTCCATCTTAAAATACCCTTATTCATCCCTTCACCGACGCTATCTTTTTGTCACAGCTACGTATCTCTAAATTTCTCACTTCTTCTGCTCTATATACACCCAACAAGCTACGCAAACATTTCAGCTCAACGGTTTCAATTTTGATTCTTTCTTTCTCACTCAACTTTAACACTTCACTTCCATAATGGAGGGTATGGCTTAACAAACAAACCTTTCATACATTACTTCCTTTGCTTCTTTAAAGTTATGTACACCGTGCTGCCTCTCGTGCTTCACATATCTTTTCTCATCCTACCATCTTCCGTCATATTTATTCCCTTTATCTATGCGAATCAACCTCTTCAGTTTTTCCACCATCCTGTATAATAATCGCTTCTCCTCCTTCCTCATGATTTCTTTAAACTCACATACATTGAACAACTGCAAGTTGATGTCTATATACAGTATATGTTGAACTGTTTACTTCTTATAACTGTATAAATAACATGTCGATGCATTTTTATACATGTTGGCTATGCATGCACTATCGTTGAGGTGGAGCGACAAAAAAAAAATTAAATATTCATTATGCAGATTTCATTTTTACTATTAGTAGATGTAACTGTAGTTCTGTTAAGCATGATCACATGTCCAGTGAAGTCTGTTAACTTACAAAGCAAGTTCCCAAGGAACTGAATGCCATGTCTGGTTAATATGAAAACTTGGCAAATAAAAGCAAGGAAATCAATGGGTAAAGCTTTGAATGAAGTTTTGATGGAAAAAGATGACATTTCCTTGTGGTTTAAGGTAACCTGAGCCATAAAACGGAATGGCAGTATTACAGTCAATTTATGACACCTGTCCAGCATCTAGGGATGCATGAAATTGACTCGCATTGCAGTTTCTGGAAATACAGTTGTCTTGGTAAGGAAGACGAAAAGAAAAGAAACTGAATATTGCGAGGAACAGTAAAAATTCAGCTTGTGCCAGTTAATAAAAAAAAGAGAGAATAAATCTCTAGGGAAGAATAAGAATAAAATGTATAACATAACATTTGTTTATAGGGTTATGATTTGTTCCCTATAAAATAGATGTGAGGTTTATTCATTTTAGGGCTCTTTCTCTCTCTCTCTCTCTCTCTCTCTCTCTCTCTCTCTCTCTCTCTCTCTCTCTCTCTCTCTCTTTTTTGTTATTCCAGAGAATGGACATGTATTTATCTCACTTTATGCAAGAATAATTGAAACTAATTCATGTTTTTTTTTTTTTTTGTATTTTCACCATAAAAACCTCCTGTGAAATAATTTTTGTAATGCCCTTATTCTGTATTATGAATTTGATTAACTGTTTTGAAGGACAAGTTCGTTTTGGTGATGACGTCACCTCCAACTCCTTTTCTGGAACGAGTGTATTTGCGAAAACAGGTCGGAGAGAGAGAGAGAGAGAGAGAGAGAGAGAGAGAGAGAGAGAGAGAGAGAGAGAGATTGAATAATACGTGGAGTCAACGTTTCGTTTCTGGAAAAGTATCTCACAAACAGTCCGCGATAATGCTTATCAAATCAGCAAAGCCGTGCCTTCATTTGCCACAGAAACTTCAGTGATTAGAAGTGTGTGGTAGCCAATAATTTACCGTTATAAGAGTTTTTTCTCTTTCGTGTCATTCGAACGCGTATTTGTGTTTCCTTCTGCTTCCTAACAATTCTCGAAATCTTCCGTAATCCACTACCACTTACGTATCATGCATTTGTCATTTTTTCAAGACATAAGATTAGGCTTACTGCATGTCCACCAACTAATCGGTTTCATTTGAATTGGCCATAGTACATTCTTTTGGGATTCCCATCCCTCGTATATCCCTCTATTAAAAAAACAAAAACAAGTAGCCATAGTAATTAGCGTATATTCAATATGTAACTAAGCCGTAAATTTATGTCCGATCTTAGTGAGACTTATTGCGTATTATGGAAGTAATTAGGTATTACTTGGAATAATAGAGACGGAAACCGTAAAGGTTCCATGTTCTATGGGGGCTAGAAGAGATGCAGTACTGAATATTGATGGTAGGGAGAAAAACAAGAATTACCGAGTATTGACAGAAAAATATTAGGTGATCGGTCATGTTGTTTTGAGACTTCTGCAGGGTGACTGGTGGACTACATTTTTCAGACTAAAAAATATGATCAACAATAAGGAAAGCAGGAAGGAAGGAATCAAACCTTGCTTAGCAAAGGAAAATGTAGAAGAAACGGCGCGAATACATGTACAAAAAAATGGAAATTTCATTGTCCATAGAATCTGCAGAGTTGCAGATGTTCTTTCAAGTAACTGGTTTCTTTTCCGTGACAATTGCTGTTTCTCTCTCTCTCTCTCTCTCTCTCTCTCTCTCTCTCTCTCTCTCTCAAGCATGCTGTCACATTCACGCACGCGAAGGAGAGAGAGAGAGAGAGAGAGAGAGAGAGAGAGAGAGATTGGTCTTATACTTTACTGTATAATTGTTACCCTCTCTCTCTCTCTCTCTCTCTCTCTCTCTCTCTCTCACACACATATACACACATAAACAAACACACATACACACACACACACACACACGCACTAACTAGAAATACTGTATTATGTACTATTTTGTTTGTCTCAGCCTCCCAAACCTCACTATTAACTCTGGTCGTTCCCTTTTGAGAGGCCCTCGTATATTCTGAAGAGTGAGAAAGGGAAGGGGTGGGTAAGCAGTCTAGTCGTGCATAGAAATGAAGGTAAAATTGAATAGCTAGGTAGTGCAGTCTCTTTCATTTATCTTCTTCCAGGAGGATGAAGTTTCTTTAAAACACGTTACCGTTTTATCTCTCTCTCCCCTCCCCCACCCATCTTTTTGTGAGTTAAGGATCTTTCACTGTTTATGCGGAGGAAAGGCTTTGTAAATGTTTATATCTCCGCACTGACCTCTTGAGTAAAAAGAACCGGTAGTTTATTACATGATTACGCTTACAGAGAACTTAATCTTCTCTCTCTCTCTCTCTCTCTCTCTCTCTCTCTCTCTCTCTCTCTCTGATGCTGTAATTTTTTCAGTCAAAATGAAATATCTGTTATACAATACATTGTTTGGGAAAGCAGTTTTCAGGATGCCATAGTGAATATGACATAAGTTTTTAGAGCTAGTTAGTCCATTGATATTAATGAAGAGGAACCGGCTTTCAGTGCTATGGAGTGAATTTTCAGGAAACTAGAACATTTTATTTATTTATTTATTTATTTTTTGTTTTTTTGTTGTTGTCCAGCGGAACGTATTACCTTTTTTGTCGAGTTGTTACATTTTAGTTGTAATGATTATTGTGAATAGAGTTCTACTTTAATCTCTTTATGAAGACTTTTGAACCACTATATAGTGTTTGTTGAGTTAGAAAACTTATTATACAGATATAGAAAAGATATTGCTATTTGATTCCAAGAAAGTACTGGTCAGATACTCGTCATTCACGGAAAGAGGAAAAACTAATGGGCATGAGAGCGCATAGCACTTTTATCTTTCTTCTTCTGAAGCACACCATGTTTGTCGCTTAATCATTGTTTATAGTATTTCCCATCCGCTAAATCGAATAGCCTTCCATAAACAGTAGTTAGAGAGATGGCTGTGCACAGAGGAGGACTGGTCGTCCGGCTTGTGTGCACAAGAACAACTTAATCAAGTTGTTAGTGTTACACTTTGGCAAGTTAAACACGACACAAGTTTTCTTAATTAAGGGCCCCTAACGTTCGTATGAGCACCGGCCATGCTTTGTGTTAGTCTGTGTGTCTTCAATACTGTTCTTTTTCTGAAGTAACAACAAGGAATGAAAGTTCCTTTTCTCTTTTTATTCGTGGCCTTTTTCTTAGGGCGTTTTTAGTTAGTGTTCAGCGGATGTAAATGTGGTTAAATGCGGTTGCTTCTGAATAAGAAGCCAGCTTTTATTCAGCTAAAACACCAAATATTGCGGTACACCAGCTAATTAATATTAAAATATACCACTGGCTAACAGTATACATCTTTATGGAGTGAATACGTTTCTGAATAATAAATATACTATGAAGGAGAGAGAGAGAGAGAGAGAGAGAGAGAGAGAGAGAGAGAGAGAGAGAGAGAGAGATTCTTGTAGGAGTCTGTTTTCTTTGATTGGGAATTTCTTAGTAAACTTTGCTTAATTCAGCTATGTCACATGAAATAGATTTATCAGAAATGAAGGTATTAGTAATCTTGTGTTCATTTGCCGAAGAGTAAGTTTTGTGATAAAGGAATTAAGTGGTAATAAAGTGTTGAGTGAAAATATGATCAAAATGGAGCAAAAAATTTGATATAAATAGTTTCAACTCATGATTGTACCGTGCTGCTCATGTGAAGGTCAACCTGAAATTTAGTGGTATTTGCATGTACTCAATTTAATCTTAGATTTGCATGCATTCCTGTAATCAACCGCCACGGTAGTTAGCGGTTAGCAAAGCCCAGAGTACACAAAAACCTCGACTTTGGCCCTTTATAACTCTGGAAGTATTCAATCGACCGGGATGAAACTATGGTTTCAGAGGTTTCCCACTAAGGTCTCTAATCGTGCCAGATTTCATCAAAATCTAGTTAGCCGTTCTGAAGATTCAGATATCGATTTTTGGCGTTCAGGGGATGTGGTAGCGAGTGGATGGGTGGGTGGGTGGGTGGGTGGGTGCTGGTCCTAACATATCTGTGGAGCAATAACGGTAAAAGATACAGCCGTGATTCTTGGTTTATCTGAAAGCTCGTATTTTGTAGGGGAGCCTTTCAGGGTTTTTTTTTTTTTTTTTTTTAAATAATGAAATTTTAAAGTTACAGTAAGCCTATGCCATTCAAATTAGCCACCATAATTCAAATTTCCTGATGCTCAGGTATGGACTGCTCACAACATTAGAAGAGACGCCTTTTTCTTAATGTGGTTGAATAGCAAGTGATGTTAGGAGAAGCTGGCTGACTTACTTTCAATTATCTATCTATATAATACTAAAACTCTGAAACATTTGTTTGTTTGTTTGTCTATTAGTTCGTTTGTTTACACACCGGAAGGTAAACGGGACTGTGTTGCCCATAGACTTTTCCTGACTATTAATAATAGGGTTAATTTAGCTGTGGGTATGGGTATGGGTATGGGTTTGGGCATGGTATGGATATGGGGTACGGTAAGGATATGGTTATTGGTATGGGTATGGTATGGTGTGGGAATGGCACTGGTATGGGTGTGGATATATGTATGGATATAGTTATGGCTATGGGAATGGTACGGGTATAGGTATGGGTATGGTACAGATATGGGTATGGGTATGCTACAGATATGAGTATGGGTTTGGATATGGTATGGTATGGATATGGGTATGGTACGGATATGAGTATGAGTATGGGTATGGACCATTTGTAAAAACGTAGTAAATAAAAAAAGTTACCCAACGGGTCATGGGTGGACTAGTCTTAATTAGTAATGATCACACACTTTGAATTTACCGATGCGGTTTTGGTTCTTCCGATCATTGACCTTCCCTAAATAATGAGCCCCATTAGTTAGAATGTTTTCACGCACATCCTAACTAATGAGGCATTCTAACTAATATATATATATATATATATATATATATATATATATATATATATATATATATATATATATATATGTGTGGCTGTATATATATACATTATATATATATATATATATATATATATATATATATATATATATATATATATATATATATATATATATATATATATATATATATCATATATATATATATATATATATATATATATATATATATATCTCTCTCAGGACAGGGTGACAAGTAGAGAGTCGGTCATCTATAGGTGGTATTTATTTGCCGAAGCGTTTCGTAACACATTGTTACTTCATCAAGGCTAAAAAAGAAAATATACAAGTTAAAATACATGGAATAAAACTAACGACTTCAAGAGTCTCAACATGCTATATAAATATACATTAAAACAAGACTAAAAGGCTGAGGACTGAATGACTAAAAGGGAAAAGGAAAGCGGCAAAGAAAACTGGCACAAGACAGATACAACTGAACAGAGGTGGTGTGTGAGTTCAACTTAGGAACTAGCTGCTTTATGAATAACGATTCTAAAAATGAGCAGTTCGTGTGGATGACTTGTTCGGCCCAAAACAGAGAAGTCAGAATAATTAATACTAGTATTACTTATATTTGAATGATTTCTGATATTAGAAAATTCTGGATTGGACAATCTGCAACCAGGACGGTGGCTAACATCTTTATGTGAATCTGCGCTGACCCTCAGCAATCGTTTAGTCGATCCCACGTAAGTCCCCAAATTACATCTGGGGCAAGTATATTTATATACGACTGACGATTGCATTATTGGGCAGATTCTATCCATAAATTTAAAAAGAAATCCTATTGTAAGTGGATTTTTTGGTATTAAAATGACTTGTAACATGTTAAAATGTTTTTCTATTGAAGACTTCAGGTTACTTCTAAATTTATCGTCTAGGATGTATGGGATAGTTACATAGAGTCTTCTGTGGTACTGTACTTTTAATAGCCGATTGAGATAGCTTCTTATTCAAGAAATTCTTACAATGTTTAAAGAAAACATGAGATGGAAACCAATTATCAGTAAAATATTTGTGCAAGAAAATTATTTCTTTATGATAAGAGCCCCAAGAAGAGGTTACAGTATAAGCCCGGTGAAGGAGAGTAAAAACTGAATTTAGTTTAAAATTATAAAAACAAGCACTACAAAAGTTTGAACCCAGACCAGTAAAAGTCTTTTTTCTAAAAATGGAAGTGTTAAAACTGTCATTATGTCGGAACACCAAAACATCCAAGAATGGTAATTGATTATTATCCTCTCTTTCTAATGTAAACTTAATATTCGGATGTACTTCGTTAATGTACGAGAGGAACTGATCAGCATGAAAGGCTGATCTGAAAAGAACGAAGGTGTCATCGACAAACCGTTTATATACAAGTGGATAAAAGCTAAGGGGCAATTTTCCAACATGCCCTCCTCCAGGAGCATATGAAAATGTTGGAAAACGTGGGGCCTAGAGGTGATCCCATTGCCATCCCATCTATCTGTTTGTACAAACAACCATTAAAAATAAAAAAGCAGTGTCCAGCACTGCTAACTCCAACAATTTCTTAAAAAGACAACGACCATAATTAAAATAAGTGTCATTGGGTTCGATAAAAATTTTTTCTAAAATAACTTCAATTGTTTCCTCCACTGGGACATTTGTAAATAATGACTCAACGTCATAACTTGTCATATGTAAATCAGAGTCTTGGTATAAAATATATGATTTGAACTCTTCAGAGTTTTTTAAAGTGTGCTGGTTAGAAGTCAACTGTTCTAATAATGGTACTAAATATTTGGCTAATTTATAGTTAGGAGCGTGGATTGATGACAATATTGGTCTCATTGGAATTCCGTCTTTGTGTATTTTAGGTAGACCATATAAAACTCCAAACGACGTACCTGAGCAATGTAACTCTTCATAAGTATCTTTATTGATGATATTTTTGGTATTAAGTTCTTTTAAAAACCTGTTGATTTTATCTTCAACTTTAAATATATGTTTGCAATCAGGGTTACCGATTTTTTTAAACTTGCTTCCATCACTGAGAATAGACTCCAATTTACTGATATAATAACCTCAGTTTAAGATAAGAGTACCTCTACCCTTATCAGGTTTAATAATTACCAAATTTTCGTTTTTTGCCAAGTTCTTCAGAATATTCAAGTCTGTTTTCTTAAAAAAAGTTATCCAATTGGTAGTCAGTTTTCTAAAAGCTCGTTGAGAAATATCCGATAATTGTGTTTGTAATTTGCTGATATCAATATTGAAAGGTTGATTCTTTAACCTATGGAATAGTGATTCTTAAGGGAAAAAAATGGTATAATTATGTTTGTAACAAGGCATGCAGAAATCCAATCCCAGAGATAAAAAT
>NC_089791.1:3528250-3595750 GCF_040412425.1 Macrobrachium rosenbergii
TTTACTATTACTTGAAGAAAACAAAAAATTTAATTAATTCTTGAGTTAAATTATCAAACAAAACTAATTCACAAAACTTTAGTTTATCAAGAAATTAAATTAATTAAGCAAAATTTAAAATATCAAGAATTACTAAATATTTGAAAAGAAAGTCTTAGTAAGTGAAAAATAAATCAAGTATGCAATGTTAAATTATCAAGAAATATTTAAAACGCTAAGTAAAGGTATGTTAAATCACCAATATATAAAATGTGAAAAATCAAGAGATTGGAAACACAATAACACAAATAATACACAAAAGATTTACTAATAATAAATTCACTAAGGCAAAATTTCCCTAATATACCTTATTATACCACGATAATAATGAGTAAAATTCACTTTACCTTACACAAGCTTGTGAAAACTTTTGCAAAATCCACAAAACAATATTTTTTGCATGGCGCCGTTACAGTTTTCCTAAATTCATATCTCAAAAGCTCAGATTAACACTAGTGACCACACAATTATTTTGCATTAACTTCTTTCATTTGAAGAAAGAGAGAGAGGAAGAGAGAGAGGGAACCAATTCTAACACACTCTGAAATCAGAATGAAAATATTTTAGGATTCAAGTGGGAAATGAAACAATCGGGCGATGTTAGAACAATACGTGATCAGAGCAATGCAGTCCTACAAAACAGCAATTAATTGATCGAGATATGTGCATTTACTCCAAAAAGGCATATACGATTCGGGCAGTAATTCGTATGGGACGAAGCTTTTAACGAAAATCCCAACACGATCAAAACAGGCGGTAACTATCCTGCCATAAAAGGCACGCTTTCAAAACAAAGACGAAGAACCAAACTTGGTTTGCAGAACAGTACATGAAACATTGTGAAATCATTCGTCTTTTCTCGTATGGGATAAAGCTTTTACAGACTCGACTGGCATTCCTGCGCTAGTTAACCCTTAAGGGACGGCTTAATTTATCAATGTGCAGCACCCCAGACCGGGGAAACTTTGAGGTCAGCAAAATAAAAAAAAAATTACATCATTGAAAAGAGAATGACACATAGAGTCACACTGTATAAATAAAAAAAATCTAAAAAATTTTCCCTACCTTCCACGAGAAGGTAAATTTTACCGACTTATATATGTTTTTTTCTAATAAATAAATTTATTGCATTTTGTAAAATTATTATTACTGCTCACACAATATCAAAACAGATAAGAAATAAAAGCAGTAAAATTTTTTTGGCATATTTGTTGTAAAATATTCACGTAAATTTACGAGAAAGAAGATTCAGTAACTTTTTTTTTTTACTTTTACATGCTTTTTCTAATATTTCTTAGCAATTTTCTTTGTAAAATTACATTTACAACCGACATACTATCGTAAAAGACAAAAACAAAAAACAACAGCAACCCCTTTGTATATTTACAAGCAAATTTACAAAAAGATTCATGTGAGAGAGGAGAGAGAGATGCGGTACCTTCCCCCTTGAAGTCACAAGCATTACTGATACTGGCCTAAACACTCTGCTTGTTTGGACTCAAGTCTTCCCAACTGTCTTAGTTTTCCCAACACTGCTCTTCATAGTTTGTTTCACCTGGTTACCTTTAACCACTTGACCAACTGGTTTGGTCTGCTGTTGTGTCTGATAACAATCTCGACTGTAGTGTCCTACTCTTCCACACTTGTAGCAGACAACATTTGTCTTCTGTATCTGTCTTGAGAACAGACTGGATGATGAGGATTCAATTTCGATTGCTGAGGGGTATTACCTCACTTTGTACTGGTATTGCCACTAGAAGGATTCCCAGTAGTAATGTTCCTGAAATCTGGATGAAACCTAAATCCTGTGAGTTGTTGGTTCTGGTGCTTGACATTATAATTCCTTTTGCTACAAATTATATTGTAGTCATCACTCAATGTAGCAGCTTTCTCAAGTTTCTTAACCTTTCTCTCCCTTAAATAGGCTCTTATGTGTTCAGGAATTCCTCTAAGATATTGCTCTAGGACTACTAACGCCTCAAGTTTGCCCATAGGTTTAACTTTAGCAGCCTCCAACCATTGTTTCAAACATCTTACTGTGTAGGCATAATCCAAGAAAGTCATCTTGTCATCCTTTCTCAAAGATCTGAATCTTTCATTGTAATACTCAGGGGTCATCTGGTGAACTTGTAGCACATTGTGTTTGAGTACTTTGTACTATTTACACTGATCAGCTGATAAGGCTAAATGGGCACTTTTTCCTTTACCAGTGAGAACACTCTGTACCATGACTGACCATGTATCTTCTGGCCATCCCATACCTGAAGCCACTTTTCAAAGTAATCAAAAACTCATCTGGAGCTTCTTCTGTAAACTTTGGAACTAACTTCTGCACTCTTACTACATCTTGAGTACCTTGGGTAGGGTTGGATGGTGTTACAGGTAATGTGGATTGAACTTTTATTAACTCCATCTCCCTTTCATGTCTTGCTTTTTCTCTTTCTTCTTCCACTTCTCTTTCTCTTTTTGTCCTTTCTTCCCTTGCTCTTTCTCTTTCTGCCCTTTCTTCCTGCATTTTCTCTCTTTCAGCCTGCATCTTCAGCTTAATCAAACTTTCTTCTGCTTCTATGCATCTAAGCTCTACCTCTGCATCACTTTTCTCTTTCTTTTAGTCTTGCTTATTTATAAATTCTTCCTCAGCTTCATTCAACAATTGTTGTGCCTCTACTAACTCTTCAGTTATTTTACCAGAGACCATCAATGACTGGATTGCAATACATCTGATTTGTGCCTAAATCATACCACTAGACACAATACCCACACACATGCCACCGCTAAACCAATTCACTGTGCCTGAGTCAGGCTGGATTCAGATAGCCCTTGGATGGATGAAGCTGCTAAAAGCTTCTGCACACTGAACAGAGCCATTTTCTCTAAGTTACTCAACTAAATAATTCACAAAACAATTCAAAAATAATTATGTGGTCACTCTCCTATCAAATTATATCCCTAACACCACCAGTATAAACCATAAACCAAAATGATATTTTGTTTTGTTCCTGGGTCTGTGGACCAAAATTCTATTGTCATGATGCGTACCAAGTACCAGTTATTACACAATTAATCACAGAATTAAAAAATTTACCTCATTTCAGCCAGATACCTGAACTCTCATAACAATAAAGTTTATGACTGAGTAATCTAAAGGTAAAAGTGATCCCTTAAAAAGCTTACTAACAACGGGAAAATCAAACTAAGTTTATCAAAACAAGTGTGAGGTATCAACAATTAACAAGAAATAAAATAGAGCAAAAAGGTATCACTCAATTAAACAACTTTAACTGTTTCCCTGGTCTTAATTCACTTCAGCAAAACTAAAGGAACAAAACATGTTTATCCCTTTGTCTTATGCACACAATTAATCCTATTCACTGGTGTTCAATAAATGAAACACTGTTTTTAAAAACACTAAATACAAACATTTATTTTTAAATTCAAAATTTAAAATTAGAATTCATAATCTGAAAAATTTACTATTACTTGAAAACAACAAAAAATGAATTAATTCTTGAGTTAAATTATTAAACAAAACTAATTCACAAAACTTTAATTTATCAAGAAATTAAATTAATCAAGCAAAATTTAAACTATCAAGAGTTACCCAATATTTAAAAAGAAAGTCTTAGTAAATGAAAATTAAATCAAGTATGCAATGTTAAATTATCGAGAAATATTTAAAATGCTAAGTAAATATATGTTAAATCACCAATATAAAATATAAAATGTGAAAAATCAAGACACTGCAAGCACAATAACACACAAAAATACACAAAAGATTTACCAATAATAAATTCACTAATGCAAAATTTCCCTAATGTACCTTACTATATCATGGTAATAATAAGTAAAATTCAGTTTACCTTACCCAAACTTTTACAAAATCCACAAAACACTTTTTTGCATGGCATCATTACAGTTTTCCTAAATTCAGATCTCAAAAGCTAAAATTAACACCAGTGACCACACAGATATTTTATGTTAACTTCTCTCTTTTGAAGAAAGAGAAAGAGGTAGAGAGAGAGGGAACCAACTCTAATACACTCTGTAATCAGAACGAAAAAATATTAGGATTCCAGTAGGAAATTAAACAATTGGGCGACGTCAGAACAATATATGATTAGAGTAGCGCAATCCTACAAAATATAACTTAATCGATCGAGATATTGCATTTACTCTCAAAAAGGTATATATGATTCGAGCAGTAAATCATATGGGAGGAAGCTCTTAACAAAATCTCAACACGATAAACAGACAGTAACTATCCAGCCATAAAAGGCACGCTTTCAAAACAAAGACGAAGAACCAAACTTGGTTTTCAGAACAGTACATGAAACACTGTTAAATCATTTGTCTTTTCTCATATGGGATAAAGCTTTTACAGACTTGATTGGCATCCCACGCTAGTTAACTCGTTATCCTCGTGACAACAACTAAACCAAAACACAACATCACAAGTACAGAACACTTGTTGCTAGGAGACAAAGTGTGGGTCACATACTACATTATTCTTGAAACGTATTACCAGTTTTAAATTACTCTGTTGAGTTATCTAAATCACTAACTCTTTTGAGATCTGATATTACACTACATATGATACTTCAACAATTATTGTTATTACACATAACACATGACAAATAGAAGAGAAAATATATCAAAACCATGGGATGATATACATATTACAAGGCAGCATCATGAAAATATATAAGGAATAGGTAGACCAGTACTTGAGGAAACATTCTTTATTGCAACTACTTTCGAGGTTCTAACATACCCCATCATCAGGCATCTAAAAATAACAAATAAATACAATGAAAAAAAAAACCACTTACTAACATGAAATAAAATTAATCACATCAGAACTAACTACCAAGAATTAAAATTGAACAGTGCCGTTTAACCTATAAAAGCAAGAGTCAAGAGAGGAATTAAAGGCAAACACCAAGATAGTTACAGAAGACAGACACAGAATAAAAAAAGGCATCTCAACTGACCATTTATTATTACAAAGTGATGGTTTTTCTCTGATGGAATATAATGTTTCAATTGTGGTTAGCTCCACATCACTAGATTAATATAGAAAAAGAATCTCTACTCAGAGGATGGTCAGCACAGTAATACCTGGATGAATGGGACAATCACCACAGTAATATCTGGATAAAATGGACAGTCACCACAGCAATACCTGGGTAAATGGGACAGTCACCACAATAATACCTGGGGGACAGTCACCACAATAATATCTGGATAAAATGGACAGTTACCAAAGTAATACGTGGATAAAAGGGACAGTCAGCACAGTAATACTTGGACAAAAGGGAGAGACAGTACAATAATATTTGGATAAATGGGCCAGTCACCATAGTAATACCTGGATAAAAGGAACAGTCATTACAGTAATACCTGGGTAAAAGGGACAGTCAGCACAGTAATACCTGGATGAATGGGACAGTTAGCACATTAATACATGGATAAATGGGACAGTCACCACAGTAATACCTGGATAAATGGGACATTGAGCACAGTAATACTTGGATAAATGGGAAAGCCAGTACAGTAATACCTGGATAAATGGGACAGTCAGCACAGTCATACCTGGATAAAATGAACAGTCACCAGAGTAATCCCTGGTTAAATGGGACAGTCACCACAGTAATATCTGGATAAATGGGACAGTGGTACAGTAATTTCTGGATAAAAGGGACAGTCACCAAATCAATACATGGATAAATGGGATAATTAGCACTAGCTGCAGGAAAGTTTTTCTGAGTCCTTCAGAGTTTTCTGTCAGTGCATGGGTTGGTTAGCTAATGTATGTATACATGTGTGTGTGTATGTAAATAAACACACACACATATACACACACACACACACACACACACATATATATATATATATATATATATATATAAATATATATATATATATATATATATATATATATATATATATATATATATATATATATATATATATATAAAGAATTTCACTCAGAAAGAAAGTGACGCAAACGAGTGAAAGATCTTCATGCTTTATAGTATTCTCATGCAAACTACAGATAACAGAGAAAAGGTTTACAAAGAGGATTCACTTTTACAAAACCCATTTAAGTTCACAGGCAAAAAAAGTGATGAAATCACAAAAGGGCCAGTAAAGGTATGGAGGTCAGGGGATACAAAGGAAGGGGTAGGGCGTAGGGCTTTACTTCGCAACCTGATAAATTATGATGAAAGCGAAAGTAGAAGTAGGAGTCTTTTCTTAATCAGTACAGAAAGCAATTGCCATTATAATATGCACAATGTTAACCATACCTGAAGTGATAGACACTAGCAACTCTTCAAGCAATACAATTTGAAGACATAAAGCAAATGTATCCACTTAGAAGTGTGCGACCATATAAACGGAATGCTTCTTTGTGGGTAACATTTTTTTTTTCCTTTTTCCTTCTTTGTCGTCGAGAATGATATGGTGAACTCATTCTGATTGTTGCTGTTGCTTTTGCGGAGACCTGTGTAATGTTCAGCAAAAACCTGGGCCGGGTCAATGTTGGGTGGTACTGGAATCAGGCGCTCTTGCATAATTTTCACATCTTCAGCGGTGGTTCGTCCAAACCGAAGGTTATTCAATTTGCGTATTATAATGGCACCCACTTTCTATACTGATCGAGAAAAGACTCCTACTTCTACTTTTCACTTTCATCATAATTTCTCAGGTTGCGGGGTAAAGCCCTACGCCCTACCCCTCCCTTTGTATCCCCTGACCTCCGCATCTGTCTCTTTTGGTTAGGCTTTACTACCTCATTTGTGATTTCACCGCTTTTTTGCCTATGGTTTCAGTCCTTTTTTGCAATGGCAACGCCTTAGACCAAGAAAAATGTGTTAACAAAGGAATGGGGGATATTTAGATTTTAAATATAGTTTTCTTAGACCTGTGTGGCTTCTCTGCGATTATGGTCAGGTCAGGTCAGCTCGTTTGCTGCACAATTATACATCATATATATATATAATATATATATATATATATATATATATATATATATATATATATATATATATATATATATATATATATGTTACCTACAAGATTAAACATTTCTTTCCCGGAAATGATACGTAACGTGTTTCTGGCCTATCTTCAAGCGTGGTAACTAGCAACCCTATCTCTCCCCTCTCTCTCTCGTACTCAATCGCACATCTCTCTCTCTCTCTCTCTCTGGTACTCCACACACATATCTCTCAAAATGGATATTCTAAGGAAACACAATCTTTCCTACATAAATAGATTTATTATCAAACAAAACCCAACAAGTAATGAATTAACAAAGAAAATATTAAAAATGCATAATAAATGAATTATCAAGTCAAAATAGTCTAATTCAAGATTTAACCTTATTCTGGCTAAACGCCTTTTCACTCAAAACTCCCACACATTCCATCTTAGACATTATACGTCTAGTCTTAAAGTCAACCAAATTGAAACAACCATAACTTGCAAAGATTGCAGTGTTCGTTCTCTATCACCACAGCATCACCACAGACATCTGTCGAAAATTAAATAAACAGTAATCTCCCACAAATACAGTACACAGCATATGACATAATAATGAAAATCTAAAATGCATGGATTTAATCAATGTAAATCAGAACACAATAAAATATAATATTAAGTGACATAAATGCACATATTAAAATTCTCCCCACAAATTCATAAGTGTCTTGGATATGGTAAATTACTAGTTCACAGTCGTTTCAGAAAAAGAGAGTCTGGATTTACCTTAACTGCCGATTTTCTAAGAGATCGGAACACACAAGAAATACGTCAGATGATATCGCTCTTGGCTAGATAATAATCAATCAGACCTAACTTTTGGCTTTTATTTAGACCCACAATCACTCCATTTTCCTAACGCACGAACTTACGTACTTACGCCTGCTTTCGGTCGGCTGCCTCACATACCAGCTTCAATATTGTGTGTTCTTTCGAGCCAAAACAGCTGAGACAATTGAAACATCTGCTGACTGCAGTGATTTGCATCTATGTCACCGTCCAAAGTACCACTCTGTAGCTCCCTTTCGCTTCATCACACTATGACTGAATATACACATGGAAATCTAAAACCAAACATATTTCCCCATATAGTTTCGGCTACCCATAAGAGCATCTACGGCCTCTTTTAATGGCGAACTAACTTAAAAGCATTCGTATAAAATATAACAAAAGAGCTATGCTCAATCAAGCAATATCTACTGAACTGCAGTTTTAAGTACTGCTCTCATGAACTATTTCCAAAGTCACTGGGGTCGTTTTCTTGACCCTTGCATGTAACTTTACAGCTTTAAAACAAGCTTTACTACCCCCATAATAAGAATTATCAGTAGAATAGCCACTAAGATTATCAATATTGAAGGCATAATGTATTTCTGGTACTCGAACATTATTGGATCATCATCTTCTTCTAACGGTGGAATAGTCATTGGTACCCCTATTTTGAGCACTGGAACCACATCATGATAGATTCGCGCCTTGACATGAATATCTTCTCGAACTGTTGAACACAGCACGGCTAATTACAGTATGTTGATACCACACAACATGAAGCATCAAGCAGCTTAGATCCTAAAAATGAATGATGTCGACTTGTTACCCTGACACATCATCGTAACAGGACATTCTTTGCAGTATCTGACAGTAGAGTTCTGGTGGAGATTATGTGGTATTCAAGTGGAAACTGTACAAAAGAAGTCACATTCTGTCGGTGTCTGTCTATGAACTAATGACAATTCACAGCCACCACAGATACAACTCGCAACTGGAAACATTACTGTCACACATACTTCTCTCCTAACTAAAGGTACATCCTGTCTTATAATCAATTCCCGAACCTTAATGCTGAGTCTAAAATAGACATGGTCTCTAACCCATCCCATATCACTACTGAATCTCAAAGCACTCGGAAAAGTCCCCAATAATAAAACTAAGAAAAGGTTTCATGGTACTGACAGGAACATATATTAGTAATCCCCGATCAGACAATCTCACTCAAAACATTGCATATAAATACAAATCTCCTCCTATAGATAATACTTTCCGCCCCATGTAGATAGCGGAATTCCTTAAAACATTTTCTAGTAATCCTAAAAGGTAATACATCACCATACACACGGCCATCTGCAGCAATAATTGCTTTATTTGCATTGCACTTCTATCCTTAAAAATCAGTTTCTTTTTCAATATTAAGAAGAGTATTTTGGATCTTAAGAAGCTCTATTGTCACACATCAAGATCTTCTTTCAAACCTTCTACTGTAACTGACAACTCATTCCAAAAAGATGTCTAATTGTTTCAAAACCAATTTTCAATTTCTCATTACTTTCTTACCTTCAGTCTAACTGTTTCCCTGAGCTATTAGGTCTCTTTGAACTTCTGCTACTTTGACTAAACTTCCAATGGACATGGCTCAATCGCAGCAATCCACACCAACACCTAGAAGAACCAAAGGTGCTGCTCTTTTACGCCTCCTTTTCTCTACAGAGGGTGAATTTCCTGGAGTAACGTCAGGAATCCATTCTAACGTTTTATCTATCCCCTTATCAACTCTATCTAGCATTATTCTCACTTCCTTCATTAACCTAGTTAAAGAGACTGGCAAAATCCTCTTATTCTCTACTTCATCTAGCGTCTTTCTCATTTCGGTGCAACCTATCGCCAGAATCATTCAATTCTTCTCTGGCTGATCCTATGTTGTCAAATTCCACACTTATGGTCACCTGGTCGAAGCTAACCAGACTTCATGATCTTCTTCAACCACTACACACTGGTCTAAACGAACTTCTTGTGACCCCCAGGTTACTGTACTTTCATCAGGATGCTTTTTAAGAACTTCCAGCATCTAGAATGAACAAAAACAAAAAAAAACAATAAATATCATATGCATACAAACATCAACCCATTTACTCCTCTAATTATATACAAAAGTTCCATTACATCCTTTGTTCAACTTCGAAATATGGGTCCTTCGTCACACCAGTATTTACATCCTTTATTACAAATCTATTCCTTTTTTAATCTCTACAATCTCAAAAAGGTCCATGGAACTTTGGAAGCAATTTATAATTCGGATCATTCCAAACATTCACTTTAACAAACACTCTATCACCCATAAAAATAACTACACCCAGCGATTTAGCGTTATCTTCTCTACCATTCTTGCGAGAACTAAGTTCAAGTTCTTTACTAATACGCAAATCTTTCTTTCTCGCTGTATTTATCAACGAAGTAACCGTGACCTCGCCCTTAATTTATTCTGGTAGAACAAATCAAAAGGCCCTTTCAACTTGTATCCATACAAAGCTTCTGCTGGAGATATCTTAATTGTGTCATTCACCATAGTGTTGATACTATATCGAACTTCATCCAAAGACATGTCCCAATGGCCAATATCGGAACCACCACTGTCATGCGCCAAGCCTCAATTTATTTTCGGTTGCCCTCTCACATAACCGTTAAGCGCTGGCCTATCACAGATTATAGCCCACCTTCTTTATTCCCAGTAAATTAGCAAGACCCTCCAAAGTCTTATTAATAAATTCCCTACCATTGTCTGTGAGCAGACATTCAGGGTTTTCCTGTATCTACAAATTATCCCATAAGAAGCGCTATAGCTACTTCATCATCTGACTTGAATTTCAGCGGGAAAATCTCGACAAAGCGATCGCTCATCAGCGCAACCACTAATAAATGTCTATACCCATAAAAGCAGATTCGAGAAATTGCAGAATATCCATATGCGCTCTGAAATGGCCTATTTGGTACATGGGATCTGAACTTAAGCGACCGACACTGTAAATTAGCGACTTATTCGCATTGCAAATAGAGCAATTCTTCCTAAAGGCCTCACTACGGAAAACATATTTTTCAAAGAACTTTGACCTAACGTTTTCCTTATCTTATCAACACCTAAATGAGAGAACCAAATTTACAATGTACAATATCTAGAACTTGTGGTACTAGACTCTCGGCACGATGATCTGTGTAGTTTAAGCTGCCATGAACTACTTATGAAGTTTATACTTAACTTTCCTAACTAATGAAATTATTCTCAATTCTAGTCCAGAAAAGGCAACATAAACTTTCTTCGGTAAAACTCCTCTGAGAAATGCCTTAGCATCTGATAATAATTTATCTTCATCTTGCTTCTCTTCGAGCAAGGGTATGTCCCAAGTGACATTTTCACCAGTAATATAACACAGAGCGTTTCCCTCAACATCACGAATAACAATCTCTTCTGAGACTGCCGACACACTATTTCTCTCCAAAGTATGCACTATAGGAGCGTCTTTGTCCCCACATGAGATATCTCAGAACTACTAGTATCCGAGACATGAGACACCAAATGTTCACTCGTCTTCCGCTAGGATTCGGTATGTACTCCCTCATCCTCAACCGGAAAATATCTGCTCAATGCATCTGCAACCACATTATGCTTACCTTCAATGTATTTGAGGCTTGCATCAAAATCTCTCAATGTCAAAAACCAACGTGCTCTCTTGGGCGATAAATTTGGCTTATTAAAAAGCTCTAGCAACAGTTGATGATCTGTAAAAATCTCAACTTTATTTCCCATCAACAACATCTTGAAATGAACAAGGCTAGAGACGACTGCGAAAGCCTCTTTGTCCACAACTGACATCAGCCTTTCGTTACTACCACGCGTTTTGAACTTTCTGCTATAAAAAGCAATTGGATGTAATTTTTCCTCAAATTTCACCATCAAACACGCACCTATACATACCATTCGCGTCAGTCACCAAGGTGAGCGGTTGACTAAAATCTGGAAACTTCAAAACAGGTGGGTTCACTAAAGCATTCTTGCAAGCTACTCAAGCTAATTGCTGACTGTCACCCCAAACAAATTTAACGTCTATTCTGCCAATAGATCTGTCAATGGAGCGCTGTTGTAGAAAAATTTTGCTCGCTTGGCGAAGAAACCCGACATACCTAGGGAATGAACGAATCTGCTTCCTGGTTTAGGAACTGGAAAACCACGATAGCCTTAACTTTGTCAGCATTAACTCTGACTCCTTTTTTAGAATAACATGACCTAGATAGACAATTTCTTTCTTCAAGAAACTCATTTGTAATTTAACCTTTAACCCAGCGGTACATTAATCGCTTGAGGACTTCTTTTAACACCTTTAAATGTTGATTGTATCTGTGCATATGAGAATGTCATCCATGTACACAAATACCAAACTTTTTCCTAATAAACCGTGAAGCACTGTGTTAACCAGCCTATTAAATGTTATTAGGGACCCTTGTAATCCAGGCATCCTATTAAACTCGTAATGCCCTTTGGTATAGAAATGCTGTAAATTTCACGACTATTCTCGCTAAAAGCAGACACAAAAATCCTCGTGAGATCTATGAAGCGAATATATATTCTTGCGCCACCGATTTCAACAAACAAATCAGGCAAACAAGCTACAGGGTATCTGTCTGGGCATGTCTTTTAGTTCAGTTCTGAGAATCTGGCCTTCACTTACTCTGAACTGTCTTTCTTTAGGACCGCTACGTAAAGAAATTAAAGAGACTGTTGTGCTTTGCATCTTTCTGACCATTGACTTTTAACTATTTGTTCTGATCTGGGCAACCTATCTCCCTCTCTCTCTCGTACTCAACCCACATCTCTCTCTCTCTCTCTGGTACTCCACACACATATCTCTCAAAATGGATATTCTAAGGAAACAGTCTTTCCTACATAAATAGATTTATTATCAAACAAAACCCAACAAGTAATGAATTAAAAAGAAAATTAAAATGCATAATAAATGAATTATCAAGTCAAAATAGTCTAATTCAAGATTTAACCTTATTCTGGCTAAACGCCTTTTCACTCAAAACTCCCACACATTCCATCTTAGACATTATACGTCTAGTCTTAAAGTCAGCCACATTGAAACAACCACTAACTGCAAAGATTGCAGTGTTCGTTCTCTATCACCACAGCATCACCACAGACATCTGTCGAAAATTAAATAAACAGTAATCTCCCACAAAGGCAGTACACAAGCATATGACATAATAATGAAAATCTAAAATGCATGGTTAATCAATGTCAAATCAGAACACAATAAAATATAATATTAAAGTGACATAAATACCTATGTCCAATTCTCCCCACAAATTCATAAGTGTCTTGAATATGGTAAATTCACTAGTTCACAGTCCACACAGAAAAAAGAGAAGTCTGGATTTACCTTAACTGCCGATTTTCTAAGAGATCGGAACACACAAAGCCACGTCTGGACGATATCGCTCTTGGCTAGATAATAATCAATCAGACCTAACTTTTGGCACAATTAGACACACAATCTCCATTTTCTAACGCTTTGAACTTACGTACTTGCATACCAACTCAGTCGGCTGCCTCACATACCAGCTTCAATGTTGTGTGTTCTTTCAGGCCAAAACAGCTGAGACAATTGGAAACATCTACTAACTGCAGTGATTTGCATCTATGTCACTGTCAAAAGTACCACTCTGTGGCTCCTTTCACTTCATCACACTATGACTGAATATACACAGTAAATCTAAAACACAAACATATTTCCCCATATATATATATATATATATATATATATATATATATATATATATATATATATATATATATATATATATATATATATATATATATATATATATATATATATATATATATATATATATATATAATATATATATATATATATATATATATATATATATATATATATATATATATATATATATATATATATATATATATATATATATATATATGTATATATATATATATATATATATATATATATATATATATATATATATATATATATATACATATATATATATATATATATATATAATATATATATATATATATATATATATATATATATATATATATATATATATGTATATATATATATATATATATATATATATATATACATATATATATATATATATATATATATATATATATATATATATATATATATATATATATATATATATATATATATGTATATATATATATATATATATATATATATATATATATATATATATATATATATATATATATATATATATATATATATATATATATATATATATATATATATATATATATACATATATATATATATATATATATATATATATATATATATATATATATATATATATATATATATATATATATATATATATATATATATATATATATATATATATATATATATATATATATATACATATATATATATATATATGTATATATATATATATATATATATATATATATATATATATATATATATATATATATATATATATATATATATATATATATATATATATATATATATATATATATATATATATATATATATATATATATATATATATATATATATATATATATATATATATATATATATATATATATATATATATATATATATATATATATATATATATATATATGTGTGTGTGTGTGTGTGTGTGTGTGTGTGTGTGTGTGTGTGCATTGCGTGTGTATGCAAGCCGTTTCTTACAAATTTCTTGTCATCATACCTTTTCTTTGAATAATATTTTAATATTTCTGTTTTGTTCCAGCGAATAGGACAGCCATAGTTTTGCACATGTAAATTTACAGCACTGTTTGGAGAGTTTGTTCTTACACAATATCGATGTTGGGGAAATTCTCTTACTAATATCTTTGGGGTTTGTCCCAGGTAGAACGTATGGTTTACAAAATGCCTTGTGAATGTGGAAAATTCTACCTGGCACAAGCCGGAAAAGATATCAATAAGAGAATTTCCCAACATCGATATTGTGTAAGAACAAAAACTCCAAACAGTACTGTTAATTTACTTGTGCAAAACTGTGGCTGTCCTATTCCTTGCAACAAAACAGAAATATTATTCAAAGAAAAAGATATGATGACAAGAAATTCGTTAGAAATGGCTTCCATAAGTTTAGCAAACAAGAAAATTTTAATATTACTCAGGGCATAAATAAATTATATCCTTTATTCCTTCACATTGTTTCTCAACAGTACAAATTCTGAGAAAGGCCTAAAATTACCTAACACCAAATCGTTGAATAGTTTTCTCTTCTAACTTTTGTGAATTGCTAATTCTTGACCATTTGTTTATGATCTAAACAACCTAATTTTAACTTTGGCAACTGTTCTTTTATTTTTTTATCGGTGAGAAACAATGCTTATGACTTTTATGTATGTGCTTATTCTGTTTAATTGTAATAAAGCTCTTGAAGAGACCTGGTGGAAGGCGAAGTTATCGAGCTATTAGAGCGTTTTATATTCTTTTCTCCTGTGGAATATATATATATATATATATATATATATATATATATATATATATATATATATATATATATATATATATATATATATATTATTATTGAGGGGCCAAAGTATTCTTATACAAAAATATTTATAAGGTTTTTATTTTATTTTAATTGTTACTGCCAATCGCTACAGATATTGGTATTAATATTTAAGACTTGATTTTTTAAATTTTCATTTTGCATTTTAATTTTAGGGGAATTTGTCTAGCAGAGATCAAGCATGATAGAATTCCTATGGCAATCTTGAGTTCACGTTGTATGTAGTCCTTTTAATCGAAAGCCAGAGCTCTAGAGCTAGGGGCTTTCTATACAAAGTTTGGCGTAGGTGTCCAATCTACCTTATGTCTCAGACTAACTTCTTTGCGCCATTAAACTTTCCTTTCGTCTCTCCGGATCCTCATCTCGAGTCTGGACTATGAGATCTGGAGTGTCATGTTTCTTGATCTCAGGATAAGATGTTAACTGGTCAGGGGCTTTTGTCTCTATGAAGGTTGAGATATGAACTCAGTGCGCTTGTTGTAATACACTCTCTCTCTCTCTCTCTCTCTCTCTCTCTCTCTCTCTCTCTCTCTCTCTCTCTCTCTCTCTCTCTCCCTAACCTTTTTAAATACTGTTATATTGTTTTCTTCAAGATAGGGGTAATTAAGGAATGACCATTGTGTATGTATAAAATATTAAATGAAAGTCACGTAAGTCATGAAAAATAAATAACTCCATACTTTCCGCTGTGTAACGTACTGACAAAATAACTAGATGCGGTTTCCTCTCAGTTTAGTAGTATATAATTGAAAAGATCATGTTTTTACATCAGTCTACGCGGCGAAACCAGTCATCTCTCTCTCTCTCTCTCTCTCTCTCTCTCTCTCTCTCTCTCTCTCTCTCTCTCTCTCTCTCTCTCTCTCTCTGACTGCTATTTGAGTAATCTGTAATTTGCAACCCAGTTTTCCCTTCATAAGTGCAGCAAGGAGAAATTGTCCTTTAATGTGTGTTGCATCTCCTTATGAGAACTGAATTAAGATCCTTACTTTTTCACTTCTGTTATATAAGTAAGTATATGCTTACTTTTGAAATTTTGTGAGCGTTGACTCTGAATGCCTTTGAGGATGCTTATCATCCTTGAATTTTGGACTTTTGTGTGTTAAAACCTGGTAATTGGTTCAATGTGCATTTCCTGAAGTTTTGAACCTGGTCCTTGGCCCACTCTGGACATCATTTCTCTTTTAACAACCAATGTCCTCTTTCTCATTTATTATTTTTTGTTAAATTACAGGAGCATCGGCGTTTGCTTGTCTTTTCTTTTCGTTTCTCGGAAATCAAAATTACCCCTTCGTATACAGCCCCTGGCATTTGTGTAATTAAGGCCTAGGGATCTGAATCACAGTTCAGAGAACTTCACAACAGAAAAAGGAAACGTGGAGGGTGCATAGCTGCATTGCTTTTCCTTAAACCTTGGGGCATATTGCTTCCCCACAAACTTCGGCGCTTTAAAAATCAAATTCTGATGTTAGCTAGTTAATATTATTCTATCTTCATAGAAATAGAATTTGTGTTTGCGTTTTGAAGATCTCCCTCCCTCACTCTCTACATATACTATACATTGTTTATGATATACACCTTGGCCTTTTCTAAGTTGTATACGAAGGACTGGTTTCAGTAATGAATACCTCACTTGAAGCTTGTGAAACATAGTAAAGTAGCTGTTGAATTGATAGTTTTGTTTTCCGTTTTTAAAAAATGTTCATTTTTTATATATATTTTGTGATGATGGCAACCTTTCCCCCGACGGTACTGTGACGGGATGGTGTTGCATATTTCTTTAAGTTTGCCTGGAAGGATTACCAGAAACGATGTCAGGGAAAGCGTAAAGTTTTTTGCACAGAACTCCACAAAATAATTATGCGCCTGGCATAGCTCCGCTTCAGTAGAAATGATGCAGGTAGTGCAAGCAAAGTTGCATATTCATATCTTCAGTAGATGTACTGTTGCGATGACACTTCCTCATGTTATGTGAAGGCATAAAAAAGCTATATATATGTAGAAGAACGAACGAACTGTGTAGCGATTTTTATATATATATTTTTTTTTGCGCGGGAGGGAGGCGCCGAACAATTTACGTATGGCGACTGATTATGGTCTTTGAAAGTGTAGTAATTAGACATTCAGATTTCGTATGTATAACTTATATCATAATACCTCATGCCTAGTTTTTAATGTAGTTTTGTCTACTGTTACTGTTTTGTTAAGTATGTAGAAGCGGAAATTAGAACCGTTTCTTAAAAGCAGTTTCGCTTCCCGTAAATGTCGGTTAGTGGAACAGGTAATTGGTTCTTTGGGAAATAGCAACGCATGCTCAGGCTGCCTCTAAGTAATTTGAAGAAGCAAACCCCCATTAACAAATGCTTGGGACTCTTGAGCATTTTTTTTAATTACGGATAGCCTTATTTTTGCTGCCTTGTTTTCCCCCATCTCATTATTACAAGAAGTCATAAGGGAAGCTTACGGGTGCTTTGGAGAAGGCCAAGCAAAATCTTTTTACTATTACAGCCGAAACACTTGAGTACATTTTTCCAATCTTTGTTAAACTAGCCACGTTTACTGTTATTTCCCTTCTAAGTTAAAGCTCTTATTTCTATTTCTTCACAAGACACTACAGCTGTCACTTTGCTCTTTGTGGCGATCGCAATCGCTTCACGATTATTTGTTTGTTTGATTTGGAAGTATGCAAATGCTTGCACAGCTAAATAGACACTCAACTGAACGTGACTTTGAAAGATAATGTTATTTAAAGGTAGACTGGATCGGAAGTCAGCATGAAAGAAAAGTTTTTTTTATTCAGCATATCAGAATTTTATGCTATTTTAAAGCATTTGTTATGGAAGGATATGTGTTGAAATAAGGCGACAAGTTAACGTAAATGAGCAGCAGTGCCCCAGAATCCCCAAATGCTGTTCCTTAGTAGACACTGAATCTCTCTCTCTCTCTCTCTCTCTCTCTCTCTCTCTCTCTCTCTCTCTCTCTCTCTCTCTCTCTCATAAGCAAAGAATTACACACGCTCTTAACTTTTCCATATTGTCACCTATTTGACATTTTTCAAATCAGTCAATGCTCACTAAGTTGGTGCTGAAAATTCTATGTCAGTTCCAAAAGATGCTGCACATAGCGATAAATTTCGAAACCGTTAACCCCTACGAAGCGTAAAGTTTTTTTTTTTTTTTTTATTCACTACTGGCCTCTACCGTTGAATAGGGCCAAGTGGTACCTGTTAAGGACATTAAAGTGGGCTAATAGTGAAGCATCTTACTCTCATCGACTTTTGTTGGGTAAGTTTCAGTGCGGCTTATATCCTCTAGCTTTATTTTCCCTTACTTTTAAATAATAAGTGAGATCTCTACCTTAGCCATTAAATGGATAATTGAAATGATCAGCTTTGAGAGTCTGTAAGTCTTGAGGAAAAGAGCTTGTGAACATTCTTGTATGTTTTGGATGTATTTGCGGTTAGGAGCGGTTGACGAAATACCCATGCATTAATGGCCATGGAGATTTTTTTTAGTTTTTGTTTACCATGTTGACATGAACCTACTATTTGCGTGGGTCTAGCACTCTATACCTTGAACTGCAGTTTTTTAGGAGCGCACTTATGTTACTGCCTTTTACAAAGTTTCCCTATTTTTTAGTTGAAGCTGTGTTGACATATTTAGAGATTTTGAAATTAGGTTATATTACTACTATTGTAAAAGCATTAAACATAAAGTATTGAATTTGCGTTGAGGAACTTATGTGAAAAAGTCAGTAAACTAATTAGCGTCCCTTCTGTAGGTCCCGGTATTTTTGTCTCTTGACTATTGTTTAAAACAAATGTGGATGACATGGTGTTCCAATGCGCTGATCAAGGACAAGCCGGGAGAAAATAAGTAAACTAGAGAGATAATGGGAACGAAGAAATTGGTGGGTTCAACTGCATTTCCGATGGAGATTTAACTGGTCCTGAAAGTGTCTGATAAGACAATAGAGCCAACACTGAGACGGTACGCGCATGTAGTGGGGATGAGTGAGGAGGGAGGAGTGAAGAGGGCAAGATGGGGGTAGGTCAAGGGAGCAAAGGATTAGAGGAGGTGATCAAGTGAAGGAGGATTTAGAGAAGAAGGGTTATAGGACGAAGATGCTTTTGATAGGAATCATTGGAGAAGATGCATCAAGGCAACAGAACCCTAGTATAGCAATAACGGTGTGGATGAAGAGGAAGTCGTTTTATACAGGAAGATTTTTTGTTGGGTATATACCTACCTTTGCACATTCATGTGCAAGAAAATGAAAGAGCATATCACATGGAAAAGAACATCGCCTTGGAAATGCCGACGATTATTCTGTAACACTTTATCGATCTTTCCAAGCAAAAGATAAAAATAAAAGAGGCTTTGGCAAATCTGATGGGAGAGTCTGGTTAGTTGTAAATAAAAAATATGTTAAATATTAACGGATTAACGCTCCCATGGTCATACAGTAATACCAATAAACTGTGAAGTGACTTCAGTAATATGAGGATTGGCCAAGTACCTTTAATCCTTGAATTTTTGATGGCTGGGCTGTACAGCCATTTTTGATAACTCGTTAGTCCAACAGACTGCGATACTCGCTGGTTTTGAGAGCCACAGTCTTGGGAAATTTACAAGCCGTTTCCTTTGTAAGTGCCTTGAAGGAGGAAAATGCAATCTCTTCTTAGTTCAGGGGAGAAAGTATAGGGCGACTGGTGTTTACAGTATTCTTGAGGAAGACGGATTCTTGCATATATATACAGTACAGTATATATAAATACATACACACACACACACACACACACACACACACACACACACACACACACATATATATATATATATATATATATATATATATATATATATATATATATATATATATATATATATATATATATGCATGGAGAATGACTAGATGTTTCGTAACAATTTTGATTTAAAAATACATATATTGGCTAAAAGCGGACAAATAAAAAAAAATTGTTATGAAACATTCAGTCCTCTCTCATATATATATATATATATATATATATATATATATATATATATATATATATATATATATATATATATATATATATATATAATCATATATAATCTACAAATGTCAGTTAATATCAATTCACGCTGCCTCGGAATAACACCGATGGGAATTATCATCGAAGGGAATTTATAAGTACCGTGAATTGGATATTAAGGATATTTGTAGTTTTCATTGATATAAATCACGATGTGATAAAATTTCATATAATATATATATATATATATATATATATATATATATATATATATATATATATATATATATATATATATATATATATATACGGATTAGTTTTTATCACATCACCATGAATTATAAAAGAGCATTAAGCTAAAAATGTCGTTTAATATCCAATTCCCTCTACCTCAAATATTATTTGTGTATATTTATGTAAACCGAAGGAATTATAGTTGATAAAAGTTCGTCGTCTTATGGGCTCGAAACTCCGAACGCGAGAACTCATGACGTTCAGTAACGTCTTAGCCTATTTGGCTATCAACATATTAAACCACATATTATTATATATATATATATATAATATATTATATATATATATATATATATATATATATATATATATATATATATATATATATATTATATATATATACATACATACATACTGTATACATACACACACACGCACACACACACACACACACACACACATATATATATATATATATATATATATATATATATATATATATATATATATATATATATATATATATATATATATATATATATATATTTCTATATATATATATATATATATATATATATATATATATATATATATATATATATATATATATATATATATATATATTTATGTGTGTGTGTGTGTCTTCCTAACATAACGTGTATAATCTTTGCCATGCTAGCTTGCTTAATTTGGTTAAATTAAATCAGCTTGTGTCAGAGCGAAGCTGGAGGACCTGTCTCTTGAAGGATGGAAGATTATTTGAATTTCCCAGTAGCAAGCCTTAGCAAGCCATAGCAATATTACTTGTTATAATGTTTTTTTTTTAATTGTTAATTGTTCATTTGTAGCAGGAACTTAATTTTATTATAGTCCTATTTTTCTAAATTAATAAACTGTGATTAGTTCCTTAGAAGAGCATAGATAACGGGACACCAAAAATAATAAATGGCGCAACGAATTTACTTTGAAGCTGACGGAGGATTCATAACTGTCATTGCTTAAAAAATTTTAAGTATTTCTGTAAAAAAGAATATGGAGGCGGTTCCTGCAGTTTGAAGGCGGTACAGCCCTTGCTGTTAATAAACGTATAATGCAGTGCCCTCAAGTTTTTACAAGATTTACAAAAGTCATGAAAATATTATTAACTAGATTCCTTCCATTTTTGCGTTTTCAGTTTGAGTTCTCTGTGGTAGTAATTACTATCATTAAGTTTCCCTTTATTACGTAGACTGTTGTATGCCTTCAGTTCAAAGTGATCTTGTCGGGTCCCGAAAGGAGTGATGTTTTTCAAAAGTGACTTTAGCTCAGATGCAGGCAGAGATGTGTCCTGTGACGAAACAGCTGCAATGGAATTAAAAGAAAAGATAAGAAATGTTTTCTTGTACTGGGATCCCGAATGAAACTGTGTGTTGCACTAGGTGCGAAATAAACTCATCCAGTACCTTTTGGCCCTGTGAACAGCTTTCATTTTGCAAGGTCAGGATGAGCAAATCCTGACTAGAGCTTGAAGAAATAAGTCCTGCCGGTCCTTCAGCAAGACTAGGTTACAATGAGTAAGGCCTGTCGCCTCATCTACAGATTCCCCTCCAAGGCTGGCCCTCGGAGGGTGAATAGACTCGCCATCCGAAGGGGTGGGTTGGTTCATGATACTCCCGACACCACACTGCTCCCGCAGGGAGTTTTCAACACCGTCAGGAGGAAGTTGATTGCAGCCACTTCTTGCTGCTGCAACTATTCGGTAAAAGAAGAGGTGAGTGTAGGAAAAATGAAGTCAGCAATTTTTAAAATGTGAAATTCTTCGCTTGGTAACATTACCTTAATGTATGTTAATCTTTTCAAAATTATTGATCTATTAAAATTCGATGGAAATATCCATAAGTTATAAATCATGTTTTACACCTACCAACCTTTCAGATAGATTCTATTGCACTAAATACTTGGCAATTAAAAAAAAAATCTTTCTCATTGTGTACGCGTTGTGGGGGTATAGGAACACTAAGAAATGACAATAATTTCATACAGTTGACAAAATATTTATTATCTCACTTAAATTTCCTAAAAGCTTCTTTTAGATAATGTCTTCACTGCCACACCTGGGAAAGTTACGAAATATTTAATACAACACGTCAGTAAGGATCACAATCACGATTGTTATAGTATTCGAAGAAACTGATTTCTAATGCTAACGAAGATGAAATCGTGTTGGTATTTTTAACTTTGATATTAAACTGTAATTTTGATAAAGATGCTGTTTACACCAAGTTAGATATATATTATGTTGTCACTTTGATAGAAGGGCTAATGAGTAAAATGGTCCTATTGAGACAATAATCGTGTTTTCAGAATTTAAATTTTTCCTCCTTACCATGTAGGCGTCTTTATACATTGAAGTTATCAGTTTTTAATCCAGGGTTTTGTTGTGTTTATACACACACACACACACACACACACACACACACACACATATATATATATATATATATATATATATATATATATATATATATATATATATATATATATATATATATATATATATATATATATATACATATATATATATACATATATATACATATATACATATATATATATATATATATATATATATATATATATATATATATATATATATATATATATATATATATATATATATATATATATATATATATACATATGTACACAAATGCATATATATACTATATGTATGTTATATATACATATGTATATATATATATAAATATATATATGTATATATATATATATATATATATATATATATATATATATATATATATATATATATATATATATATATATATACACATATAGATACATATGAATTTTTTACACATATAACAGGACATTTTTTATTCTTAAACATTAAGTCACAAATTTCTTATAACATCAGTTCACTGTACCTTTGGAATATCTTACTCCCAAGCAGTGTAAGTGACCAGTGCTGTCAGTGCACCTCACGTGGTGCACTGTAGACATTAATAAAGGGTGTCTGCAACGTCCCTTAGGCCCCTAGCTGCACCCATTTTATAGCATTTTATTTTCGCTTCATTTCTTCCATCTTGCTGTCCAACTGTTACCTCTCTCTCTGGTTTGGGGCTATTGCGGGCTTACTTCCTGGTTCAGCCTCATGATTTTTTATTTCCTGTACCTACGTTATGCACCGTATGCGTTGCTAAAGGGAATTTACAACGTTCATTCCGCCCCTAAGCTGTACCCACTTTTTAACGTCTTACTGTACCTCCATTCTCGCTTCCTTTCTTCAACCCTGTTGTCCAACCTCTCAAACTATTACGCGAGTGCAAGTGTAGAATTTTCTCCCAGTTTCCTCTTTCGATGTTTATGCTTTATTTCTTTTAATATCCAGATCTTTTTGTCTTGCTTCCCAACCTCTGCGACTCCGTCTTTTCACTGTCTTAAGCGCTGAATGGCTTTAAGTACCCCAGTGCTTTGCTTAACGGCCTACATTTAATAAAATCATTCATTATTTTCTGCATGTGTTTATCCTATTGTCCAAGTACCCTAACTCCGTCTTTTCAGTCTTAAACGCTGAATGACCGAAAGTCCCCCAGTGCTTGGCTTCAGAGCCGAAATTTCAGGATTCATTAATCCATTGGATACGTACGCTTGTCGCTGCGTTCGCATCACTTTCACCATTAGATTTCAGGTTCTTCCTCTATTCTCTGCTCAGTTTTTCCCTTTATTTATAAGTTCTTATCACGTCTGCATTCTTTAAATAAAAATTAAACTTAAAAGTAAACACCCTCAACTTATGGAAACATTTCTCTTTCCTCAAAACATCGATGTTTTCTGTTTTGCTTTATTAATCAAAATCGTAACATCCATCTTCATGTTTTTTTAGAACTTAAGTAATTGCCTCTGTCACTTGAACGTACTTTAAAGAAAAATTACGTAATTCGCCCATTTATTAACAGCATGTTATTTAATCCAGATATGCCTCACACACCTGGGTAAGGTAAATTATTATTCTATTCCCCCTTACAGAGCATCTCACAAGCAATTCCACTGACCTACCGTTGCCATTCAAAATTCCTGTTTTGAAATTGCCCGCTAAACAACTTAAACAGTCAATTTCAAAGGCATTCCAAAAGTTATTAGGACCCTATTTCATTCCCACTATGTATATATATATATATATATATATATATATATATATATATATATATATATATATATATATATACATATATGTATATATATATATATATATATATATATATATATATATATATATATATATATATATATATATATATATATATATATATATATTATATTTTTTTTTTTTTTTTTTCTTATCATCATTTGGATGAGTGTGTACACGCATGCATGACAGCCTGCTCAATATATTTCTCTGAAAAGATTTAGAGAGGCAACAATGGCCAAGACTTCATTAAAATTATAATTTTGATAAGAGAATAGAGTCAGCAGCAACTTTTAATTCCGGGCTCGGACTACCTTAATTAAAGGGCCGCTGTTGTGTGATGTTTGATAATTAGTTTTGGGTTCTATAGACTGAGAGAAAGAAAATATATTATTTGTGGCCTGAAGCTCTTTCCATCTGAAGTCTTCGTTGAGACTCAGGTATAATTCTCTTCGAACTCTGAATGTGAGTATGCTCTTTATTTCTTCATTACAGTATTCATGGTTTTCAATTTTTTTAAACGTCATATTTTACTGCGCTAAATACTTTTGATTATTGTATGAAATCGAATATCTTTAACTTTTCCAATGATTACTTTACAATATACACGCGCTATACACACAAACATACACACACACACACACACACACACACACACACACATATATATATATATATATATATATATATATATATATATATATATATATATATATATATATATATATATATATATATATATATATATATATATATATATATATATATATATATATATATATATATATATATATATATATATATATATATATATATATATATATATATATATATATATATATATATATATATATATATATATATATATATATATATATATATATATATATATATATATATATATATATATATATATATATATATATATATATATATATATATATATATATATATATATATATATATATATATATATATATATATATATATATATATATATATATATATATATATATATATATATATATATATATATATATATATATATATATATATATATACATATATATATATATATATATATATATATATATATATATATATATATATATATATATATATATATATATATATATATATATATATATATATATATATATATATATATATATATATATATATATATATATATATATATATATATATATATATATATATATATATATATATATATATATATATATATATATATATATATATATATATATATATATGTGTGTGTATATATATATATATATATATATATATATATATATATATATATATATATATATATATATATATATATATATATATATATATATATATATATATATATATATATATATATATATATATATATATATATATATATATATATATATGTATATATATGAATATATAGTCCTTCGTCAATATGGAAATAAATATATGTTTTCTTATTTTTCACCTTATATATAAAATGAATCACGTACAAAAAAGTGATAATAACAAATATATATATATGTGTGTGTGTATATATATATATGTATATATATATATATATATATATATATATATATATATATATATATATATATATATATATATATATATATATATATATATATATATATATATATATATATATATATATATATATATATATATATATATATATATATATATATATATATATATATATATATATATATATATATATATATATATATATATATATATATATATATATATATATATATATATATATATATATATATATATATATATATATATATATATATATATATATATATATATATATATATATATATATATATATATATATATATATATATATATATATATATATATATATATATATATATATATATATATATATATATATATATATATATATATATATATATATATATATATATATATATAAATATATATAGATATATATATATATATATATATATATATATATATATATATATATATATATATGTATATATATAAATATATATATATATATATATATATATATATATATATATATATATATATATATAGTATATATATATATATTCTTTTATCATATGACTTCCGTGATTCATATTCAATCAGTAAGCTACAAACGTCCTTTAATATCAATTCGCTCTACCTCGGAAATAATATATTTTCATATATGTTACCGAAGGGAATTTTTTTGATAATAAGTTCGTCGTCTCATGGGTTCTGGTTGGAGCCCACGAGACGACGAACTTATTATCAACTAAAAAAAATTCCCTTCGGTGTTTATATGAAAATATATTATTTCGAGGTAGAGCGAATTGAATATTAAGGACGTTTTAGCTTACTGATTGAATATGAATCACGGTGATGTGATAAAAAGGCATAATATGGCTGCGTGCGACAAACGCACTGCATGGTTAGCATGGCAGAGGTGGGTGAATATCGTCTCAAATACAAAAATGAGTTCGACGGACTTACTTTGCTGGCCCGTGTGATTAAATCGTCCACTGTAAAAAAAACGAACTTATTATCAACTAAAAATTCCCCTTCGGTAACATATATGAAAATATATTATTTCCGAGGTAGAGAATTGGATATAAAAGGATGTTTGTAGCTTACTGATTGATATACAGTACATATACATATTCATATACACACAATTATATATGTATATACATGTATATGTATATTTGTGTATATATACAGTATGTGTGTGTATATATATACATATATATATATATATATATATATATATATATATATATATATATATATATATATATATATATATATATATATATATATTTAAGCTATGTGTATGTATACTGTATACATATACATACACATAGTTTCGGCCTACACCCGAAACACTTTGTTTTCTTCGTTGTTCCTAAAATCATGTGAACTTAACCCAGGAGAGCACGACTGTCTTCACAGGGGAGATTGCTATTAGGCAATCATATCCTTCTCGTAAGAATTCAAGGTAGATTTTTGTGTCCGTTTTGTTTTTAGCAAAATCTTACGGATCTAATATGCTTTGAGTTGTGGCGTTAACTATAGAATGAACGGAGTTCCTTTCAAGTTTCATTCATCGATTTCTTTTTGAATACAGTATGTATGAAACGCTAAAACACAAAGTTTATACCCAATTTGTTCAGACAACCTGCAATTAAACTACTTCACTTATTGTAAGATCTTTTGTTCATGATGCTGTAATATTTATATTTGTTTTTTTTTTTCTTTGCAAAAGTTGTGTTTTTCGTTACTGGAATTTATAGAAACGCTTAGTGTGAAATTTCTGTCAGTAGGAAAGACCAAATTTCAGTCTTTTTATGAGCTTGCTTTCTTTACCTGTCAAGGTTTTTCATTTTATGGTCGAGTGACAAATTATAATTTACTCTTTTATTGATGAGGTCATATTATTATAAAAGGAAACCGTATTTCATTCTTGCTCTCTGTTATACATCTACCCATTAGGTACTATTTTTTGTGTGCGTATGCTCGCAAATATGTCTTGTCTTTTTATAATGATTTTTTAACTGGATTTATTGCCAATGTAAGTAATTTTCATTTACCTTTTTCTTTTCAGGTAAGGGATAGTGGATACAGCCATTTCCATAAAATCTTGAGGTATTTGAATTATTTATTCCGTTGTCTACTTTGGATTTTCGTGTTGTAGAATTGCATCTATTCACCGATGGTTTTAGAAATGATCTTATTCAAACCTGAGTAATTCTGTTTCCGCAGTGTTTTAGAGATTAAAACATTTTATTTTTTTCGATTTTTCCAGTATAATTGATTTGAAGTGCGATATCGATAATTTCCTGCGGCTTTTTTTCCATCAATATATCATATTTCTGTATTTCTAGTTATATATCGGCAACCAGATGTATTTGTGTAATGCTTTAAGTGACAAACATGGTACTAGTTATATAGTTCTAGGCAATAAAAAAAACCCAAGTAGAAAAGAAAAATAAGTGGGTGGAAAATATTGACAGGGGAGACAGAAAACGGTCGTAGAAAGTTCCAAGGTGGATTGCGGAGGAAAAGCATCGTGGCTGTAGACATTATGGTGTGGAATTGACTGATTGTATGAGTGATCTCTCATATTGTTGAGTAGATATAGAAATGTGTGTATACTCTGGAAGGTATGCGTTATTAAGCAGAATGCTTGTTGTAGAAGTTTTAATGCGAGATGTGATAAGTGAAAAGTTGGACCATCTTGTACTCAACTAAGAGAGAATTAACGTTTGCTAACTTCTTTTTTTTTTCAGCGCTCTTAATCATTGGATGACACTAGTTACAAATTAAGATAGTGGTATTCTTAAATAAATCATCGAGGACTTCCTAAGCTGATAATGATTCTTAAAGCCAAAAAGGAAATTGTTGTTTGCTCTGGTTTATCAAAAAAAAGGCTATCGGAAAATTACTGCTAGTTACCGTTTAAGGGAAAATGATCTTATGCATAAAGGAACGGGAAACAATGTAAGTTATGCGGTATGTGCTTGAAAATAAAATGAGTTCGACCGCTAGCTGGACCACCTTCTAGCCTGTTACTGTAACTCCATTCCCACTTCCTTTCTTCAGTCTTGCTGTTCAATACCTCTAGCTGTTACTTGTTAGTGCAACTGTGGGATTTGCTTCAGTTTCACCATCTAGAATCTTGTTCTTCATTTCATTTATGTTCTGGATCTCATTATCTTGCTGGCCAGCCACTCTAACTCCCTCATTTTACTGCCTTAAGCGCCGAACGGCAGAAAGTAACCCCGTGCTTGGCGTGACAGCCTTAATTTCATAAAATCATCGTATCATATCTATCCGCGTTTCCGATGATATATATAAAACCCAAAACAACTTATAATAGACAATCTTTACACCTACTAAATACACACACTCACACACACACACACACACACACACACACACACACACACACACACACACATACACATATATATATATATATATATATATATATATATATATATATATATATATATATATATTAACTTTATCACATTACAATTGTTCTGTGCATTAGTAGAATTACTAAAGGACCTCATTCAAACTGGATGGTATCTAATGGAGTATTTATCTAGAAAAAGTTACAAGCTTTCTTGGACAAACAGTCCACATTATTAAGTATCCGTACAGTGAGCAGACACGTATCCTGCTGTATTTATATCTGTGTGCTGGGTACTTTTAATCCTATAATCGCCTGGCTCCTCCTGTGTGACCCCCACCCCCTCGTGATCATGGCCTTCCTCTGCCTCCTTCTTCTTCCAGGTGTCCGTTTTCCGTGCGTTCTCTTGAGTTTTTTCTTCGTTTCCTTGCTACGGTGGAGTATACGATTTTTCTAAGTATGCTGTCTTCAAAGCCGTTTCCGGTGTTCCCTGCCATTGTGTTGTTGGCGCATGTTATGAAGGCGTTCTCTACAATCAGTCTGGCAGGTTTTGTTGGTGTTCCTGTACAGAAAACTCATATTTTCCCAGTCTATTTTATGATCATTTTCCCAACAGTGTTTGGCAACTGCCGACGTCTGATTATAATGCCTCAGGTTCTGCAGGTGTTGTTTGCTTCGCTCTTTACATGATTTGCCAGTTTCGCCATAGTACCCTTCTTCACAGTCTAGACACGCTGCCATATATATCGCCCCTCTAATCTCTCTCCCCTCTACCGACTTTTTGTTTCTAACTATTTTATTCCTAATGGTGTTTTTGTAGCTGCCTATCAATTTGAAATTATCTAGCTTTCTGTTGATGGGTGCAATAGAGTTGTTGTCCAGGACTGTAATTATTTTCTTCCCTACCAAATGTTCCTTTTCTATACTTTCCCTCTCCCTGAAATAGTTTTTCCTTGCCTTGATGTGTGTCCACTCCCACCAATACTTAGGGTAGCCTAATCTCCTAAAACTCTCCCTCGGGTAATCCAGCTCTTCGGGACTGCAAATTCCTTTCTTGGATGTCCTGGTTATGAGGGAAGGGGAAAATTTAAAATTCAAGGTATATAGGAAGAAGACACACACCAATTCATACATACATAGATTCTCCAGTCATAGGAAAGAAATAAAAATAGGAGTAATGACAGGGTTGGCCACCAGGGCTTATAGGATTTGCAGTCCCGAATTTTTAGACGAAGAGCTGGTTTACCTGGGGGAGAGTTTTAGATTAGGCTACCCTAAGTATTGGTGGGAGTGGACACACATCAAGGCAAGGAAAAACTATTTTGGGGAGAGGGAAAGGATAGAAAAGGAACGTTTGGTAGGGAAGGAAATAATTACAGTCCTGGACAACAACTCTACTGCACCCATCATCAGAAAGCTAGATAATTCAAATTGATAGGCAGCTACAAAAACACCATTAGGAATAAAATAGAAACAAAAAGTCGGTAGAGGGGAGAGAGATTAGAGGGGGGGTATATATGGCAGCATGTCTAGACTGTGAAGAAGGGTACTATGGTGAAACTGGCAAATCATGTAAAGAGCGAAGCAAACAACACCTGCAGAACATTAGGCATTATAATCATACGTCGGCAGTTGCCAAACACTGTTGGGAAAATGATCATAAAATAGACTGGGAAAATATGAGTTTTCTGTACAGGAACACCAACAACACATCTAGACTGGTTGTAGAGAACGCCTTCATAACATGCGCCAACAACACGATGGCAGGGAACACCGGAAACGGCTTTGAAGACAGCATACTTAGAAAAATCGTATACTCCACCGTAGCAAGGAAACGAAGAAAAAACGCAAGAGAACGCACGGAAAACGGACACCTGGAAGAAGGAGGCAGAGGAAGGCCATGATCACGAGGGGGTGGGGGTCACACAGGAGGAGCCAGGCGATTATAGGATTAAAAGTACCCAGCACACAGATATAAATACAGCAGGACTACATGTCTGTTCACTGTACGGATACTTGATAAGGTGGACCGTTTGTCCAAGAACGCTTGTAACTTTTTCTAGATAAATACTCCATTAGATACCATCCAGTTTGAATGAGGTCCTTATATAGTATATATATATATATATATATATATATATATATATATATATATATATATATATATATATATATATATATATATATATATATATATATATATATATATATATATATATATATATATAATACATACATATATATATATATATATATATATATATATATATATATATATATATATACCTGTATATACTTATACATGTTTATGTGTGTGAATGAGATTGTTTATCATACTTTACTTTGGATTATGTGTTTTCCATCGATAACCACGGATAGTGTTTCAAACGAAATTCACATTTAATTAAATTTGGAGTAGTCGTGCAGATTCACTGGAACTTTTTCTATTTGAACATTAAAGCAAACTCACTATTTTGCTGTAACATGACTTTTATAGCTTTCATTTACTTACTGTGAATTCAAGAAAAATGAAGAAGCTTGGGTCTGTCAACAGTGTGTTTACAAATACATTGAAAACATTCGAATTTTATCCTATCCTTTTGATACTAGTGCAAAATCTATTTTATATTTCATTTCTATGGATGCAGTCAGTGAACTAGTAGGCTGGGAGTTCTGTTATCTCTCTCCTATTGCAATGGTGGTACCTTCATATATTTCAGCTGTTACACTGATACAGCATTGTTCTGCAAATCAGAGTATAACTCCTGTATGCAGTTTAATAGGTTCATATTGTTATCAGGATGCTGTACATGTCAAGTTTCGTTACATATATTGAACCTTTTCCGTCTCTCTCACACTTAGAACAGGTAATTTTTGCAGACTCAAATACTTTTGAATAGTTATTAATCAAACGTAATATGAAATTTCGGTGTAGGTTTGCTACATGTTACTAAGCAAGAAATCTTAACTTTTATATGTGTGTGTATGATTTTTTTATATATATTTCAAGTTATTACCCTTGTTTTGAGACCACGCACAGGATACTATAGAAACAACATACCTTCGAAGTAGCAACCCGTCGCCCTCCCCTTTTCTATAGATGATTCAAAGTAATTTTTAGTCACCAATAGTGGTAACTATTATCATGCTTTAATTATTAGTGGCATTTTAGCTTAACTTCTCAGGTACAGTACCTGTAAGCAATATCATTGTTATGATGGATCCATGACACTTCTTTTAACAATATAATCTTGTAGCAAACAAGAGTTCCAGCTGTTATTTTGCATATGCCTTTTATTACCGATTCTTTCCTAAAATAATTTACTTTGAAATAACGTCAATCGTTCTACTTCAAAACTTCACAAGTTTGTTAGAGAGAGAGAGAGAGAGAGAGAGAGAGAGAGAGAGATGAATATTGTTCAACGTGGACTGTCGAGTAGTGTGTAACGATTTCCTAGCAAGAGAATTTTTACGAGATACGCCATGCCAAATTGAGTACAGGAAATTTCATTCTAAATTTTATGGCATGCTGCTTTATGTATGCTGATGGGCTCTTTTGAACTCTTAAAAGGAGAAAGAATATTTGTCATCCGGGTACCTGGCTTCACTTTTTGTTTATTTCTTGTTTTGGTCTAGGCAAGAGAATTTCTGAGCCTAGACTTATTTCGCCTGTTTTATGAACAGAAGTTTGATCTCCTTATCCGAGACAGGAGCGTGTAGCGTTTCACTTCAAATCTTTCCCTAACTAAAATGGCATGCTAAAGTACAAAACTTTTATTGACAAAAATCAACGAAAATAACTTTAAAAACGACGAAGAAGGAAATCCAATGTTTATAACTATCAGAAAATCTTCTGGGAAATAATGCTCCAAAATCATAAACACTCAAATTTGAAAATAACTCTGTCAAATCATAAAGGTCAATCAGTAAAAACAGGTCATTTGTCATCCTTGTAAGTCTAAAAACGTATATGAATTCTTGGCTTCACTCTTGTTTATTTCTTCTGATTTTTGTTCCTCCCATTATATTCATTATGTAACGCACGAACCACTTTGTATGACAACGAGGTCAAAGTTCGGCAAGACACGCCTCTGTATTTCAAAGGCGTCACTATCGACTGCATCCTTCCGGATTTTGTAATTTTTCGTTTTTGAAAAATTTAATGTCTTGTCACCAAGGAGCCTTTTGCGACTTCCTGTGGTATATTCAGCAGTTTCCTATCTGCTGCGTGTGTAGTGAAAATGGAGCTGCGAATAGCTGACCCAACTTTTCAAAGGTCACCTTCGAGTTTATAATAGTTTTTTTAATACTTTAGTATTTTATGCCAAACTAGTGCATCTTATGCAGTTGGCAGGTATACACTAGTTTCCTTAAATGAAGAGTTTATCTAAAGTCCAGCCTTCATAGACACCGAAAACGCATTTTTTATTGATGTTGGGTTGCGAGGCACAACTACAACTTGTGGAGGGTACTGTCGGTTGTAATTTAGGACCACTCATTTACATCGCCAGTTAAACTGGTCGCTAATGGCTTTCATTTCCGGAAAGTAAAATATTCCCAGCTTTTCATTCACTATCAGAATAGTAGAAATTATTATTTCAATTATTTTCATGAGTTGATCTTTTCCCAAACGTTCTCTGGCACAAATGTGCTTAGATTTGTTTAACCATCGTGTTTCACTCCATATATATATATATATATATATATATATATATATATATATATATATATATATATATATATATATATATATATATATATATATATGTGTGTGTGTGTGTGTGTGTGTGTGTATGTATGCATGTATGTATACATGTCTCAGGTGAAAACGGTGGTTAAACAAATCTAAACACACACACACACACACACACACACACACACACACACACACACACATATATATATATATATATATATATATATATATATATATATATATATATATATATAATAATTTGTATTTATTTGTATTTGCATGTGTTTTTTTATTGTCTGTACGCATTACGGTTACTAAAATAAGGTAATAAGATAGTATCCGATAATTAGTTTATACCGTTTCTGAAAAGTTCTACAAGCGTAAATCATGCATTGATATTCTCCCGCTGCATTACTTTTAATTTGAAAGGAACTAATGTCAGGTCTTCCTGGATATTAGTGTAATGGTATTTATAGGTAAACGATTTCAGCTCATCTCAAAGATCCATGTCCCTTTGTCGTTTTTAACTTTTTCCCAACTGCGGTCATTGTGGATGCAATTTAATTGCTGATTTTTTTTTTATATTAAATTATTTTTCAGTTTCACGATGCTATTACTACTTCTGCTCATAATGTTAATAATAAGAAGAAAAAGCAATTGTGTATTGCTCTTAATCTGTTCATTTTTCCCATTTCGATATGGCGAGGCTAAAGTGTTATTTGTACGTGGCGCCAAAACTATAGTTGGTTTCCTTTCCTTAGTAAAATGTTGAAGGGATTATCCGGATTTATTTTGCCGGCTAGAAGGGTGAAGTTACTAGGGTTTATGCCATTTTAAGCTTCAACGCTCTCTCTCTCTCTCTCTCTCTCTCTCTCTCTCTCTCTCTCTCTCTCTCTCTCTCCGAAACGTAAACAAAGGGATAGACAATGTATTAGTGTTAGAAGAGCTACGTTTTGAAGAAGTCTCTCTCTCTCTCTCTCTCTCTCTCTCTCTCTCTCTCTCTCTCTCTCTCTCTCTCTCTCTCTCTCTCTCTTTGTTATTTACAACTTAAAACCAGGTAAAGAAAAAACTAAGACCCTAAATTCGGTGGAGATTACTTTAAGTATCATTTATTACATTAAAGGACTTCCTAAATGAAGAGAAATTCCCCAGCTTCTACTGTACACCTAATCCTCCAGAGGTGGTGCAAGAGCATCGTCATATTTTATGCTGAATTATGACGAGCGCAGGACTGCAGCAGCACGAGGCTAATGTGTATCAGGCCTTCTTTAGAGACGGCTATAATCTGAGAATGTTGCTTGCTTTCTCCCACTGGAGAACTGGTGACCAAGAATGCATCATATGTGTGTCTCTGTTTACTGTATATGCTTGTGCCTGTAACTTTACTTGCAATGTAAAAGATCTCCATTACTTACATTTATATACAGGATATATCCGTTCATATTTATGGAAGAATAACGGGTCATGAAAGGGGTCTGGAGTAGTTTTGCTTATCTGTGATATTCTGTAAGATGGCTATATGAAGAAAAGAAGCAAAGACTGATGAGAGAATTTATTTATATATATATATATATATATATATATATATATATATATATATATATATATATATATATATATATATATATATATATTAATAATTCTGACTCACATCAGGATCGAACCCAAGTCTTTCAATTGAAAGGCAAGGCCGCTGCCAACTAAGCCATATAGGCCATGAAAGAAGTTGGAACCTAAGTATAGCTGTACCTAAGGCTTTACCTGGGCCGGCTAACTGCCTCGCATGTCAGCGTGTTTTCCTCAACTTCCCGACTCAATGACCCAATTGACAGCATTTCATTCGAATTATACCTTATGAGTGAATTTGTTAGAAATAATCAACACACAACCACGTGTGGAACAGAAATAAATCTATCCTAATGTGAGTCAGAAATTTATTTCTGTTCCACACGTGATTGTGTGTTGATTATTTCTATCAAATTCACTCGGTAGAAGGCATAATTCGAATGGAATGCTGTCAATTGGGTCACTGCTGAGTCGGGAAGTTGGGGAAAACACGCTGACATGCGAGGCAGTTAGCCGGCCCATGTAAAGCCTTAGGTACAGTTGTACTTAGGTTCCAACTTCTTTTATGACTTGTATGGCTTAGTTGGTAGCGGCCTTGCCTTTCAATTGAAAGACCTGGGTTCGATCCTGATGTGAGTCAGAAATTTATTCCTGATCCAGACGAGATTGCGTGTTGATTTTATATATGTTTAAACTTTCACTTTTGTCGTCATACATGTTCTTTGTACCCAAAACAACGCCCTGAAATGCTTAAGCTGTTAATCCTTTGACCAACAAGTACCCCGGACCCCAAGTTCATTCTCCCCACACGATGATATAAAAGGTTGAAAGACCGCACTGTAAGTCAGTAGTCGCTTGATAATGCCCTAAAGGCAAAACGGCTGTCACAACAAAACTCAATAAATGGAAGAAGGAAGTATGCGTATTTTTCACCAGAAATTGACGAACGAGAATCAGAAAAAACTCAGACGGTATGAGGATACCTGCAAGAAACTCATTGATGCCACTAAGGCAATTGCTTTTAACAAAAAACAAAAAAAAAAAAAATATATATATATATATATATATATATATATATATATATATATATATATATATATATATACATATATATATATATATATATATATTATATATATTGTGTGTGTGTGCGTGTGTGTGTATTAACAAATATTTCCTGCTCATAGATATAAATTTTCACTGAAATTGAATTAATTCCTAAAGCCAAGTCTTGTATTTATTAACAAGTTATATCTTTAATGATGTTGAGGGTTGATAACAAAAATAATAAGAGTAACTACTGTCATTATTATTGGTATGCGAAGTCTTTTGATAAACATCAAATGTTATTTATCTTCATTATTTTTGTATTTTGTAATGACAATTTTAGTTCATTAAATAGTCGTTATCTGTATATTCTAAACAGAATTATTTGGATTGTTTTGCAGCAAGAACTCTTTAGAATTTTGAGCTATATGCATTTTGAGTGATTAGTAGATATTTAATCATTATCATATTTGGATAGTTTTTGTTTGCAATTATTTCTATTATGTACTAATGCTGTTGGTGAGATGAATCTTCGTTTAGCTCTTCTACCCAGGTTACCTTATGAATAAATTGATGCTTCTTGTGAAAATTTTATGTTGAAAAATACTTCAGTGATTTTAATGATAGAAACTTCGCTTCCGTCTTGAAACGCATTTCACACAAATAGCAAGAGGCAATAAAAGCTTGCGCTTACATTCTTTCCTTTTGTTTATTGCTTCTTCTCCGTTTGTTTTCTATAACCATTTCCAAGGGGAATCGTCTTTGCAAGGCGGAATCATTTCATCCATCATTTATTTTCCTTCACTGTTTACCTTTACGTTGCAGTTTTTCTTGTGTTTCCTGGTCTGTTTGTTTATTATGAGCCTTGAACTCCTGCGTTTCTCTGGTGCATTCTTAGTATAAAATTTCTATCATCCTCCATTATTCTGTCGCCTATGTCGTTCGGAAAATCAGGCGAATTTTTGACTGTTTGTTTATGCGAGTGTCGTGTCACAGTCATTTTTAAGACAGTGCAATCCTGCTACACCCACGCTGCTCTCTCTTTCTCTCTCTCTCTCTCTCTCTCTCTCTCTCTCTCTCTCTCTCTCTCTCTCTCTCTCTCAAGTTAGTTGCTTAATCATATTTGCGTTTGACTCTTGTTTCCTTGCAGGTGGAGAGGAGTATTGCCTAATGGTTTCCTCTCCTTTCTTTTGCAGTCATTAAATTTTTACAGAACGCTACTTTTTTATGCTTGCATTCCCTTTCTTCGCTCTTTTCATGGACTTTTCGTATCATTTCCGTAATTATCTTTTCCATTTACTATGTTTCGTCACATAACCACGTTCTACGGCCTGTACCATTTTGTTTGCATTTGCCTTGTTCATTATTATTGATTTATTAATTTCGTTTTCATTTTCTGGTTAATCTATCCTGTAGTTTCTATGACGGGTATTTGCAGATTTCCTCGCTATATAATGAGTTTAGTGTCGTAGATGTGTCAGATTTACTGAACACTGTAATGCTTGAAATGTGCCTTATTTCCAGATTGACAGTATTTCATTTGAAGGGGTTTGTCACATTCGTCACTTTGTACGAGCACATCCCTGCGGATGCGCTTTTGGCAAGAAGCCAAAGTCCAGGTGATTTTTGTTTCTGGTGACTTTTGCAGAGATGAAAGTTTAGACCTCATCGGTAGACGCAAGGCTCTTCCCTATGAATATCTTGAAAGAATTATTTGTTGTTTGAAATCCGCTGACCTGGCAGGAAGCGTATCCCGTGTGGGCTTTATAATCCTTACGTATTCCATTATTACAGAAAATAGCTTTGACCATCTTTCAAGTTTTCTGTTTGTGCCATAGGTTAAATGTAGAACATAAAGTCATTTTTAAATGAGAATCGAAATGTGGGTTTAATTTTTCTTTACTTAATACTCATAAAATTTAATGCATACTAAATGTTGAGCAACTATAGCAAATAAGCCAGATTTAGTATAAAAGCTTTTGGCAGAGTAAATTGTTCCCTGTTGATATTATATGTACGTGTATAGGGTTGGATGTTATGATGTATTAAGGAAGTCCAACATCGTACTATTCCCCGACCAACGAGTCTGAAAGTATCATTACGGTGCCTTGGCACTGTACGCTGCCGCGGAACGATAATGAAGCCTTCAGCCTCGCCGCCTCTGGCTTTAGGACCCAGAGTTGGCTTTCAGGATAGTACAGTCCTACACGGAATTTTGAATCAGTCGCATTCCAGTTAATTCTGTCGGACTGAGGTCAAGATTTTTTAAATTCAGTTTTACTGATACTGAATGATTAATAATGCTATTATATTCCTATGACCGGCTTATTAATTTAGTCTTCTTGTGACTGAATTCTCAGTGATTCAGTTCTGCTATGAACGAATTCTCAATAGTTCGGTTCTGTTGTGATCGAATTACTATCGATTTCATCCTAAAGTGATCGAACTATTATTACCTTCAGTGATCGAATTACTATAAATTTTTTTTCAGTTTTGTGATCGAATTATTGTTATTTCTTCTTTTTGTGATCGAATTCTTATTGATTTCGACCTCTTTTTAGTGACTTAATTCCAGTTTTATCCTTGTGTGACGGATTTTTTTAGTTATTCATAAAAACGTGAAGTTTACACAAATTTAATCCACTAAATTCATCGTCGTAATTTACACACCTATATTTCGCAGTTTGGTCTTCAGGTGCAAAAAATAGGCTTAGAATAAGTTGCGTACGATCTGAAGGCTTTCAGGCCGGTCGATTTTAAAGATGTTCCACCGAAATGAGGTGCAGTTTCAAGACCATCATGATGATTGGCATCAGCTACATGGAAGCATGAAATTCATTTTCATTTTAGTTTTCGAATTACTCAGGCTTAGGCCTAAGGACGTGAGATAATATATTATTTGAAATAATATCTTATCTAGTCTCTCCTCTAATGGAGTTTACATATTTGGATATCATTATCCGTTGCTAAAATGTCACAAGACAATGAATCAAATGCCTTGTGGGTTGCTCTAGAACACTTTGATTTCCATAACTATCTTTGTTTCCAGGATGAGAGCGAGTGTGCGTGTGTTTGTGCTTATATATATACATATATTCAGTCACACAAAGTACATGTATGATCTTGTATATGCATCTTTTTTACATAGTTATAGATTAAAGAAGTGACTTTGAATGATTAGAATAGTTTATGAAGTGCTTTAGTATATATAAAATCAGAGGGCTATTATGAAACGCGAAAGATATCGGTGGTCAAATCTCTATTCTTCACTTGCAAAGTGCGGAGGGAAGCGCAACCGCTCTAGAATTATTGTCGTTTACTTCCGGTCATTCTTCCGTACTCGCAGATGCCTTGAACACATACTCTGCCAAGAAAGAAATTCATTGATATCATAAGCAATATACAGTTTCAAGTGGATTTTTTGTGTGCTTTCATTTGGAATAAATAAGAGTAAGGAAGAAACGGCTTAAGAGATAGAGATTTTCTTTTTGAGAGTATTTTTCTAATATGAAACGAAATAAATTTTCTCTGAATCTGTTATTTTTTTATTATAATCAGCTTCCCCGGTATGTGACAATTTCGAACAAAAATAGTGTTGAATATATAAGTGGAAGAATTGTTTATCCGCTTTACTTCATACTGAATCTACAATACTCGTAGCGCCATCTGTGGGTTTTAACAAAAAGAAAAGTGTTTATAGTTATGAAATTCATATTACCAAAATTTTCCTTCCTCTGATGTATTCGCATTCGAAATACATTAAAAAAGCAATATGGATTATTGATATAAATCAGTGAGTAAAGTATTCGGTTCGGACAGATACAAGTTTTAAAGACGGGTTCATACAGAGCCAATATAGATGTTGGGTTCATAATACACGTACATTTAAGTAAACGTACAATTCCGATAGAACTATGACGGCTTTGTGGGTACATACAGCTTATGAACATGGAGTGTTTCAAGATAGCATCGAGATGCCTTTTAATGATTACTCTTTCTGATGTAAAATAGAAGAAAAACGTTCATCCAGCCGTATTATATAAATTACTGACACGGTTAGACTGAGTTATGCAATTTTGAGTAGATGCAATCATGTCTGACCCAAGAAGGAAAAATGAAATACTGTTTTTGCATGATAGCAAGTGCATTTTCAATCGTGATATTTTTCTTCCTTTAGAGAGGCTTCAAATATGCCATTATTTTGGTTAATTCTGTAGGGGCAGTTATGACGTCCTCAACCGCATCCTTACATATATATAAATATATATATATATATATATATATATATATATATATATATATATATATATATATATATATATATATATATATAATATATATATATATATATATATATACATATATATATATATATATATATATATATATATATATATATATATGTATATATATATATATATATATATATATATATACATATACATATATATATATATATATATATATATATATATATATATATATATATATATATATATATATATATATATATATATATATGTATATATATATATATATATATATATATATATATATATTATATATATATATATATATATATATATATATATATATTCATATATATTTTTTCATATGTAATTCAACAGTACACTAAGGATAAAAATATCCATATAAAACACTTTACATATCCATGAAAATATACATTTCAACCATATTTTTCAAATACTTTTGGATCGCTGCTCACTGGTGAAATATGGACAGTTACTGCATGGTATCTCATAAAACCAGGCATCTGCTTTTTTTTTATTTTTTTTTTATTTTTTAGATAAAGAAAAAGTAGATGGATTATACGTTAATTTACTCGTTAAGTGGACTCTGTAATTTATTTGGTCCTCTGATGGGTTGTTATTTTTATCAAATGATCAATCGAAAACTAGTATTATTTGTATGGATTAGAAAAGACTTGAAAATGGGTGCGTGGAAAGGTGTTCAGTCAGAGGAACTGCTGACTGATGCAACATATCCTCAAATGAAATTACATCGTAAGCTGGCACATGTTAAGAAGTGACAACCTTCCTCCAGAAGGATTTCAGATATTTGATGAATCTGAATGAAACAATTAGCAAATCCTAAAACAATGACAAAACAAAATTTGGCTAACAGAACTAGACGTAAATGAGTAACCATGCAAATCTAAATAATGCTGATGTGGAAAATACTGCTTAACTTGCAAATGGCATTGAAATTGTCGAACGAATATACAAGTAATAATAGACAGCGCCTTTTAATAACGAAGAGTGCTTTCCTTTTATGTAAGGAAATTTAGCAGGACCCTGTCAGTATATTTTTTTCACTGGACCGTAAAAATAGTTTCATAAATGAAATCTATCTGCTAAAAAAAAAAAAAAAACTGGAATGAGGTATTTCACAGAGTTTCAAGCCTTTGGTAAAAAGCCAAAATTTCGTGGAGGCTGCCATATTAAATAAATGCAAATTTCTGAGAGAGAGAGAGAGAGAGAGAGAGAGAGAGAGAGAGAGAGAGAGAGAGAGAGGCAGTTGTGAATAGTAGCCTATGAATTGGGTACAAAGGGAAGTAAAAAGAGATTTTTCCATAAAGGAATTATTGGTATTGAAAATCTAGGCTTTGTAAAACTACTTAAGACTTACTACAGATAACATGAATTTGTTTGTAAAAACGTTAGACCACTCTTGTAGGTAAGAACCAGGAAAAAGAATGTAAAAACTCATTTTCATGAAATGAAGAGTGTGAAAATATGAAAACTACCTTTGAATCAGCTGTGAGAAATGAATTCGATTTTTCTGTTAGTAACTTAATAAATTTTAGTTTAAAGTCTACAAATAATGCTTTAATAACAGTGTTGGGAGGTTAATCTGTAGAGAGTTACATAAACTGTAGGATATTACTGCATCTTTATACCAAATTTCAGTGTTGAATGAGCTAATTAGCACATTTCTGGTAATAGATTAGACCTCATATTCACCGATGTCCCAGCTATTGTGAAGTCCAAGGTCTTTGAACATATAGGCACTTCTGATTATTGCCCCATTGAGATGGACATATCTGTCAATCAGTATGTTCCTTATTCTATTGCTGGAAAAACGGTTTGGTTGAAATCCAGAGCCAATTGGGATCACATTATTGAAGCTTGTCAGGCATTTAATATTCCAGACGCTATATTAGATCCTGATCCCAAGAAGAATTTAAATGAAATGCTGATGGCTACTTTAAGAAGATATGTCCCCAGAAAAGTCATCAAGTTTAGGACAAATGACCAGCCATGGTTTGATGATACATGTAGACGAGCCTGCCATGAAAAACAGACCAAATTCAACGTATGGAGGCGAAATCGTTCAAATGAAAATGACACTATTTTTGTTGACTCTCACTGTGCTGCAAATAGAACTTACCATACAGCCGAGAGAAATTACAATAATTCCTTGAAGAGGAAACCTGAAGATATTTCTCAGCCTCATCCATGGTGGACCAAACTGGCATCTTTGGGTCATGCTCAACTTTCATTCCACCACTACTAATAGATGATGGTACATTGGTTACTGGCCCTAGAGAAAAAGCTGAACTGCTTCATCAAGCTTTTGAAGCTAAGCACTCACCTGAGGATGTCCCTCTTCCTAATACTTGTCATCTTGAAACTTCTTACAAAATTTGCATTTCACTCCTGGGGTGTCAAGAAAATTCTGGATAATCTTGATAGCTGGGGTGGAGAAGGCCCTGATAGCTTCTTCCCTTTGTTTTTTAAAAAGGGTTCTAGCATGTTGTCTCCCAAGTTCATTAGATTCTATAGATTTTATGCCAATGTAGTATCTTTGTGGATGAACGTAATCTTAGTAATACAGTGCCTGTTCCAAAGAGTGGCATATCTGCAGACTGCAGTAACTGCAGGCCAATGTCTATTCTCCTAGTGCTCCCCAAAGTTGCTGAAAAAGGGGTTTGTATGCAGAGTAATTCAGGCAGATTTTAGTGCTGCTTTCGATTTAGTAAATAATAAGACACTTATTTATAAACTTCAGAATCTTAGAGTGGGTGGATATGTATTGGGATTACTTCAAGATTTCTTCACAGGTAGGCAGCAGCGAGTTGCTGTGGACGGGGTCTTTAGTAAACCAAGACTTATTGTGTCTGGAGTTCCACAGGGCAGTGTTCTTGGTCCACTGTTATTTTAGTGTATACAAATGACATGGTTGTTGGCCTGGAAAACAAGATTGTTCAGTATGCCGATGATGCAACACTTGTGGGTGTAGTAAAGTCTCCAGTTTTGAGAAATGAAGCTGCCCTCAGCCTCAATCAGGACATGGACCAGATCAGGGAATGGTGTAGTTGGTGGGGTATGAGCTGAACTCCAGTAAAATGAAAACACCATTGATTAGCAGGTCTTGGACAGATTTCCCATCCCATTCTCCCCCTCGGGTTGATGGAAATTTGCTGAATGAGTCTGAAACTTTATCTATTCTAGGTGTAACCTTTGACTCACATCTAACTTTTGAGAAACATCTAATGAAAGTTTCAGCACATGCTGCATGAAAGTTAGGTATTGTTTGTAAGGTCTCATGTATTCATAACAGTGTTAAAATCAATGCAACCTATTTTAGGTTGTGAGGTCCAGAGAAGTCGCCGGAACCCTCAGGCCATTCTTGTTTCAAAACAAAAATCTATATGACACCCGGAGACTCTCAGGAAACACAGGTCCAGCACTCCTGATTCAAGTGACCTTTTATGCATTTTCCAGCAGATACTTCATGTCTTTGTCAGAACTGTAATTACTAATGTATGTAAGGCATTGAAAGTTTTCTACCCATATATATTTGAAACCTCTTCCTAATTTGTATACAGAATTGTTAACCATTCCTCAGGTGCGAGAAAACACATCTGACTGTATATAGACCTCCCTCTGTTTTCTTCTAATGTCAAATTCTACTTTTCTGCTCACAAAAGTTCTTGACCTGTCAGAGATTTTGTATCAGTACATTAGAATACACATTGACTCTGCCTTTTACTCACTGCCTAATTATACTGGTGACCCCGAAGATGACCGATGCTGCCACCACCAGCACCAGCCCACCCAGTAACAACAATGCAGCAGCAAACATCAGCCTACAGACCTTCACAACCCACAACCCAGAGGCCTGGTTCTTCAGAGCAGAGACCATCTTCAGGTGGAAGAAGATCTCCTCTTCATCCCACAAGGCTGGCTCTCTCCTCGAGTTCCTGCCAGACGGCATCTTCGAACGGATCACAGAATGGCTCGCTGACCAAAAGACAACTGTTACCTATGATTTGCTGAAGGCCCAACTGAGATCATCCTTAAGCATGCTGCCCGCCCTCAGAACTAGGAAATTCATAGACGTAGCGGCAGCAACAGGAGACCAGTGGCCGTTGCACATCTACAAGCAACTACGGCAGCTAATTATGATCCCTGCCCAGACTGTTGCCCAGAAACTATGTTGGACCTTGTGAGAGAGATACTATTTACAAAATTACTCTGCCAAACAGTTGTGACCATCCCCAACACATCAACTATGGACCTCAACGATTTTCTAAAGAAAGTCAACGCCATCCACCTGGCTACACAAGTCGACGGAGCCTACACAACCAACCGTAGCAGCAGCCGCCCCACAGCCACAGCAGCAAACCAACACAGAGACAGACAGCAATAAGGAGGGCCCTGCCACCTTCATACACTACTACTGGAGCTCCAGGTAGAAAAACAAACCAAAACATGAGCCCAAAACAGAAGAATGTCCCATGGGCATTTGATTCTACCACTTGAGGTTTGGGAGCAAAGCCTGGAAATGTGAGAATGATTGCCACATGTCAAAAAACATTCAAAAGGATCGCAACAGCGACCCATGAAAATAAACATTGGCAGTGGGCAGACTGGTTACCTTGTAATAGACACAGTACCTGCTTTCCGCTGTCTTTCTTCCAGGTACAGACAAAAACACTCAACATGTTTTTTCATCGTAGACGAAACATCAAATACGGAGTTCCTGGTCAACACTGCACATTCAAATGATTCATGCCAGCCAACCAGCACGAATGCCTCAATCCAACCCCAAGCACCCTACAGGCATCCACTTCCAGCAGAGCCCCAATGAAAATATACGGGAAAAGGACCATGAAAGTGTCGTTCGGTGGGAAGAAGCACAACTGGACGTTCATTACAGCCTATATCCCTGACTACGACCCACTCCCCTAGGTTTTCTTTCGGGGAAGGGGAGTACTGTGAGGTCCAGAGCTGTTGCCGGGACCCTCAGGCCATCCTTGCTTCAAAACAAAATCTACATGACGCACAGAGACTCTCAAGAAATGCAGATCCAGCGCTCCTGATTCAAGCAATCTTTTATGCATTTTTCAGCCGATATTTCATGTCTTTGTCAGAAGGTGTGAGAAAACACATCTGAATGTATATAGATGTCCCTCCATTTTCTTTTAATGTCAAATTCTGCTTTATGCTCGCAAGAGTTCTTGACCTGTCAGAGATTTTGTATCATTTAATTAGAATATACCTTGACTCTGCCTCTTACTCACCGCCTCATTATAAGGTCATTTGCCCTTCCTTTACTAGAATAATGTTCTCTGCTTCTGCCAGAGATTTATCTCTTTTAGATGGAGTAGTTCGTGGTGGTAGGTTTCTGTTTCCTAACAGTAGTAGTTATGACTTGGACCACCGACAAATTGTCTCTTGTTAGTCATTTTTTCATAAGTTGTATTTCAACAACGATCTTTCACATTCACAATTGATCCCTGACCCCCTTTATCTGCCAAGAGCAACTAGATTCGCTGAACAACAGCACCAGTATGCAGTAAATGTGCCTCTCTGTCGAAGTTCTTAGTTCTAGAAGTCCTTTATTCCTCACACCTTTGGACTGTGGAACAGCCTCCCAGGGGATGTTGTGTAATTGGAACTTCAGAAGTTCAAGCAAAGGTGCAGTGCATTACTACCCTAATACTATTCTCCTTGCATTGTAACACATTTTTATCGATTTGTTAATTTATCAATATATTTTTCTTTTTTAGTAAGTGGTATCTCTTCTTTCTGTATTTCACTTTACCTCCTCTTACTTCTTCCTAATGAACACCATATTCTTTGGAAGCCTGAATTTCAAGTCAGTGGCCCATGTGGGCTTGTTCCATATGAGTAAGTTTCATCTTCTGAATAATAATAATAGTAATATTTAGCAAATTTTCTTTCAGTCTATCCTATAGTTGAGTTTTTTTTTTTTTTTTTTTTTTTTTAGAATTCACATCGATCCCTTATAGTAGCTGAATTCATAAGTACCGAGTGTACTACCGTTTTCATTTTTTATGCATACATTTGATTCACATAATTATGTTCACTCAATTGGTATGTAGTTCTCTAATGTATTCGTTTCAGAGAGTATATTTTGTATCGAATTAGCTACCCCGGAGTAGAAGAAAATATATAAGAATTACCTCACGATTTTTTCTCTAGATATTTTGTCTTTCATATACTAAAGGTGTTTTTCCAGTGTCTGAGAAAGGGCTATTAATCTCTCTCTCTCTCTCTCTCTCTCTCTCTCTCTCTCTCTCTCTCTCTCTCTCTCATGTGCAGCATAGACAGTTGACATAAACATGGGACCAGTAGAGTCAGATGTGTTTCAGTTTCCTATCGAGGTTTGTGCCAAGTGGAAGCCATTGACTTCGCATCCCATTACGAGAAAGAAAGAGACAAAAGAGTGGTAGTATTATTCTGCAACTGAAATTATATTTTATTATGGCTAAAAGAGTAGAGAGAGAGAGAGAGAGAGAGAGAGAAGAGAGAGAGAGAGAGAGAGAGAGAGGCACTTTTGGCTTTTATTTTCCCAATCGATGTTGTTTTGTAGTTACCAGAATTTGCAGAGCTCTAAGGTATTTTGTAACAAATCGTCTTAGATTAAGATCAACTAGTTGTTCTCTTCATGTTATGTGAATGAATGCTATCTCGGGTGGCTGCAATTAATATTACAGTTGATTCTAGTGAATGCTGCGACAACCATCGTAAAAAGTATGCTCTTGTGTCACATGTTCTTTGTGTTCTTCGCGAAATCATCTTTAATATGGTTCTTATACGTAGTTTTATTTACATTTATGGTCAAAATGCAAGTAACTTAATTAAAATCCCCAATTTGGTTGGCCAGCAGATCTATTAAGTAAAAATTTGGTTTTCTTTCCGTCCCAGTTGAAATATAGTTTGTGGAAATTGGCTGAATCTCCGGAAAACCCACAAAAGGGGAGAAAAAGCATTTTTTCGCTCTCTTTTTCCACAAGTAATATCCCTTTCAAAAACTGTTTTAAAGACTTTTTCTTTCTCGGATAAAGTTTCGACTGGGAGGGAGGAAAACGATTCTCCTCTAAAGAGAATGAAAGGTTCCGCAGATTCGACTTTGCCTTTGTGATTGTGATTATGATTGTGAGCAAATGTAGCGATTACCCTTTATTCTTTTAGAAATAGAAAAAAAAATATTCCAAATAAGAATAACTTCCAAGTTTCAGAAATTTCCTAGAGGAAAGTATGCTGGCCAGTTCAAAGGAGGACTTGAAGAGAGAACAAAGAAGGATTGAAGAAATGGATTGTATTTTGCTTTGAAAAGGTTATTAAGCCTCTAGGCATGCCTTCAACTGGCACTCATCAGTCAGAAGCTATGCACAATGCTGCTTTAGGTTACTAGTTGACAAATGAAATGTCAGGGCCATAAAAGATTAATATATTTTATTGATGAGCAAAGCAGATTTTCTTTGGCATATGATATTAACGACCATTTTGGTCAGTTAATTACTCAGTGTGCTGTTAACGAATATATACTGGAAAATATAGCCTGATCAAGCTAAGTACATGGAAAACAGGCTGTTAATTATTGTCAGAGTAGCGAATTAAATTCATGTGACTGGATTAATGGTTCATAATTAATCTCCCGGGAAATTAGTGCGAGTTTTAAAATGAATGAAACAAAGAGACTTTTGCTCTCTCTCTCTCTCTCTCTCTCTCTCTCTCTCTCTCTACCCGAAGTATATTAGAATTTTTTCTATTGTTAGTCATTTTTATTGCTTTATATAAATCATACGTAACTTCTTATATATTCCTTTATTAACTGATAACTCATCATAGACTTTTTGTAATTTTTTGTTTCTTGAAAACTAAAGAAACTAAGGCGATTTAGTGTTTTCAGTTGTAGAAGTTTTAAAGCTGAAAGACAATATGACGAATTAAACTTCTCGTAGACCTATTTTCTGACATGTATCCATCGTCCATATGCTATCTTTAAATATCTGTTATTTAATACAGAAGCAAGTATTCACGTGCTTTTTTTCTTCAAAGGCGAAAGACATCTGACTAATATGGTTAAAGTTTTACCTTAAATTTTAAACCTTTAAGATTTATAACATCCAGTGATGAACCTGATTTTCCTTACGTGAGAAGAAATAGCGTGGTAGGCCTGTTGATAAGTGAGAAGAGCAGAGTAAGCTAATATAGCGTTACCTCTCATCCCACACGTGTCACATGAATTAGTACAGTGAGTGAACATGTAAGTACATTATGAACGGCGCCGAAGTCCTTAACTTGAGCTAGAGGTTCCTAACTCAATTAGGGATGGCCCTTGTGAAGTAGAAGCCGCGCCAGTATCCACAGAGTTGGGGTCCATTTTCTTCATATAGGATCCTCATCCTGGAAATGTTGTCTTTGTCGGCAGCAGAATTACGGTCTTTTGAGAATCCTAATGCTCTTTTGCTTAACCCAGTTCTGAAAAACACTTGTATACGGTACTAAATATCGTTATGTTGTGGGTGTCTTTTGAAATTTGGTTCATATCCCCGAAGCATGCAATCATAACATTTATTTCTCAAGTTGGACGTGTTCAATTAAACACGCCAGCGTATTCATATCCATAAACTTAGGGAAGATAGCATCAAATAGTTTTGTTTACTCATTTCCAATTACCATTTATTCAACTGCTGAGGGATTAAGTGACTGCTACCATCCATGCCACTCCTATTGTTAAGTAGGAAAATAATGACGCTGTAAATATTGCGAACATTAAATTTGTGGCTATAGATTAGTCAAATTGTGTGAGGAAGAAATCTCGTCCATTTTTTGGACTTTTTAGTTTTTAGGTTATTGGAAGTTAAACCCACTTAATGTCTGTGCGGCGAACACAGTACCTTGTCACAGACTAGCCCTGGAACAGTTACCTTTCGCAAAAAAAGAATAGAACTATAATCCCTTTCAATTATATTTGATTTTATCTCTTGTAATCTGTATTCATACTTATGACATGCTTTATTGAACTGTGGCTGTTAATGGATAGCACTGAGCTAACTTTTTTTTTCTTGTATGATAAGTTTATGGACTGAAATCTAACTCCATAAATATAGGCCGTTAATTTTAAAGAATACACGCATAAGGCATACCCGAAGTATTGACAAATTACGTAGTACTTTCTTCCTCTCAGACTACCCTTAATTTAAAAAAAACTAGTAATTAGAATGGATATGTTTTATTAAATCCTATTAAGGAAAATGTAATTTGCCATTCTTCATATAATGCCCTTGTACCTTAATTAGTAGCAGTGTGAATAATGGTTCGTGGCTGTTGTAAGTTTAAAAGTAAATGGTTGTAATTTTGTATGAAGCAATCGAATCTTGAGTGATTATGTAATTGCTTTCCAATATTGCTAAACCAAATAGCCCAAGATCAAACGTTTCAGCTACGTAGGAAGCTGAAAGTCTTGTCACCAGTCGAAACTAAACATAGACCCGCATATTATTTACTCGAATGTAATACCATTTATATATATATATATATATATATATATATATATATATATATATATATATATATATATATATATATATATATATATATATATATATATATATATATATTAAGTAATCAGCAGTCTTCATAAAAAATCAAAAATATATCTTCAGAAAACCTACTGGGAGCCAAAGGAATCATTAGTTTCAAAATACTTTGAAATAAAGCAAATGAAGCCAATAAAACAAAAGATACAGTAAATCCAAAGTTAGCAAATCTCATAACTGCAGAACATAATGAGTTACGTGGAATGTGAACCGTGCCTTGATTCAGAAAATTGGTTTGAATATTTATTGCAAGTGAATCATCAAAATTCAGAATTGTTGGAGAGCGAGATCTTGAAAATGCGTCTTTCGGTCAAAGCTAGTTTCACTCTCATTAAGTTTACGTAGACGGCTGTTGAACTTGGCAAAGTCGTGGAACAAAAGAAAATGGGTAAGATACGAAACGATACAAAATCGCACAGGTCCATTTGACGTTTACTTTAAAAGCCTTCAAAGAATAAAAGTAAATTAAAGAACAAATTCCACAGCAAACTGGCAGACGAAATTTGTCCCATGATCTCTGACAGCATAGCATATAATCTACAATTAAATTTAAATCGTGTTTGTCTTTATTCAGTAGATAATGCAAAGACTCAATCTTTCGTCACGGCGTTGCCCTAGTGAAAGTTTTCATAAAAGTGATATTTACAATTATTTTCGAAATTTTCAATCTGTTGACATGATTAAAATCATGGTTTCCGCTCTACCGCTTCATTGGGCAAAAGTAATAACAGGAATTAACTGAACCGTCAGTTTTGGTTGCGACCAACTGCAGTCATGTAACTGCTTAGGTGAGCTGAGACATAATGTGTTTTTAACGGGGCCTGCTTATCTGCGCGGCCTAGCCATGTAATCCAACTAGGGCCTTTCATCCCCTTGTTGGAATATATGGCTAGGACGAGCAGGTGAGCAGGCCCCATTAACAAGACATTGTGTCTCAGTTCACCTAAGCAGCTACATGACAGCAGTTGGTCGCAACCAGAACTGAGGGTTCAGTTAATTCCTATTATTATTCATGCCCAATGAAGCGGTAGAGCGGAAACCATGACTTTAATCCTGTGAACATACTGAAAATTTCTAAGAGACAAAAAGGATAAATCGAATGAAATGCTGTCAACTGGGTCACTGCTGAGTCGGGAAATTGGGGAAAAAACGCTGGTATGTAAGGCAGTTAGTCTGCACAGGTAAAACCTTAGGTACACTTGGTTCCAACTTCTTTTTTGACTTGTGTGGCTTGGTTGGTAGCAGTTTTGTTTTTTAACTGAAAGACCTGGCTTCGATCCTGATGTGAGTCAGAAATTTATTTCTGTTCCACACATGATTGTGTGTTGATTATTTCCATCATATTCACTCAGAAAGGATAAATCGAATGAAATGCTGTCAATTGGGCCAGGAAGTTGGGGAAAAACACTGGTATGCAAGATAGTTAGCCTCCCAGGTAAAGCCTCATTTACAGTTCTACTTAGGTTCCAACTTCTTTTATGAACTTGTGTGGTTGGTTGACAGTGGACTTGTCTTTCAATTGATAGACTTGGGGTCGATCTTGATGCGATTCAGAAATTTATTCATATATATATATATATATATATATATATATATATATATATATATATATATATATATATATATATATATATATATATATATATATATATATATATATATATATATATATATATATATATATATATATATATATATATATATATATATATATATATATATATATATATATATATATATATATATATATATATATATATATATATATATATATATATATATATATATATATATATATATATATATATATATATATATATATATATATATATATATATATATATATATATATATATATATATATATATATATATATATATATATATATATATATATATATATGTTTATATATATATATATATATATATATATATATATATATATATATATATATATATATATATATATATATATATATATATATATATATATATATATATATATATATATATATATATATATATATATATATATATATATATATATATATATATATATATATATATATATATATATATATATATATATATATATATATATATATATATATATATATATATATATATGTATATATATATAGATATATATATATATATATATATATATATATATATATATATATATATATATATATATATATATATATATATATATATATATATATATATATATATATATATATATATATATATATATATATATATATATATATATATATATATATATATATATATATATATATATATATGTATATATGTATATATATATATATATATATATATATATATATTGTATATATATATATATATATATATATATATATATATATATATATATATATATATATATATATATATATATATATATATATATATATATATGTATATATATATATATATATATATATATATATATATATATATATATATATATATTTATATGTTTGTATATATATATATATATATATATATATATATATATATATATATATATATATATACATATATATATAATTGTTTTGTATTTTTACATATTTGCCCTGGTTTGCAAGTGAAATGAATATTAATTTTGAATCCGGCCTTAGGAGCCTCTTACCCAGAACCAAGTATATAATAAGAAATTCAACACACAAGATAACACCTCAGTGATACCTCTAAAATAAAAGAGAAAGTCGCCATGAAAGCCCTTAGTTACAATAAATTACTCTATTTCACACAGTTAAAGCATGGGGAAATAAATCAGGACTGGTATGCAACCCAGCAAGGCTTATGCAACAATGAAATTAAAAGAAAATTCACAGTTAACTGGCTTTCAGAAGAATGGTAATTTTTTTTACACAGTATTAATGAAACCAGGAGCCCTTGGCTCAAGAATACAAAGTTTTACTATCTTGTAATCAGTTGCAGAAGCAGGTGTCTTGCATGCAGCAAGGTTGAATTAATTGCCTCCTAAGGCAATTTCTCACAGGTAGGTTGGTGGTAGAAACACGAAGGGAACGAGGTAACACGTCTCTGGAAATAGATTGATTCCAGATAAGGGTTTCTGCATAAAGGATTCTCTCACTTGCAATAATCTAGCACAATGGAGGGATGATTAACTCTCTTTCACTGAATGCAAAGGATTATTTCATTAATAGCCTTAATTCGTATAGGGAACACACATAATAGTAGCAAATGGATATCAGCAAGAGATTTACTTTGGGTGATGAAAAATGCGAAAAGGAAATGAGACAAAGTAAACTTGTGGTAAATTGCTAATTTCAGACTTACCTGGCAATCCAGATTGCAAGAGCACTTTTGCAAAGTAGCTAGGCGATCCACTGTCTTCAGTTAACAAATGAAGGGACTTTTGTAGTCCGAGTGACCCATTACCAGCTGGTGGCAGAGTGCCAAAATAGGTACGGCCTGAGATTCGAGACTTGGCAGGTCAGAGGTCTTGCCTCCGATGTGACTGAGCTCAAACTGACTTTTCACAGTCCCTCCTTTGGATGTTGCTCAGTCTGTAAGCCCTTCGGCTGAAGAAATGGCCTCTTCTCACGGGAGCGCCCGGTATTCCTGGAAAAACAATTGAGAACCAGCAAAAGGAGAGCATAGGGAAATAGTTCTTATGCCAAGGATATAGAGCTACTACTAGAATGCCTATTCCGCAGTGAATCATTTAATCTTCCTACCTGGCTTGACCCTTTTTTGCAAAGCTGCACCCAAAAGTCTCATCTGACTCTGACTATCATCAGATATGGGGTACTTCCTTAATGGATTGTATTTTGATACCTGTGTTAGGTTTACTGAGAGACAGTGGTGGCTAATATTTATAATATATATATACATACATATATGTATACAGTATATATATATATATATATATATATATATATATATATATATATATATATATATATATATATATATATATATATATATAGGGTGCCACCAGATCATTAACTCTTAAGCACTTTTTGGTTTATTTGGGGAAAATACCAGACAGTAGGGGAGATAGGTATACCCATATACCTAGGAGTGACAGGAGAGTTTTGACCATTAACAATCTCACCCTCTTCCAGGGATGGGCTATAATGGGCCCCATAGGACCACACGGGGGGAGGGGGTGTAGAAAGCTGTATTCCTGTCTTAATCTTAAGTTTCAATCTCTCTCTGAGTTCCTTTCAATCCTTCTTTGGCCTCGCCACTTTTCCTAACTCCCAAATACGCGCCAGCCCTGCAACCTGGAGCGATGCCCCCAGCAACAACCGGGACCTTAAAATGCCGGGGTCACTGCCAAAGTCAGTTCCAGTTCAGTTCAGTTCTTGCAGTGATTCAATTACTGAGGGAGTATAATCTCAGTGTTAGTCTTATCTGGAATTGTCTCATTTCCAGGAGTGTTATTAGTGCCGTCACCAGCCTAGCCGTCCTTCTGTGTTCCCAATTGCCTGAAAAAACCCTCCCCTATTGGGGTTGATATAAACCTTGCCCAATTAGTTTACAGGACCACTTGCAAGTGGCCAATATTCATAACTGTGACATGTTATCCAATTCACTCAGTCATTGCTGTTGTGCTAATTCCCAGTTGATTTACTTAGCAAAGGTGTCCAGTCTTTCTTGGTAATTTCCTCCATGTTGTGATTGTAAATAATAAATTACTGTTAAGAAACCCACTTTCTCTTGGCAACCCAACATTTTTTTTTATTCTTGCATTTTTTGGTTCATGGGGTTATGAGGGTTTTTGTAAGACCAAGATTATTAACTTAAACCAAAAATTGCAGTCATCTCCACATGACGTAACAATATAATATATATATATATATATATATATATATATATATATATATATATATATATATATATATATATATATATATATATATATATATATATATATATATATATATATATATATATAAATATATATGTATATATGATGCATAAAAATATATATATATATATATATATATATATATATGTCATGATATACAAAAATTATATAGTATATATAGATTGGATACAAAAAAGAGAGAGAGAGAGAGAGAGACGTCGCAAAAAACCAACATTAAAACGAGTATTTATGCCACTGTGGCCACCACCTACCTGCATGTGTTATTGAGGTTTTACGAGTGTGGTGGGAAGAATGGCTTTGGATACCGTCGTTAAGGTTCAGTGTGTAGCTTAGTAGAAGAATTTTTTTAAAGCAAGCCTTCTGTTCATACTTATGTTATTCGTGGAATAACATAAATATGAATATGCGTGCCTCAGATTAAATTTGTTTGCAGTTTACACGCGGATTTAATCATCAGGCTGTTAGGTGCTATTAACTCAACAAGTTTTTTTTGGGGGGTATTGTGAAAAGTTTTGGGGCGGTATGATGCAGCAATTGGGCAGCACCTTATTGTTATTCGAAATTCTGAGTTTGGCAACTTTTCATTCCGCGTTCACCTGTCATACTTTTATCGCCTAACATGTGGCTCCTAAAGATGTGATGTTTGGAGAGAGAGAGAGAGAGAGAGTTGAAGAGGGGCGGGGGGCGGTGTTTGAATGAACGGGTAGGCCAGCCAGATCACTGACTCCAAAAAGTAATTGTTGTATTTCTGGCCAAAGACAGACTTCTTTTTTGAAGTCCATTTTTCAGCCAACTCTCCTGAAATGAATCTGGAAAAACATCAGCATGGCTACTAACAGTATACAGTTGAACATAAACCTGTTCAATTAGTTTGTTGAAAATAAAAAAAATAATCTTAGAATATAAGGTTATCGAGTAGGCATTTGCTAGCGACTATGCAATACAGCACTTAATTTTAATTCATGTCAATTCAGTTTCTGTTTTAAGATTGTTGAATATATTGCCGTAAGGGAGATATTACTGATTGGATTTTCTGATGTTATTCAGTTGTAAAATCATTATTTCTGTATTTCTACGATATAGTTCTCTACCGACGTGAGTGTAGCATCGTTATTTATCGAGACTAAACTTGGTTTATTCAGACCACCCCTCTCTAGACTTATTGTACTTTCTAAATAAATGAACGAATTAAAGAGGGAATAAATAACTAAATACGTAACTGTAAGCCCAACTCTCTGAACTGAAAACACCATAAGATCACAGTCAGCCAAACTGAACTATGAAACAGCGAACCAGAAACAGCTGTTTGAGTTCTCCCTCCAAATATAAGTTTTCCCAGGAATAGATATCCTTCATAATATATCTTTGCAATGATGTTAATTCTTGGTTATTACGTTTGGCTTCAAAGCAAGGTCCATTCTTAAACTCCTTAGTGTTATTTGCAGTTTTACATACATATTTTCCAGAAAAAATTTGTTATTGTCACTTTAAATTCAAGTTAGTTGAGTTAAAAACATAAAGAATATTGTTGCAAGTAGAACAGTAGGCCTACATGTGTACTAAATTTTGCTGGCAGTGGAAACGTGAGAAGAATTCATATCTGCAGTTTAAAACGAAGTATTTGAGGTTTGATACTATCACGTGGAAACATACATGTAACTTGCTGGAAGTTAAAAACATGAAAGTAAAAATTTGCGGACGAAAAGACTGCATTTTAAGGCCAAAGAAACCTGCCAGCTTCAAAGTATGAGAGAAAAGAGAGAGAGAGAGAGAGCAATGGGTGTAGCGAACACCCTCGTATTACAGATAGACTGAAATTTATTGTCTTTCGGCCATTTTTTAAAACCAGCGTCCTATTTGTTAATAATCGGTGCTGGCCATGAAACAAAAAAAAAGCTCTGCATTCTCTTTGAGTTCTTGGTGATACGCTTTTTATGTCACTCCTCCTTAAGATCAAGTAAGCGCTTCAGTTTACATTTTTAATTCTCGCAGGAGAGAATTCCAACATATTTTTATTTTTTTGAACAAATGTCTTTTCAAGTGAGTATTTTTTTTTTATTTCCTTGGATTTCATAATTTGGTGAACAGCTTTGTGACACATTGTTACTTCTATTAATATTTTGTAGCTTTTGTTGGTGTTTGTCACTGTTCTAGGCTTTTCTGAAGGTATTATTAACGAAAATAAATATTCACTCTCTTGAATCTTAATTACATTGTATTAGTTCGTGGAACTTTTAAAAATTATTATCATGTATGTATGTATGTATGTATGTATGTATGTATGTATGTATGTATGTTGTTCTCTGATCAAGAGTGATATTAGAAAATTATTAACTTGTGGAGTTCTTATGCACCAAAGTTGAAGTAACTGCTTTTAAACGTTTGCACTGAGATATTTTTGAAATGACAGTGTGTGTATTTTTGTGACAGCTTTGTCCAGAAAAAATAGATTGATTTTAGTTGTAATATGGAAAGTGAAAAGTTTTAAAGACGTCTCATAATTATTTGTTAGTCGAATTTTGGTTGGATTTGCACTTAAAGAGATGCAGGCAGCCTTTGTTGGCAATAGAAGGCTAAGGGAAGTGCGCCGTGCTCGCAGGAGAAGGTACAGCGTGTGTATAAGCGCGGAGCATAAGTGTCATACTTCCATTCCTCTTCGCGTCTATTACAACTACTGGAGATGCTATGGCCTCAGAGCTTTTAGCCTTCATATGCGCCGAGAAAGGGTAAGTTGCTGAAGTGATTTTTTATAAACGTTTCGAGTAACTGTAGTTTCATGCAGTCAAGTCATGTATATTTATCTGAAAAATTCATTCGCCGTAAAACTCGATTTATTCTTGACGGTTTTGATAAATTTTTCAAAATTATTTCTAAAGGCTTGCCTAAGTCCTGTATGTTTTATTTACCCCAACTCAATGAGCTGACTCTGGAAGTTTATTGAAAACTTGTTCTACAAAAGTGGTTTATTGAGTATTATGGATGTGTGTAATGTTACCCACGGTTATTTTGTTCTCCCCAATTTTTTTTTTTTTATGCAAAGATTTAGTTGCAAACTTTTCACATGTTTTTATTTGTTCTAATCTCACTTCACCGCATTACTTCATGCAAATTACTTGAATTTCAGGCTGTCTTAAACACAGTTGTTCCGATTCCCAACGGAGTATATTTGTTCAAGCCTCGTTCCATGTTGATATAGGCACGGCGATAGGAAATTTGGTATTTTTTTATGAATAAAAATGATTATTTTATTTTCTTTCATGCAATGTTTTGACAGAAAAAATTAGTTTGCATTCTTTACGTTTAGATGTGTAGGATGGTCTTTTGAGAGTAGTTGTTTGTTCTGAATATTGTCATAATATTCAGAAATGGTTCAGTAATGGTTGTTCATTAGAAAAAAAAAATTCAGTTTATGGTTCAAAAGTCATCCTTGTTGCAGCCTACGTATGTATTGATTTGAGGAGTTTTGGTTTCGTCTCGTGATTCATCATTGAACCTGTTGTGATCGGTGTTGCTGTGATTTTGTTTTAAATGTTTTGGCTACTTTCTCATGAAAATATATAAAAAACGTGTTTCTGAGTGTCAAAACTGCCCAGTTAGTTGGTAGCTAATAGTTTTTTTTTCAAAATAGGTACTCTCATGTTACGTCTCTGTTTATGTTACGAGGAGTTCGGATATAAATCTCTCCCCCCTCTCTCTCTCTCTCTCTCTCTCTCTCTCTCTCTCTCTCTCTCTCTCTCTCTCTCTCTTAAAAAATAACACATTTTTTGGATGTACCTGCACCAGAATCATTCTAGCCGGTATGAAATGCAGTTAACCCTTTTTGTCTTTATTTTTCACTTTTGGTTCCGTGATCAAAACGCAAGTAGACACGGAAAGCTCATATTTCATATTCATATAAAGATCGGGAAGGAGATAGCGCGTTTTCCCTTTGAAACGTCATCTGCAATTCATGCGTTCCCTAGTCCAGCCACATTCAGTATTCACAACACAGTTAGGACGAAAGCCATCTGTTACTAAGCCTAACTAGACCTCGACGAAGGTTTCCAGGGGAAACAGCCATAACTTTGCATTAACGCAGTTTCAATAGACGAAACATTTAGTACCCAGAGCTAACACGGCTGCTCTGAAGCTTCACCCACGGCAGCGGTTACGAGAAGAACTGTTGCGGCGTTCAACACTTTGATGGTGGCGGGGTATTGTTGTGGTTGGATGCATGTGCACGGCTTCTTATTACAGGTACGGATTAAAGACTATTATTGAGAGCTAATGCCTGTTGCAGTTAATGGTGCGGCAAGTAAAACTAAGATGGGAATGAGTCGAGAATATAATCATAAATGTTATAACTGGGTGCGAATAATGAAACCATGGCAGCCGCCTAAATTCAACAATTATTGTTGTCATGTGATCAATCTACTTTAAGTGATATACTATTCGATTTGTTAACCTAATCTGTTATTTCAGCGTCTATAGCCATATGAACATAAAGCAAGTCTTAAATGATCGAGGGGTCTTGCTCTCAGAGCAGTTCGTATGGAGGAAAATTCTGCGAATCTGTAATTTATGAGATGTACAAGACAGCTAGTCTTAAATGAATCTCACAAAACCATTTATCTTTGTTTACCTGGACTCACCGTTAGATTAAAATCAACGGCAGTATGTTTTCCAAAGTTATGAATGATTACGGTATTTTTCTGTTATTGTTCTCCGGAAACTGTTAAATAGACTGGGAATAATGATGAATTTTACGGAGATTACTCATTGTTTTCAGTTTTCTGACTGTCACTTGAATATACTGTGCTGTGTTAATGCTCGTATTTTTGTCCACGCGAAAGCAAGTTTCGAATTTTATAATTTTGGGGAGCATTGCTTTAGTCTCTCTCATTATCCATTATCCTGAAAGAGAGAGAGAGAGAGAGAGAGAGAGAGAGAGAGAGAGAGAGAGAGATGATACTGTAGACGTACTTCTCGTAGACGAGAACATCCAAGGAAAAATAAAAGTCTGGAAACCGTGTACTGAGTCCGGTGATCTGTTCCGGCTCGTTAAGAATAGAATTAGCGATGTTAATGACGTTCCAGAGCAGGGGACAACGAGATAGATCATCTCTTCTTCCATGCTGGACATTCTTCGGTGTTTTTCTATGTATACAGTCACGCCATTCCAAGTGTTAAAAACTATTTTATTCAGTAAAACGTAAAAATCACCAGTGTCAAAGAGATTTCATGTATGTTTAATGAGCACTTGGCTTTCGATAAAAAATGAAAAAAAACAACTTATGACCAGAAGCTTGATACGAGAGCAGCTATCGCAAGTCATCCAGAGCTATTACAAAACAGATTTTTTTTTTCACTGACTGTGTGTTATGAAAAACTAGGCTCTTAAGACAAAGGAAGGGGTTTTCCATATTCTTACAGAAATGGTATGAAGGCTTGATCCAACCTCTGACCCCCAAAATTGCGACATCGCCAATTTATGGGTCCGACTTCATAGCCAAAGTAAATGGTTAATAATAATTTCCGTAGAAAAACGGCTAATAATTTTTTACCTTTTCCTATTGTCCGAGTAGCGAGACAGTCAAATAAGACAATTTATGAAAGCCCTGTTTTTTGAAATATGACAGTTTTGTTACTACGGCATAAAGTTGCGTACTTTGGATGCTACTTTCTATAGTAAATTAAAAGGACTATAACGTAGTCCTAAATTATAATTTCTTTTTCTCTGATTAGGTCCTACGTGGTTTACAATAACTTTCTTTTTCCGTTTTTACTAATACAAAGTTGCTCGTTTAAATTTTAGTTTGAGCACTCTTCTGAAAAATATTTTGAGTTATATTATTAATTTAGAATTCCAATTATAAGTTATCAGTTGAAAAATTAACGTTTATTTTCATGATAAATTATAGAATTTTTGAATAGAGTCAAGCAAACAGCCTGAAACAGAATACTTGGAATTTCCGATCCCTTTTTCAAAAGCAAACAAGCAAGTATAAACGCAACCTCAGGCCTTTGAACTAAATGCGCATGTAACCCTTCATCTTTAAAAGAACTGAAGATGGTTTAGGGAGTCGTTATGACCCATAGAACTCTTATTATGTGTTAAGGACTGTTTATGGCATTCTGCGGTATCTGTAAGGTTGGTTATGTCAGCCAGTCGTCCTGCCTATGCCTCTGCCCTCAGTCTCCCAGCATCATTTGTCGGGCAGTGTTGTCGTTCTCGATATCAGCTCCCTTCATATCTCTGCTGATGGTTCCTCTCCCATACCCCTTTATTCTGTCCTTCATCCATTTCGTATTTTTTATATGTCATCACGTCTCTGCAGTTGCCAGCGATTTGACTCTCCATGCATTTTCCGTCTTTGCCTCCCATACGCCACATCGTGTTGCCAATTAAATCCCGAGCTTCCCTTCCGCATGAGCTGCTTCTGTGAAGATCCTTTTGGGGAAGTTAGAATATTTCCAGGATGTACTGTCTGCTAATTTTTCTTATTATTGTCCCTCCTAGTTCTTCTGGTCTGCTTGATAATAAACAAATTAATCGTGATACATCCAAAAATCTGTGTGATTAATCTGCCAAAAATCTGTTTTAGACGACATACAGTTCGGGAGGATGGAACGGCTACGGAATTACTTTCTGCATTATGATACTGTAAATTCTTTCTCTGCATTGAAGAGCTAGATATTTTGGGTAGTGACCGTACCTCTCCCTTTTTAGAGTATTGTTCTCTTTGCATATATTGCCTGGTCTTACCTTTGTTTCCATTCGTGAAGGGATTAAATAGAAAACGTTTCGTGCAGTCAGCGATCCTGAAATTTTCGGCTCGGTGGCTGATCCCTCACGTCCAACTCCTTTTCAAGTTTTGGAATTTTCGTATCTTTTTTTGTCTGATCCGTGTTGACATCTCTTTCAAGAGGAAGTCTATTACTTCCTTCCAGGACGGACATTTTTTTTTTTTTTATCTTTATTTGATTTCGTGGGATGGCTTATAATAAGGGTACTTATTTGTAAACGCGAGATAAATCATATGAAAGGTGAAATAAATTTTTTTCTGCATGTTTTGAAAAGTGCGTGTTTTGGAAATTTTAATTCTGTTTTTTTCACAATTATCTTGATTTTTTATGGAATGAGGATGTAGGTGGAAATATATTTTGCCTTACAAAATTTTTGTAAAGAATTAACCCTGCGTGTTGTTGATCAGTTAGCTGTGTGTTTTTGTCTTATTTTTTTTGAAGGGGAGGGGAAATTTTTTTAACTCCTACTTTAGTGCGTAAACAATAAAAAACAAGTAAAAAATGCGGCGAAGTTTCTTCGGCGCAATCGAGTTTTCTGCACAGCGTATAATGTTGTATGAAACTCTCAGCCACGGCCCGATGGCGGCCTGTGTTGTTAGTTTCTATAGCGGTATAGGTGCCGGACGGACGATCCATGGTTAACATTAACCTTAAATTAAATAAAAACTACTGAGGCTAGAGGGCTGCAATTTAATATTTTTGATGATTGGAGGGTGGATGATCAACATACAAATTTGCACCCCTCTAGCCTCAATAGTTTTTAAGTTCTGAGGGCGGACAGAAAAGTGCAGACGGACAGACAAATAACCATTTCAATAGTTTTCTTTTACCGAAAACTAAAATTACATTATACCTTGCTCTTGTAGTTAATTCTCACATTATTTTAATAATAATATTACAATTGAAATCTGCCGTTCATAGCTTCCCATAGCACATAACCAAAAATAATTAAGCTCATCGTAATATCGCTCTCCAGAGTTTTGAAGCTGTTTGTTAAGCCAAAACATTAGCAAGTTGTAACTGTCTCAATGATTTAATTACCCCTTGGACTGTGTTGTGTTATGTCATATTTTTGGCGATAGAATTACTAATCACCTCTTTCCATTTTTTCTTCCGGTTTTGATGAAACTTTCTGGAGTGGTGTCTTTGGGGTTGGTGAGTAGTTTTCTCAAGAATATTTCTTGCTTTGAGCCGTTTTCAGGTTATAGGTCTTTACAAAGGCCACAAATTTATTTTCAATAATTTTGATGCGTTGGTAGGTAAGTCCACAGTGCGATTATTCTCTTAGGCATTTACTCTGACTTACGTTTTTTGAAGGTCACAAATCCATTGAGATTGCACCAGTTTTCATTGTCCGTTTCATTTTTCTCTTATTTTGATGAAACTTGAAAGATACGTACCTTGAAGAGATTGATATTTACTTTCCATCAATATTTTTCACCTTATTTTCCTAGGTCACGTGTCAGGTTGAAGGTCAACATTTAATAAAGCACGGTAGCTAAGTCCTGTTTGGGTCGGTGATACTTTTCCGAAAGCATTTATACCCAAACCTGATTTCATTGTAGCACCTCGGTGTATATGGTCTCGTTTTATTTGCATCAGAATTTGCTAAAACTTGGTTGGTATGTGTTTCGACGGTTGTGAAAATCCCCGTCCCTCCACCCCCACCCCAGGAACTTTTTTCCTTCAAGTAATCTTTAAGGTCACAGGTCATTTCAAAGGTCTAAATGTTAACATTTGTGCATGCAGATTGCAGAAATTCTGCTCTTGAGAATGGGTGCTATGACGTATAGTGTTATGTCCTGAGTTAAACGGCAGCCTTCAGACGCCACAGTTTATTTTTCTCCCCCATTTGCTATAAATTATTTGCCTGTCATTTACTCAAAAAAACAGTTAATCTTACCTACACCTATATTAACTTTGATTGAAATTTAGAAATTTAGACGTATGACATGTTTATTAAAATTTGTAACTTTAAAATATATTTCATAAGTCATATGATAGAAACATTACAATGAAGAACAATCTTACCATCTAATGTTGGTGTCTAATAGTAGTGTCTGTTCATAACAACGGATTCGGTTATAAAGTATTAATCATTACTGTTTTTAATGCCTATTGTTTCTCTGATTGTGGCAAAATTTTGGTTTAAATGTCATAATGTTTGATTTCTTTCTTGTATAGACATCAAAAACTATGGTAGAGTTGTCTGGGTTGCAGCATTCGTTATACGTCATCAAGTGCCGAAGGAGTTGTTTTAAGTGTTCTTTACCGTAATCTGCTTTTCTTCTGTTATGATGACTCTTCTGGTTGGTGAGGAACTTCCCAAAGTAAAATTCAGCTTGATTTTTCTTTTATGGCCACAGGTTCATTTATTTTTCTCTGAATTAGATCTAACTTGTTAAGTATGCTTGTCCTTTGGGTGTTGACGAGTGCTATTCCTACTTGTGTGTGTGTGTGTGTGTGTGTTAACTTGACGCATTTTCCAAGGTCACAGGTCAAATTAGAGGGTAAACATAATTTTACTGTTATTTTCATTATTTCTCATGCGCGTACTCTGTTGGAATTTGTAGTTATTTTTCAGAATTGTTTTACCTTGATCTGTGTGTGTGTGTTTTTTTTTTTTTTTATTCTTATGAACACTGCTTGCTATAAAGGATGGATTTTGTTGTTCCATTTTGATGAGCGCTGACAACAGATAAGAACTGTGGAAGTTATTAATTAGTACTCCGATATTATCCACCTTCACCCATTTTTAAGTTCATAAGTTAATTTAAAATAAAAAAATTAGCATTTTTCTCTAGATCTGATTAGCTATGATAGTCAGTGGTTTCTGGGCTTTTTAATTGTAGTTACGACTAATATTAATAAAAAAAAAATTAGATTGTGAGTGGCAAGGTCTGACGGGTAAGTTATTTCTCCAGTCAAGTTTGCTATGAAACATATGCTCGTTATCTCATCCAAAACCTGATTGTTCTTACAGCCCCCTCTCTTACATTTTGTTGGTTTTTAGACAAGCAAAACATTTATAGTAATCTATGACTTCATGAAGTCTTAGATAAGTCTAAAGTTTGAATGCCAACGTTCTAGTGCAACAGCATTATGTAAAGCTGGTGTCTCGTTGTCGAGGATAATCTTTGTATAGAACTGATTTTTCCAGACCTTTTGTTTTTCTGGCAATTACTCTGGTGAAAACGACTGAAATACAAGTGCAGTTACGCTGGAAAGTCATAATAGCGCAATAGAATTGTTTTGAAACTCGAGACAGGTTGCTGGCGCTCTCGTGACTGATTGCTGTTTAGATTGTGTCGGTATAAGTGACTTGTAGGGAAGTGGTTGGTTGGCTTTCGTTTTATTCAAAACTTGCTAGAAATAAGCTCATGTAAAGGAAGCTAATTTTATGTATTATATACGATGGTTAACTGAATTTCGTTTTTGTCGATGACATGTTTTACTGTAAGTGTGGATACACACTTAGGGTAGAACATGCTTAACGTTGGCCGCCTTCCGGTAGTCGGGGTGACTATAACGATTCCTGGATGAAAGATGACCAGGTCAGTGCACCGAGCGAGACCGGGTCCAGCAAAGACGCCTGTACAGCGGGCTCCAGTGATCCAGCACTGAACTCTATTTCCGTTTCACATATAATAGAATAGAATTACTTCTTAAAATTCTATTTCACTAAACGATTTAGGACACCTTTTCTTTACCTGCGTAAGAAATGTTCAATTATATCTTATACGTAAAAATATAATTTACCGTATATTATATTTTCTTGTTAGCATATCTGGCAACAATATTAAATGCCTCGGAAAACACAGTCCTTTCAAAAAATGTTTCCTTATTTTACTTCCCCATACTTGAAGGTATTTGACACTTGCAATCATATCCCTAAGTACTTGGTTTTGCACGGATAAATGGTTTCCATAAGTATTCCTTGAAACTTAAACATCAAATGGTACCACGAATCTACCAATTCGATAAACATAGCCGTATCTTTCCAACAGGGATTCTTAAGGAAGCCTTTATTACCAAACTATGCTAGAGATTTGGAAGTACTTCTCGACAAAAGTTGAACTGCTAATTTGATGTCCATTCTTTTAACACCCTTTGGAAAAAATATTTTTCAGATAACTTGTGACTAGTTTCAGATCACTAGTACTTATTTCAAATAGCTCTCTGACACACCCACTAAGTGCAGATTTGCCTTCTGAGTAATTTACGGGCTGCCCTAGGAGCAAGAGCCCGTGCTGGCACAAGGACAGCTAAATCTAAAACAACATTCTGAGTAAAGATAACCATGATCAATGAAATGATTTCGAATTAACCTTATAAGGTGGGGAGGAATTCTGCAAATACAAGTATTTCTCTATTAATATATGTGGGATTGGTAAACGAAAAATTTTGCAACCCATGACGAAGATTTTGCACAGGTTAACATTCGAAGGTCCCATATCATTAAGTTAAGCAACAACAGCATATACAGCTGTTTCTGTTCTTTTAATCAACTCAAAAAAATTTTCGTCATACCGCAATCAGAATCAATATAGACCTTGTTGGAAACCTTCTGCACTAACTGGTTCACATATATCGTGTATTGTGTTTTATTGAAAGTCAGTCTTATTTTGTTTTGATTTTGGACTCATTAGATGTAATTCTTTCATCTATAATGGTTATACTGTACATTGTAATGGGATGATGGCGGAATGGTTCATTTGCAGTTGGCTTTTCTTAGATCATCTGTGAGTGGTAAGGTTTTCAA